>NC_081408.1:621978382-622350882 GCF_030272615.1 Cryptomeria japonica | reverse complement strand
ACTGACTTACAAAATGGATTAAGTAAATCCAATGTCATGTACTGCTTCGGTTCAACATCTGCAATGCCAGGTTCAGTACCGGTTTAAGCTCATGCAATTTCCACGAACCTTATTCCAAACTCTACCTAATTATTCGCATATTAGTTCTGTAATAATCTAACCATATCCACATCTACTAAATGATCTACAAGATCTCATACTTATATGAGTCTTATTACAATTCATCTTGTCGGATTTCAAAAATATTTTACAATTAAATACAAAATAAAATAAACAAAATCTTGTCAGCCAAGGTACTGGTAATCATCTTTTCATTGTCGGTGAACTATATGCTAGTGTAGAGTCTGTCGGTGCTGGTGCCATAGGATTGTAAGGTTACCATCAATGACAATACCTTCAATCACCTAGAATTTCTCATTGGAGTGTGCATTTGCCAGCAAGGACTTGCTGCAGAGCGATTGCAGGGGTTTGAGGCTCGAGGTCTAGAAGACAATTACGAGCTAGCTAAAAGAAATTGAGAAGATTGAGGCGATGAAGGAAACAACTTGACAGATCTTTTGTGATTGACCGAAGGATTTGCTACGAGGGTAAAAAGTAAATTGCCAAGAATGAAAGGTGTGATCGAGGAGATGCAACTAAGGCTGAAATGTGCATTCAGATGTCACAAAGATCAGATCATGCAACATCTGATTGGATTTGATTTGCCTCAAGGATGGTGAGGAAACCCTAACCTCCTAGATTTTGAATTGGCATTTGGTGGGAAATCTGGGTTATAAGTAAAGAGACCAAAGAGACTGGTTGTTGTTGCTGAAGAGAGAAGAATATAGTATTGTTGCGAAGTGGAAGACTTCTACAAATAAGAAGAATATTAGCCAAGTGCTTAACAAGCATCCAAGAAGAGAGTGAGAGTTAACCTGGTTGAAGCCTTCAACTGGTTGGAGAGAAGAACCAGTAGTTCTTATACTAATAGAGTATGATACCGGTGATGTGCAAAGAAGTGAAGTGTAGATCTAGCAGGTGCAAAGTACGCAGAAGAGTGAGTTAGTAAAGGAGAGAAGGTATTTCACCGACAGAGTAAGGCATTTGAAAAGGTTGCAAGATTCACTTGTAACATGATAACAACTTATGTACTTGAAGTTTAAATTGTGAACACTGAGTTGTAACTCGGTGCAGGGGTTGTAGCTCCTTGGGTTGGTGCTCCTTGGGCTGGTGCCCTAAACTTTGTAACTATGTTTTTACTGCGAGGTTGGATAGGAGTAGTAGACTCTAGCAACATTGCTCACCGAGGTTTTTCCCATCTTGGGTTTTCCTCGTATATGTTGGTGTTATGTTATGTCTCCTTGTGTGTGTGTGTATTTGAGTTAGTCCCATTACTAACTGGTAAGTTTGCATTGTTATTGATTCACAAACTGGTGTTACTCACAAAGGATAGCTTAAGGGAAAAGTTTTGAGAACTAATTATTCACCCCCTCCCCCTCTCAGTGGTGCATTGTGTCTAACAATAGGATCAGAGGATAGATAAGAGAGCTTCATTTCAAATCAATCTTCTCTAAGTTTGCCTTTTCTTTGACAAAAATTTGATGAATTTGTGCTTCCAAATGTTGATAAAAGCCAAATTCAACATTGTTCATTAAATCTTGGATGTCTACAACAACAGATATCATGTCAATTGACATCTTTGTCTCTAGCATCTTCTCCAAAAATTTGGCATAGTCTATGATTTGTCTTCACAAAATAGTCTTCAAATGTGTCAATTGAGAAAGGATCTTTCTTAAATTGTGAAATTGGGATAGGCTTCATATTGTTTCCCTTCCACTTGAACTTCAGAGTCAACTTGATCTTGTAGAGAATATCATGAACCTTGTAATTTTGTTCCATCTCCTTCAAATTGATCTCTGAGAGATTGGCTCTATGTAGACCAAAAAAATCTATAATGGTATACCTATTCAGTTTCAACATGTGTTGACCACCTATAGTGATGATTTCCCTCTTACCCACATCATATATATGCACAACAATTCTCATATGGATTTTGGAACCCCTTTTCTAAAACATCGGGGACCACGAGCTTTCCAAGACCAAGCTCCCAACTATTCCTCATATGGATTTTGGAACCCCTTTTCTAAAACTAGTTTTGAAATATGTCCCATATTGTCTTTGAGATCCTAGCATCCCTCTAACTTTAGAGAGCATCCAACAATCTATCTTTAGGACCTCTTGGCCCATACACCTGGTGAGGAACCCACTTTCCCTGCAACTGTTTGATTGGATCCTCATCCATCTTCTTGGGAACCCTTCAATTTATTTTGGCTTATTAGGGTTTCACTACTCATATTTAGGTACACAAGGGCCCACACAACACACACAAACTATGATGATAATACCAACATCCATGGAAACACAAGGGACACATATGGACAAACAAGACTTACCACAAGGTTTCACTAGAGGCTTCTACCACCACCACTTAGGATAGGGTTCTAAGATATAATTAGGGAAGAGTGTCATCACATGGCCTCAACATGGGTTACCCTAGAAGTCTCTCTAGATCTCGACCCCCATTTGATAGCACATGTGGAACCAAATAACCCTTTCATAAATACAAGGAAGTCCAATCATGCTAGATCAATGTCCCTAGGACAAAAAGCCTTCCCAATGCTATCCTATGTTTGTACTAGCATTCATGACCATGTATGGGGAACCATAATTTTGTTGTTTAATGTATATTATACCCCTGGTTTATTCATTAGGTTATCACTTGTTTATGAAACTCTTAACGTGTTACCTTGACAACCACTTTAGGGCCTCAACCGCCCATTGAGAGTCACTCCCCTTAATTTGCACCTACTCACCTCTAACCCAAGGTTTAAATTTAAAGATTGATGAACATCAAAAGCATAGATATCTCAAATTAATCTCACATAAGTCCATAATCAAGAATCAAAATTATAAATCATACAGATGGCGTCTCTAGGCCTTATCCAACAAGATACATCAATGAATGCACTTCTAGTGAAATAGAAACTAATCCTCTTCACAACCATTCATGGAGAAAGATACGAAAACATGAATCAACTCAAACTAGGTGTTATAGTCCCCCAAACATAGATATAACTAAGAATAACCTCATAACATGCCTCTGGAAATCATCTAGACACCCTAACAAGCAAAATAGACCCAAAATCTAATACTTATGCAATTGCCCTGACAACTGTTCAATTGAAGCCTCAAGCTATGTAGTTGAGGGTGTCTACTATATATTTGAGCCCAACCCTATGTAGTTGCAAAGGGTCAAGTTGGGGAGCCAAATTGGGTAGCCTATTGTTGGTATTATGGATGTGTTGCATTGGTTTTGTCATTGATGTCAACACTCATCAACACTCATCCTTCTGGAGATCTTTGGTTATGTTCACTGACAAGTTCAGTGACTTATGCACAGTCACCGGTATACCACTCACCGATAGGTTATATTGTTCACCGACACTGAGGATGACTTGTTATCATCTGGAGATCACTTGGTTATGTCGAAGACATGGTTTGGACACTTGGTTTTGGTATTTTGGTTATTGGTCTAATCGGGTTGACATATTTGTTGTTACCAGCAAATTGGTCTAGGTTATGGACCAACATGCATTATCTATTCCAGATCAGCATGACACGTTATGGAGATGATTTAATCAATTGGATATTGTTGTAATTGTATCAAGCTGACATGATGCATCGCATCTTGACTTATCTATAGTTGATTTAATTGTAATATTCTTAATTAGCCGACCTACACATTTGGTCTTGGGTTTTGGTATATATGTACAATCTCATTTGTGAGATGATGTAAGGAAGAAATAGAATAGAGAGATGGTATATGGTTATGGTATTGTAACATGGTATGTGCGCATATTGAAGATCACATGAGCCGACCATAGAGAAGGTTCAAGGAAGGCTTGAAGGTGATTATCAGAGCTTAACCGGTACTGAATCCAACATTGGAGATGCTACTTTGAGCAGTATATTATCATTGGATTTAATCATCCAATTGTAGTTAGTGTGACTCCTATTTTGTGGTTGAGTAGTGAGCTCTAGGCGATTGGACTTTCTGCATGTGCAGAACCCCATTTGTATACACATACTATCTGCAGTAGTATCATCTGATTTTGGGTAAGGTTTCCCACCGTAGTTTTTCCCCTTAAAGGGTTTCCACATACAAATCTTTGTGTTATGTGTTGTGGATTTTGTTTCTCTTTCTGTTATATGCATTGAGTTTCATCAGTATTGATATTAAATGTTAATTAATTGGTCCCCAAGACGCAAAGAAGGGATTACAAGACTCATAAATTAGAAAACAACTACTTAATTTGGAGAGGGGTTTTCAACACAAAACTTAATTCACACAACCAAAAGATCAAATCACAATCAAACATCATATAACTATACTAAATACTTCATTTCCTTACTTTCCAAAGTTAATGAAAGCCAAGTTCATTCAATTGCATAAAAACCCTAAAACAATTCATAAAATTTAACCAAAAATAAAGGGGTATGCGATCAATGCCATTTCCAATACACATTGAATAACAATTAAAATGATTTCAAATAACTTTCAAATGCATTGAAAACATCATTCTTTTTCTTTTTCCAACAAAGACATATCATACACCAAGCATTCGGGTTTCAAACCCTTCCTCAGGTCCTGTAGAGACAACAAAGATGGAGAAGAATGGAGAAGAGCAATGCACAAAATCAATCCATGAGCAGCCCAAAGAATCCAATCAACAAACAATCCATGAATGACAACCAAATTTTCAGACAATCATCCAAACATCAAAGTAATCACTCTCCAAGAAATCCATCTCAAAAATTGATTAAAGAAGAATAAAAAATCTTCTCCCAAAAGCCTCACAGCTCACTCCAAATTTCCAAACTGAACTCTCCAAAAGTTCTAGCACCCAAACTTCAACAATCTCCTCCAAAACCACGAAAAAGACAATATTAAAATAATTCCAAAAAACTTGTATGAGTGTGCAACCAACCCCCCTGATAAACATTTTTAGAAATTAACTCATAAAACAAAGATTATCTTACAAAATGAATAAACCACTCCCACCAATCAAAATTAACATATAATAATCAAAACCAATGCATAAAAAACATCCTAATCAAAATATATTAATTCAATAAAAATATTATATTTATTTATTGAACCACCACCATAATGTATATGTTACTACTTATCAGATTGCCATTAGTTTTATGTCAAAGTTATACTATATACTCTAGTCGGTTATCTATTACCGAAATATTCAGTCGGTATGTACAGTCTAGTCGGTTATAGAAGAAAGCAGTCACAGAACGCAGTATACACCGAGCTGTCTACCGAGCAGCAAAGATGACACATCGAGTGACACGTGTTACTAGATTCATTGAACCTGGACATGCATATGAAAATGTGTTACAAGATTGAGGCACATCTAACCGTTATCACATTGGAAATTGCACTTAAAGATTGTGTATGATTTTGAGGTTATCTAACCAATGAAATATTTTGCATGGTTATTCATTCAATAAATCGTGTTTGTAAGATCAAAGTAATGAATTGGATCACCGTCATAAGAGATCTATTTATATAGCATGAGTTAAGAGTTAAAGGTGTGTGCATGAGAGTAAGAAGACTGTTACAGAGACACAGAGGTCACCAAGAAGGTTTTCATAGAATAGTCAAAGAACAGAGTAAACAGAAGGGTTTACTGAGTTACTATATGGGTTACCGAGGTATGCTATAAGAAAGGTAATTTATTCTGAGCACATAGAATTTTCTATAACATTCCAGATGTAAAGTTGCAGATATTTGTAATGATTTTATTGTAATATTTTGAAGTTGTAAGAGAAACCTTTAACAGGGTAAAAGACTTTAATCAAGTCTATAAATTGTAAAGCCTCTAACCAGGTGCAGCATTTAGATGAATTGTTGTAAAATCCTTTAGCAAGGTAGATCTAACAGATCTTGTTACTCCTAACAAGGTAAGCTATCAGAAATAGCTAAACATGTAGCTCTAACTAAGCACTCTTTATTATTGCAGTAGTGAAGTTGTGGGTGCCACCCCACTGCAGTTGTTCTCTAACCAAGAGTTTCTGTGAAACCAAAATATATGTGTTATGGAGTGAATCATGTATGATTGTTATCTATTTGTTTTAGTTTTATATTATGTTACTGCACTATTCGATTTATGCATAACAGTAAAGATATTGTTGAAGAAATGTTTTGAAGTACTGATTCACCCGTCCCCTCTCAGTACATTAGCTTTCCATATTGGGCCTAACAGTATGTACACAATAGTAGGCTCATAAATTACAAAATAAGAAAAATTATTGTAATATTAATATAAATCAATTTATATCATATAGTTAAATAATAATAATAATAACAAATTAATAATTATAAATAGTTACACCTTAAATGATATGAGCAACTCATTAATATATTAAACACACCATACAATGATACTCATGACATAGCCAAGGTAGGAACAACATTCACCACATAACCAAAGCGTCTGATTTAGGGATGCAAGCATTGCCTTCATGGAAATTCGAATAGGTAACTTCAAGAATAGAGGTGATTTTCCTAATATGGGACAATGGTTAGGGTTAAGTCAACTTGGGGCTTTATGCTATCTTGATTACCACCACCAAAGATTGCTAGGCATGCTAAGACCTATGAAGCTAGGTGGAGTTGATGCCTGGTACCTGCATCAAAACAAAACCCAAAGGACCTACACACATACATATCCATATATATATATATATATATATAACAAATAATATTTGTAATCATAATTATTTCTCATATGCAATCATTTTAACATATGTTAGTACATCATAACACAATAGATCATCTAACATACAACCACCAATAGATTATAACATAAAACCCTAACATCATCATAAGTCCTTGTGAACATAAAACATCATATCATAATACTTCATCTCACATCTAATCATAAAGTAACCTTAAGAATTAAACCCTAATATTTCATTGTTATACCCTCAACATATCAACATCAGTAGGACATCATAGATATAATCATAAACCCCAATGCTGCCAATAGGTCCTTTAAAATATAAATCATCACCACATAGTCATGTCCTACAACATAGATCCTTTATACATAAGAAACTCTCATTTAATGAATTAAGTATATATGCATCTAACAGATATCATGCCACTAAAACCAAAATAAATCTAGAAGAACCATAATCAGGATACAAACATAAAAGGTGTTACCCTATATCATAGCTTATTTCCCAAAATAAAGCACATAGAAAACATGGTTAGTCAACTTACACATTATAATATTATCATAGTATCATTAAATGACCATCTCCAAATAAGCACAATCAAGATATTTACACACCATACCTAAGCACCCTTATATTCATATAAGCAACCAAATATTAAATTCATCGAAAGGGGATTCTAACATCACATGCATTCTCATCTATTTAGATTATGTGATGTCATCCCTTACCATCCATCATCCATAAAATATAACCATGCTACCTTCATGAGTTAACTATATTAGTGGAGACATTATTATCATGACAACCACCAGATCTAATATATATATTTATCCACATTGACTTCCATATCATTACATGCTTCATCTGCATTAAGGGTAGGTTCAATATCACAATAACTGCCTTATCATGTGAGGGTTAGATGGGTACTAAACTCTATCTTATTTTGGTTTATTAGGGTTTCACTACTCATAGTTAGGTTTTAGCCAAACACACTTTAAAATCTACTCAATATAGTTCCTCAACTTAGAATTCAACTAAACTGTGCAATTAGGACAATAAATGCAGTATCAACACTTTTCAACTACTAAGGATAAGCTCTTCTTTGTATTTTGTGTGGAAAAGTCTTAATTGCACTACAAGTTCACCTTGAGCTCAAATTAGTAACCTCTCTTGAATAATTACATTTTTGTGACTTGAAACAACTCTATAAATGTTCTTATTATCTTTCAACGGTTAGAATTTCAACTACTATAGTCATTTTTCCATTAATTTCAGCCTGCATGTGAAATATTTTCATACTAGTTGTTGGCAATTGACACTTAATTGGTTGGTTTCAATATGTTGTCATTGATGGCACATGGAAACTTGTTCCGGCTTAATATTTTAGTTCAGTTGTGTATCGATAGGCATATCACAGACACTTCACCGACATTGGTACTAGGAGGTTGGATATGACTTCTTTGGTTACCATCAATACATGCCGACATGGTTTAGAATCAGGTTATTAGTATTGGAGGCTGACATCATTTGGATCCGACATCAGCAATTTTTTTTGATATTCATGTTTTATGTTATCTAGCCAACATGTATATTCATATTGTAAATATCTTTGTAAGCCGACATAAGGCATGCTGAATTGTAAAGGGTATATAGGTTAGTTGGTTAGATCATTTTTAAGAATGGATTCATAGGAGAATAGGATAATGTTATGTAATGCAAAACATATGAGAGAGATCATGTATGTGAGGATATTTATGTAAGGGATATTTCGATAAGGTTTTAGGGTTTTAGACTGGAAGAGACAGAGCTAAACTGGGACTATATTCAGGAATAGAAGATGCTATCTTTGCAGTTCAATCATTTCTCCGGATTG
Source organism: Cryptomeria japonica (assembly GCF_030272615.1). Lineage (NCBI taxonomy): Eukaryota > Viridiplantae > Streptophyta > Pinopsida > Cupressales > Cupressaceae > Cryptomeria > Cryptomeria japonica. Next base: position 622,342,214 of record NC_081408.1, on the reverse strand, counting down.
TAGTATGGATTTGTATGTAGTCAGTGAGGCACCTTTTGTGATTGAGTAGTGTGCTCTAGGATGTAAGCCTTCCTGCAAGTGCATGCCCTTATATTTTGTAACATCTCTTCATATGGCTAGTGGATTGATATTATGGGTCATAAATCCCACTGTGTTTTTTCCTCTTTGAGGTTTTCCACATATAATTCTGTGTGTTATGATATTCATTTATGTGATTGGCTTATTGGTTGCTTTAATTATTTTAATTCTATATGTACCCGTATACCAGTTGGTGTATGCATGTTTTTATAAGGTTAAAATTGAACATTCCAGTAGAACACTAATTCCTCTCCCCTCTCAGTGTTCTTGAATTCCAACAATTGGTATCAAAGCCTTGTGCCTCGGAGGAAGTTTAACAGCTTGAGGAAGATCCTGAATCTAGAATCCATGGATATGAGTTTGGAAAAGCAACTTGAGGTGGCACTTGAAGATTATGATGCTGAAAGGATGAAGAACTTGAAGCTACAAGATGAACTGAATTATGCTCAAGAATTCATTCTTATCCTACAAGAGAGGCTATCATCTGTTTAGGCTAGGAGGAAGGAACTTTTGTGGAATTAGGATGATGAAGAGAAAGATGCACTTAGGAATAGTGTCAGGAGCTGAGTCAAGAGAACATGGTCAAGAGAAATGAAATGCAAGCTATAACTATGAGAATGTCTAAGGAGATTGAAGATCAGAATAAAAAGAAATAAAATATTGTTGTATATATGAAGAACAAATTTGAAGAATGTGGTAGGTTGGTTCATGAGAATGATATGTTGAGAACTGATTTAGTACATGAACACAAGTGTGAGAGACAAAGGCAGAATGCAGATTCCAGTGGACTTGGATTTGAACAAGGACAAAGTTTCAGTACTGCAAATGAAGATCAAAACCATAAGACACCTGTAAGGCAGTTTAATGCTTATAAATTTAATTGTAGATGCTTTGTTTGTAATAAATTTGGTCACATGGCTAGGAAATGTAGAAATAGAGCAAATAAGAACCTTGATCCTGCTCCCGGTCAATGTTCTAAATGTAATAAGTATGGTCATAAGACAAAAGATTGAAGAATGAATGTTAAATGTTATGCATGTGGAAAATTTGGACATATGGCTAATCAGTGCAATTCAGGCAATTACACTAGTTTTAGCAAAGCAATTCAAAAGAACAATGTTATATGTTATGCATGTAATGAGGTTGGACATATTGCTAAATTCCGTAGAAGCAAAAATCCACCAGTTGGTAATGGAGGATCAAATGAGAAAGGGAAATAAAAGGCTAATGAAATCTGATAAGATCGTACCCAGAGATGGGTCAGGAAGTCAGAAGATCAATCTGCAGATGGGAATGCTCTGGTTACTCAACCAACAGAGGAGGTTGCTCCTGCACCAGCATGAATCTCAACCGGTAACTGAAGTAGATGCCTTAGGGGTAGGAAAAATTCATGATAATACTGCTTAAGCCCCGGGAAGAGGTTCTGGAAGATGTACCAGACATTATATATGCTTATCCGACATGGAGATGTTTAACCGATATGATATCTTTCACTAGAAGTCATTTATATCAATGACAGATTAGGGTTTTTCCTAGAGGATAATAGGTCAAATTCACTTCATTTCTGATCATTCTTCATTTAGAGTGATTCAGAAGAAGTCTAAGGCAAATTAGAGCAATCGATATCATCTTGAGCAATTTCACCAGTGGTTGGAAGAGGTCTTTAGGATTTTTCACGGACAATGATTCATAGGTATTTATCTTCAATCATAGAAGCGAGATCATCATTTGTACCTATCTTTGTTGCAAATACGACTGTTGTTGATGTCAAGGACCGTCCCAGGCCTATTTTTCAAGTGATATCTGCATGTTGCTACCCTGGATGATTTGGTTGGAGCTTTTTCTCATGTCTGGGAAGGAGTCATGTATGTCAAAGATGAAAGAGATTACATTCACTGTCATATTGAGGATTTGGGAATGACTGATATTAAGAGAATGTACATGAATGAGCTAATGGGAGATTTTGGAAAGATTAAGCCTGAATACCAACATATTGTGGATTTAGGGTTTACCGATATTCTGGACATTCCAAAATTTGAAGATGAAATCGTTAGGTATGTTTTGAGAAGGGTGCATGGAGAGTTTATTTGGTTAGATAGACTGTATAAGATTATGAAGGAGGCCATCATGGCAATCACCAATTTACCATAGGTTGGACAACGTTCAAAGAATAATGTTTCAAATGATCAGGTTAACAAGATAACCAATAGAACATCAAACAAGCGGTCAATGAGGATCAACACTATCACCGACATAGATATTAGATTCAAAAGAATGATCATCAGTTACAAGGTAACATAATCAAACTGACTAAACTCTATTTCTAGCTCCTGAATTTAAGCAACTCATAAAATGGTGAGGGAGACTGAGAAGTTGGATCTATGTGGTTGGATGTTGGATGAACTATTGATTAACCTAGGAAAGACTAAATGAGAAAAGAAAGGGACATTTCGGTATGGTAACCTAATTGTCTGCTTAATGCTATTTTTCATCAAGAGACTCCTAGTTTTGGGAAGAGAAAATGGGCATTCGATATCTTGATAGGGAGGAAACTAAAACAATCAATTGTAACATTGGGTAGTTAGAGAGATGACAAAGTTTGGGGTTATTTTAAAGTATTTCAAAAGGCTATTAATTCTAGGATGAGGGTTCCTAAGGACATTGTTGAGAAGTACTCAACCGAAATATGTTTCATGGCCAAGAAAGATGAAACTTTGATGGAAGCTATAAAACCCTAGAACATTTGGATTGAGGAAATGGGTTATGAAGTTGATTCTCAGATTCTTGATGCTCATGCACAGATGCTAATTGATGCACTGATAAATGAAACTGTAAAAAAATTTGGTAGTGCTAAGAAGAAGACACAAGAGGTTGAAACTAATTTCAACTGGAAGAAGAGAGAGAAACAGGAAGGAAAGGCAAGTAAATTTGTTGAAAAAGTTTCACAGGATATTAAAGCATTGATTGAAAGGCAGGAAGATGAAAGAACCAAAAATATTCATTGAGCCTATTGTAGTAGAGTCTGCATCTAATGATGACATGCCCTTGACATTCAAAAGGGTAATAAGGAAGAAAACTAGAGAAACTAAGGTAGAGGCTAAGAAGCAACCAATTAGGAAAGTTACTATCAGAGTACCGACACAAAAGAAAGCACCAAAAGAAAGACCTTCAACCCCATCTGGTACTAGAAGAAGGATGAAATTGATCTTGTAATTGAATCTGGTAATGTAACTATTATTCCACCAGAGACTTGTGTAGAGTTAGTTGATGAAATTACTAATTATGGTATGTTAAAGAACGTACAGTTTTATTATTAACATTTAGATAATAATGAACAAAGAGAAGTAGAGGAAGCAGTTTTGTTATATTTGGATATTGATAAGAAATCCCTATTAGAAATTGAAGACCAAATATTGACATAGTTGTATGATATGTTAGATGCTAGAAGACTATAAACAATGCAAGAGGACAAGCATATAAAGATTCAAGAGTTGTTATTTGTTTGTGTTTCTATTGCTCCAAAGGAGATGGATAAGACACTTGAAGTTGCAGATAGGAAAATCTTTAACAAGCGTAGAATAATAGGTCTTATTTTAGGAAGGGTCAATGAGATAATCAAGGAGACCCACAAGGCATGGGTTAAGTTCTTTGAAGAAAACTGTGGTTTCTATACTTCACCAAAATCTAATACAGATACTGTAGACATCCCGATTGAAGAAAACAGAAACATTATTATGGGTACTCCACCTCAATTTTGAAAAACATTAAAATAGTGGATATTGAGCCCCCGGTAGATACAAATATACATGAAAATGTTGAGATACCGGTATATAAAAGGAGTGTAAAGATTGATAATTTACAAGATACTAATTTTGAGGATAATAGTCCTCTCGATACATATGTACAAGATGAGGTTACAATTCCTAGGGAAGAACTGATAGTTATTGAGACTACACCAAGTGGCGAAGCCATCGGTGAAAGTGAGGATGCTATAAAGGTTAAATCATTAGAGGAGAAGAAAGAGAAATTTGACAGGGAACTGATAGTGAGTCCATCATTGTTGTTAATTGACACCTCGTAGGCTAAAAAGAGAAGCATAACCGAGATGAGTTCTACTAAACTCATGATGATGGCTGCACATAAAATGTTGAAGGAGGGATCTATGGATAAAGGGGTTATTGATCAACCTATCATTATTTTGCATAGACTTGTCACAGAGTTTAAATTTGGCAATGAAGCGAGCCCATCTGACAAGCTTAAGATAATCACTGAACACATTTCAAAGGATTTTCAGTCCTTGTAGCAGATTTCAAACTGAGAAGCACTAGAGAGATTCACACAGGCAAAAAGAGCTACATTTGATAAAGTGATTGTTTGAGAGGAAGATGATTAATGAAAAGTTAAAATTGATAGATAATCCATTGAGGCAGTATTCAAATATCTGGTTGGTAAGCCCACACCGACAGAGCTTAATGGGAATGAGTCATTTGCCCATATGCTAAATGGACTTGTATCTATTTATGGCACTTTAAAATCAAGTTGGGATACCTATCTTGAGCTATTGGAGAAGGCCTATCCAGATATTTTCAAATACATCCAGCTTCAGTAAGGTATTTTTGGGATATTCATTGTATAGTATTTTTCATTCTTCGTCCTGGTTTTTGGCTTTTTCGTATTTTTGATGGCATTAATTCCAAAGGGGGAGTGATATAGATGTAAAAAATAAAAAGTGAGTTGTATACATTAGGGGTAGTATAGGTGAAGATATGGAGGTATGGAGTATTTTGTATTGATGGATATTCAGCTCAGGGGGAGCAGGCTCTGGATGAAACCGACAAATGGAAACCATGATCATTTTTCACACGAGTGTTGCCATCAATGCCAAAAGGGGAGATTGTTGGCAATTGACACTCAATTGGTTGGTTTCAATATATTGTCATTGATGGCAACATGGAAACTTGTTTCAGCTTCATATTTTAGTTCAGTTGTGTACCAACAGGCACATCACATACACTTCACTGACACCAACAGGGTGGATAAGATTTCTTTGGTTATCGACAATACATGCCGACATGGTTTAGAATTAGGTTATCGATATTGGAGACCGACATCATTTGGATTTGGCATTGGCAATTGTTTTTGATATTCATTTTTTATGTTACCTAGTTGACACGTATATTCATATTGTAAATATATTTGTAAGCTGACATAAAGCATGATGAATTGTAAAGGGTATATAGGTTAGTTGGTTAGATCATTTTTAAGAATGGATTGATTGGAGAATAAGATAATGTTATGTAATTTGAAACACATGAGAGAGATCATATATGTGAGGATATTTATGTAAGGGATATTCCGGTAAGGGTTTAGGGTTTCAGACTGGAAGAGACAGAGCCAAACCAGAATTGTATTCAGGCATAAAAGATGCTATCTTTGCAGTTCAATCATTTCTCTAGATTGTAGTCTGGATTTGTATGTATTCAGTGAGGCTCCTTTTGTGATTGAGCAGTGCGCTCTAGGCTGTAAGCCTTCCTGCAAGTGTAGACCCCTATATTTTATAATATCTCTTCATATGGATAGAGGATTGATATTGTGGGTCCCATATCCCATTGTGGTTTATCATATTTGAGGTTTTCCACTTATAATTCTGTGTTATGATATTCATTTATGTGATTGGCTTATTGGTTGTTTTACTTCTTTCAAATCTATATGTACCGGTATACCAATTGGTGTATGCATGTTTTAATAAGGTTAAAATTGAACATTCTAGTAGAACACTGATTCACCCCCCACTCTTAGTATTATTGGATTCCACCACTAGTAACCATTTGTCTCCTTTGAATGCTCAATGTCAATCCCTAAATATTACATGGTAGTGGACATATAGAATTAAAATATTGGGAACCTTATGTTCTTCATTAAGACAAGCCACCATTTTGGGCCCACCTGGACATGTGTCATCATCATGAAACACTAAAGGAATGACTAGGATTTGATAGCCCTGGCACCTCGTAAATTTGATCCAATCAAAATGCTCCAATGCGTACTCACATGCCTCCAACTCTCCAATAGGACCATCATGCATCAGATGACCTACATGCTAATGAAGACATTAACTTGGACATGATAGAGGGCTCTAGAGCTTTGCTAGCCCTCGATCTTGTCCTTTAGGAAAAATGAAAGATTAAATCACAAACTTGGGAAAAATAAGGAACCAGACTGACAATTTTCTAGGTAAAGGAAATGGTGACTGAAAAGACATCGATGACATAAAATTATAACTTAAAACTATGAACCCCTTGAAGGAAAACAATAGGTCACTGAGAGGGGGGTGAATCAGTGAATCTTTAAAATTTAAAACCAATTGTGCAAACACTAATTATGCTAAGAGATTGAAAGAAAATGCAGACAAAGAAAAATCATATGACACAAAGAATACGAGGAAAACACACTGTGAGAATAACCTCAGTGAGAATAGTTGCTGGAGTCTACTATTCCAATCCAGCCTTGTAGTGAAAAAGTATGTTTACAATTGTTTATGGTCACCAACCCAACGAAGCACCAACCCCTAATTTTGAGCACCTAATCAAAGAGAACCTGCCCCTACTCTGAGAACCCACTCATATAATTACAATGTTTATGGGTACCAAACCAAAGGAGCACCAACCTCCTATCTGAGAACCCACTCAAACAACTACAATAAAAGAAAAGATTACAAATTTATTTCCCTGTTACAAATGAGATTTTGTAATTCATAGTTTGTTCTCCTTCTCTGCCCCACTCAGTGTGGATAACCTTATGGATTCTCTGCACCTTGGTCTTCTTCTCTTTGACTCTGCCTTCTTCACTCTATACACTCTAGTCTTTGCACTCTATACTCCGCTTCTATGCTCTTTTTTATCTATTCTTCACTCTTGGATTAATTCTCTAAAAGCTTCATCTTCACTTATCCATCACTACTTATCACACACTTAATCCCCCCCTTTTTTTAAACACACACACTTAGACTATATTATATTTTTTGTTCACCACTCTTCTCCTCGACCTCTAGCACAAATCAACCATATCACATCTCATTAAAAATCTCATTTTGGTAATCTCTGTACTCTTCTAATTTTCTCTCCAAGAAGAATTCAAATATTTTATTCATTTATTAACATCTTGGAGATCTTCATCGCAAAAAAAATTTATTATTTGTCTTATAGGAGTTTTCAGATTGGCCGCCCATATTAAATGCATCCTTTTTGTCTTTAGATCATCCTCTATGTACATATTACTAGCTTTATTAATCTTCATCTTCCTGATAAGATCTGGTATCCTTCCTCGAGCCACAAGAATAGTCTGCAACCTGGTTGCCATTAATGCATTCTCCATCCTTTCTCAACTTGTCCTTATGAGAGAGACAACTACCTTATTTAAGTGCTTCAATATCAATGACTTCTGCATATTTGATTCACCTTTCTATCAACCTAGATGCCACAAGCCTTCAAATCTGTCATCCAAGTTGCCCAGTCAATGTCAGTCAACTACCACATGGATCCCTATGTCTATTGTGTTGCCAAAATATTGACAAAATCACCTCAAATGATCCTAACAACCTTCAACCCTATTGCATTCTTTGCATCACAAATTATACCTGCGGGATGGCAGGATGCTTCACCCATCTTAATTTTTCTTTTTCCCATAGTCACCTTTTCTTCTATCTTTGTTGCCATGGGATGGCAGGGTACCAGTATCAACATTGTGGTTGTTACCTCGTAGTGCCTTTAGTCTTTGGTCTACTACATCACGAGATAGTGAGATCCCTCGCTTCCTTCACACCTGTGTTACCTCACAAGACCATCACCCATCCATTTTATATGGTGCGAGATAATGGGGTGCTTCACTCTCCTTCATTTTTTGTTTATTATTACCTTGCGTAACCATTTGTCTTCCATTTTTCATGTTGTGGGATAATGGGAGACACGTTCATTTTACATTCATGTTACCTTGCAGGTCTTTTCTCTTTAACTTTACTCACTGTAGGACAACGAGGGATGCCATTTTCTCCATGGGTCCCACATGAACTGGCCATTTCCCTATAGAACCATAAGTCTTTTGCCATGTGGAAACACAAATAGAGGTGGGTCCACAATTGAAGGTTGAAGATAAGATATAAGTCAAAACTAAGAACAAAATGACTTCAAATTTTTTAGACGGACGCGATAGGCCAATAATCGATTAAATTTGCCTGGTTGAACTGCCACCTCACACCAAAACAAGGCTGCATCACCAAGACCAAAACACAGTCACCCCAAAATAAATCATATTAGTATAACATTAAAGCCTAAGAGTTCTTAGTGAAAGACCAGGTCTTATCCATGCTCACCGTACCATATCACCAAAAACTACCAACCATGAGGATTTTCAAAGTATTTCAACCTGTAGCATACCTGAAACAACTCTGATGGTATAAGCACATTAAGAGATAAATGTAGGATATGAAGGAACACCTTTTACACCTCTGAGTTGCAACTCATTCCACTTCGTCTACACTTTTCATATTGACCAATTTGACTTGAAGGTTGATATCAATGAAAACATTTTCCAACAAGCTCCCCCTTTGGCATTGATGTCAACATACACAAGACTTCTTCTTCTCCCCCTTTGACAACAATGACAAAGGGTTGGATGTCTCTCTCTCCCCCTGTGATAACATACTGATTTCACTCCATAAGAGAAGAAAATAGATTGATATTCTGCTAGAAATGTGCATTCTCTGCCAGTGACATTGTAGCGTTGAGAAAGATGAACCATTATTATAATATAAAAAGCAATGCCAATACTTCTTATAAAATTTTAGATCTCCTCTTGAGAACAAGCATGAGGTTCAAGGATGAAAATAGTAAAACAATGTCCTCCCCTTGAACCATAGTCCTGGTAAGATGCTTAAGTGTTGAAGGAAGGTAGGACAACTCCCAATTTGAGTTTGAGACATTCAAATGTATCTTTGGGCAGTAGATTAGTAAATATATTTGCAACCTGCTCTCTTGTACACACATATTCAACTCTAACCTCTTTTGCAGCTACCTTTTCCCTCAAAAAATGATACTTGATGACTATATGCTTTCTCCTTGAATGCATAAATATGATTTTGGAGATATTTATAGCACTCAAGTTGTCACACATCATAGGAATTGGATCAAAAAACTCTACTTGGATATCTTTAAGTGTTTGTTTCATCTATAGCACTTAGAAGCAACTGCAATGTATTCAGCCTCTACAATTGATAGTGAAATTGACTCCTACTTCTTTCTATGCCATGAGACCAATCTATTTCCAAGAAATAAGGCTCCACAACTTGTGCTCTTCATATCATCCACATAACCTTCCCAATCAACATCAATATAGGCTTGTAAAGTGAAATCTCCTTTGGGTACCATAGGCCATAATTAATTGTTCCCTGCAGATACTTGAATATTCTCCTCACTTCATTTATATGTGATTATTTTGGAGTTTCCTGTAACCTTGCCACCATGCACATTTATTTAACTATATTAGGCCTTGAGGCTATGAGATACAATAGGCTTCCAATCATGGATTTGTACAAGGTCCAATCTACACTAGGTGACTCATCATCCTTAGTTTGCATCCTATCACTATGGGTGTACTCACTAGTTTATAGTCTTCCATTTGTAATTTCTTCAACATATCCTTAGCATACTTGGTTTAAGAGATAAATATACCTTTTTTTTTCTATAATATTTGCAAACCAATAAAATATGACAACTCTCCTAGTAGTGACATCTCAAATTCAGACTGCATTTGATCAACAAACTCTTTGCATAGGGCATCTTTATTTCCCACAAGGATAATATCATCTACATATACAATCACTATGATCATGATATTGCCATCAATTTTTATATACAAGTTGCTCTTAATACACCCCTTTTTGAAACCTTGTTGATGTAGATACTTATGCAACCTAGAGTACCATGCTCTTGGTGCCTGCTTTATACCATATAGTGCTTTTCTCAATCTGCATACAAAGTTCTCATCTTCATGTAGCCGAAATCATTCAAGTTGCTCTATGTATACCTCTTCTTCAAGATTTCCATTTAGGAAGGTATATTTGACATCCATTTGATATACTTTATATCCATTGTGTATTGAAAATGCCAAAAACATTTTGATTACTTCAAGTCTTGCAACTGGTGCAAATGTCTCTTCAAAGTCTATCCCCTCAACTTGAGAGTATCCCTTGCACACAAGTCTCTCTTTGTTCTTTATGACCTTTCCTTCTTCATTCATTTTGTTTCTATAGACCCATTTAGTCCCAATAACATTTTTACTAGCTGGTCTTAGAACTAATTCCCATGTTTTGTTCTTCTTAATTTGTTGCAAGTCTTCCTCTATTGCTTTCATCCACTTTTCACTCTTGCTGGCCTCACTATAATTTATTGGCTCCATTTTAGTCATAAGGTAGAAATTCACTTGTTCATTATTTATTGCATGTCTTCTTCTAGTTTGTACACCCTCATTTTTTTTGCCTATGATCTACTCTCCTGGATGGTTCTTTTGTATATGTCTATTAGGGACTTTTTTGATAACCTCTTCTTCACTTTCTAATTGTTCCGCCTCTCCAGCATAAGGTTCTTCAATCTGATTTACTGTGTTTTTCCTCCCTTTATGCAAATCCTCATCCACTCTCACATGTACACTTTCAATCACTTTTTTATCCTCTTGTTGAAACATTTGTATGCCTTGTTGTGAGTTGAGTACCCCAAGAAGATACCTTCATCACATCTTGACTCAAAGCTGACCAAACCATCCTCATCTCTTTTGATGAAACATTTACCACCAAACATTTTGAAGTATTTATTGAGGGCTTCTTGTCATACCAAAGTTCATATGGATTCATCTTTCTATTTACTCTTAGCTACACCCTATTTAATGTATATACAACTCTGTGTACTTCCTCTTTCCAATATACATCAGGCAGTTTAGATTCATTTAACATAGTTCTTGCCATCTCCTTGACTATCATTTTTTTCCTTTCCACAACACCATTTTGTTGTGGTGCCCTAGGGGTTGAATACTGCCTTCTAATTCCATGTCTTTCACAATAATCCTCAAATTCATTTGATGTGAGTTCTCATCTACAGTCTGATCTAAGACATTTTAGTTTATAACCAATTTCCTTTTCAACCATTTTTCTAAAAATCCTGAATCTTTAAAAGGCTTCTGAATTGTCTTGCAAGAAGATGACCCATGTCATACTTGATAAATCATCTATGAGAAGCATAAAGTGATGAATACTAAGAGGGGGGGGTGAATTAGTATACCCAAAAACCTTACCAAACACTTAAGCAGTTTTACTATAGACCAATATAGCCCCTTCAATAGTAAACCAATTAATACACAAACAAGCCAAATATCAAATAAAGAATTCACCCACAAGAACACAATCACCATAACACAAGATATTTTGATGTGGAAACCCAAATGGGAAAACTCACAAGTATACTATCTGCAGAATACCACATTGAGTAAAACTCACAAGTATACTATCTGCAGAATAGCAACCAAGCTGATTAAGGCCTTACAATATTATTCACCAAAACAGATCCTGTTAGGAATCCTGATCTCTGGTAGGAGATAAGTCCTGTTAAAGACTACTTGGTTAAAGGATTTCAGATCCACAACTATGAACCATCTTGTTAGAGGATTTTGAACAAGCTTGACTGAGCCTACCCAGTTAAGGGTTTCTGACTTGTCAAAGAGATTAGTAATCAAAAAGTAAGTGATCTACAAAGTAGCACAAAATGCTTAGTTAGATCCTTGATTTCTCTCTGTTAATGCATTGCATAATTACTTCAGTCTTCTTTCCTTGGAACATTCAATCTCTGTCGCAAGATACCTTCTTGTAAAGACCTAATCTTCTTATGCCACACACTCAATACCCTAGACATGATGTCCTCAAATAGGAGTCTGATTTCATGTCGGTCTAATGAGATTAGACTACAATTTCCTAGGTACAATGCATCTAGACACAATTTGTAACATGGCACAAAATCACTGCATCAATATCGGTGGATGATAACTCATCACACTTTACAAGTTTGCCAGTTAACAAAACAAAGTATACCGATTACTGGTTTACAAAAAAGGACTGGTAGTTGGAACATAGTGTTCCGATCTTAAAAATATTGACTGCCACTTGGGGTCCTCGTACCGCTTGAAGTCCTCATACCGCTTGAGGTCCTCAGTCATGCTTTGACTGGTAAGCTCCTTCTACAAACACTGATAGTCTTCTATAAACAAAGACTATGCATACAATGACATATAATATCGGTTTGAACAATACATCACATATTACCAGTTGAGAATAACTCAATAAGTGTGTGTCCATCATTGATAATCACAACTGGGTACAAACATCATCAAAATGCCAACAATCTCCCCCTTTGGCATTGATGGCAACACTTAGGAAAATTTGTCATCTAAGTGCTTACAAAACAAAAATGATGCCATAATCAAAATTACTCCCCCTAAGCATATGCACTACTCCCTTTGCCAAATTACAAGAATGTAAATGTAAAATTTTTAGTCAATACCACTCCCCCTTTGCCAACAATGACAAAGTAATGCAAACATGCCACAGAGATTTACCAAAATCATATTGCATAACATGAAAACAGAGTATATGTTTATGACAATAATGAGTAAAAATTTTCAAAAATGAATTTAAAGTTTTTCAGAAATTCCTTCATGTCTGTAGACCAAGTATCTAGGAGTGAGGCAACAATTTCACTCCAAGTCTTCATCTGGAATGCTAACTCCTCCTTGACATCTATAGTGCTCAATTCCTATGTGACAATGATGGCTTCCATGTTTAGAAAACACTTCTGAAGAATCTACAACTTAGGTAATAAAAGCAACTGAAGTTCTTGTAATCTTGAGTCCGTTTACAGATCTCTGAATCAATCATGGCAATCTGGTGCCTGTGAGTCTGTACAGTCTACCCATACACTGTGAAGGAATCATATGGTACTTTGAAGGTCTCTATATACTGATTTAGTTCCAATTGGAGTTGAACTTTCTTCTTCATAGCATCATCACAGAATAGGTCGGGCTGACAGATTTTGCTCCAAAGTTTATGTCCTTCAGCCATTGCCAGACTAATATCATCTTTTTGGTGGATCAACTTGTCTTTGTCTTCATTAAATTTCTTCACCAATGCAAATTTTAGTACCTTTTCTTTTTTTTTCTTTGTAGTAGCCTGGGCAACATCTTCCAATGATTGTACTTGACCACCCACTATCGTGCATAGAAGCTTCAACTAGGCTAGTGAAGAATTGGTATCGGAAAGATCAGTCGGGGACTAAGGTTGAAAGAGTATCAACAACAAGTTGAATAACATCTTTTTCTTTCTTCCTTCTTTGTTCCTCCAATATTTCTTGAGCAAGTTGAATACTTCTCAGTAGCTCATTTTCATCTACAGATTTGGTGAGACAGGCAAGAGTCAATTCATTATGACTGGTAAGATCAACCTGTTTAGCTTGATCCTAGGTTGCCTTGGGAGTCTCGGGAGTCTGTCCTTCTTCCTTTGCTTTGATCTCTTCTTGTCTCTTCTTTTCTTTCTCTTCTTTCTCCTTGGCCTCCTTGTCAGCCTTCTCTTTCTCCACTTTCTCCTTTTTTGCTTTCTCCTTCTCCTTTTCCACTTTCTCCTTCTCTACTTTCTCCTTCTCCTTCTCCGCTTTCTCCTTCTCTATTTTCTCCTTTTCCACTTTCTCTGTCTCCTCTTTCTCCTTCTCCATTTTCTCCTTCTCCACTTTCTCTTTCTCAACTTTCTCTTTCTCCGCTTTCTCTTTTTCCTCTTTCTCTTTTTCCTCTTTCTCTTTCTCCACTTTTTCTTTTTTAGATTTCTCCTTATCAACTTTCTCCTTATCTTCTTTCTCCTTCTCATAAAAAAAGTGCCTTTGTACCGATCAAGAATATCAAATAATTCAGAATTGGAGGCATCAGGAAAATATTAAGCAAAAATTTGCTCCCTAATTGTTTGGTCCTTTTCAATGGCAATGCGCCACTTATTGTCCAAAGAATCATACAAAGACTTAGAAACTATAGGTTTAATATCAGTTGGAGACTGATCATTAACACATAAATACTTAATGAGTTCTTTCTCTACTTCCTACTTTTCAGTACCATTAAAATCATCAAAATAATATTTTAGATCATCAAGAACTTTCCTTCTAATATTCTTTATAGTCCTTTGACAATGTGTCATAGGCTTGTAAGAAGCAATGTCAATATTTATCGGTGCAGTGGTTGCAGGTACATTACTAGTTAGTTTGGTATTCTTACTCGATTGCATCACCTTCTTTATTTCATCTTCCAATTCAGTGTCTACTGAATCTTGTGCTTCATTCTCAGTTTTCCTCTTCCTCTCAAATACCTTTGGCAGAAGAGCCTTCGGCTTTTTCTTAGTTGGTGACCTCTTGGTCACTTTTGGACTGGCAGCAAATGTAACTGGTGTCGATGCCGATGGCATAACTTTCCTCTTCTTCTTCTTTTGTACTTTAGGAGGATTAACTCTCTCAGAGTAGGTACTGGTCCTCTTCTTCTTTGGATCAAGAAGTGAAGCAAGTAGGGTAGAGGCATACCCAATGAGTATATTGTTCACCACTTCATAGCCCATAGGCTCAACTTCCTCTTTTCTTGGCTCAACCACTTCCATTATGCAATGATCCAATTTGATAGTGAAATATATATCATCTTCATACTTCTTAACCTCGTCACCTGATAGCCTTGTTATCTGGTTCATCTTCAATCTGAACTCATCAAAATACTTCTTCAGAATCTCTAGATAAGTAGATCCCACTACTTGCAAACTCTCCTTGATTTGTCTAGTAACTGGTAGGTCACTTGACCATTGAACATCACCAACTCCCAAAAAATACCCTCGAAAGTAGAAAAACAACCCGACAAGTAGTTGAACAAACTTGAACCTAAGTTCCTTGTCCTCTTTGATGGATTTCAAATTCTCCATGAGTTGTTTTTGCATGTAGGTACACAAGTCGCACTTTGCATCTTCCTTGACCATTCAATAAGCGATATGCACCGCAACTATAGGAACATAATTCATTCTGCTGGCATAGAATAATCTATACCCGATCACCATGAATGCATACTTCACCAAGTCATCTCTTATGGTGTTTACAGTCATTGCCCGCTTGTCGGTCATAGAACTGGCGAGATCATCCACTTTGGCTTTTATGATCTTACGAAGAATAGGGACTTCCCCAATATTACAAAAACCGGTCATGACATGGATTGCCTCTAGTGTGATATCATGGGTTCGCTCAAGATACATCTTGTCACCATGAACCCTACTAAGAATGATTCTTATATGATTTTCTGTGAATTCTTCGAGAAAATATACTGCATTGTGGAGTTTCTTCATCTTGATCATGTTGTACTCCAATTTAATCTTCTTATCTTCTCTATAGAACAATATCAACTGGGAGTGAATCACTAGAGACCCTAGGTCTTCCAGTCCACAATCAATATAACTAGAAACATCCCCTTCATCAATGACTCCACTGGGAACTTGAGATAGGGCATTGTATTTCAACTTCTTCCTAAGAGATTCAGATGACTCCTCGAGTGCAGAAGAACTAGAAGAGACTTTGGATGTAGAAGCCATGTCTAAATAATTTCAAATGATAAGAGTGATTCAATGAAAAAATACCTTTTCACTCTAAACTAGGGTTCGCCGATGTCGAGCACAACCCACTTCTCCAAAAGCTTACTTTACCACTCTGAACTCCACTCTGGATAGCTTGAAATGACTACTGGGTCTTGCAAAAGATTCCTTCCTAGATTTCTTCGAATGCAAGATTGATCTCTTTTGTTGTGATGCTCAGGTTAGATAAATGCTTCTTCGAAAATAGGTAAGTAAAAATGACTACAAGTGTCACCTATATATGTGCTCCTACCTACCATAATAAATGCATCACCTTTAGGGTACAAACCCTAATTTTACCTTTTACCACTTCATTTCTTCTGTTGGTCGACAAGTAACCAATACCAATAAAAGAACTTTATCGATATACTCTGGGGGTTCAAAACATTGTTACCAATATATTCCCCCTTAAGCTTTTCGAGGCTCAATTTTATGATTCAGGGGTCTCCACACTGGGTGCAGAAACTAGTACATCTTGTGGCTTCTCTTCAGATTTCTTTTTCCAAGTTTTATTCATATCTGCCTTAACGGTTTCAACATCAACCTTTCCTTTTCCTTCTAGGTCAATCCATTTGTCTTCTGATGGATTCTGTCTTAGTCTGCATGCTTTGACAAGATGTCCTAGTTTGTGACAATGATAGCATACCATACTAGGTGCTCTCCATGGTTCGGTGTTCACCTTTCCATTCTTTCTCTTACATGCTGCAGCAGTGTGACCGCTACCACGACAGATCACTCAGGTTGCACTCCAACCATTTGTCGCTCCATAACCATTTAACTAGTGGTCATAGGTTCTATACTAGTTTGGTTCCAATTCATAAGAGGTTCTTGGAAAAATCCTTTTGATCTTTGTGCATAACCTCTAGGGTTGTTCATAACCGATCTACACTCAAAAGATCTATGCCCAAACTTGTTGCATGTATAACAATGACAATTAAATTTGCCAGTTCTAGCCTTGTGGTCATACACATTGTTTTGCATGTAAGGGAAATTATTATAAGTCTTTCTCCTACATACATTGGCAGTATGTCCTTCCTTATGACAGTTAAAGCATACAGGTTTGAACTTTGACTTACTTTTTCTTTTGTTGTTTTTCTTAGGTACCAGTTTCTCTTTTGATGTATCAATATTGGTTCCAGAGGATTCACCTTCCTCATATGCAAAGAAACCAATTCCAGTGGTATCCCTTGATGGCTTCATTGATTCTATATTTTGGTCCAATTTTGCAGTGCTCCAGTTGAACTTTGCAAGTATCTCCTTTGTCTCAGCAAGTTCTTTGGAAAGAGCTTCATTGGTCTTTATTAGGGTTTCATTATGAGAAATGGCTGCATTGAGTTTTGCTTGCATTTCTTCTTTCTCTTCCTTACCCTCTTGTAGATAAGTGGTAATGGTGCCAATTTCTTGATTCAACTTAAAGATCTCGTGCTCCTTGTCCTTCACTAGATCCTCAACTTTTCTTTGGTTTTCCAGTTCCTAACTCATCCTAATGGTGAATCCTTCCAGCTCCCTCCTCAGGTTAGTTTTGGACTCATTCAGTTTCTCCACTTCTTCGACTAGGGCATCCATGTTTGCTTCATCAAAAGAGCTATTTTAAGTAATTTCCAGCATTTGCTCAGCAAGTTCTCTTCTTTTGGCTAAAGAGGATTTATACTTGACCTTAAGTTTATCATAGGCTCTCTCAGATTCCGCAAGACGGTGAGTGAGTTCCCTCATGTTGTATTCCCCATATCTCATTTCAAGTGGTTAGACTTAAAGAAAGGTTGGCTTTGATACCAAATGATGAATACTAAGAGGGGGGGTGAATTAGTATAACCAAAAACCTTACTAAACACTTAAGCAGTTTTATTGCAGACCAGTATAGCCCCTTAAATAGTAAACTGGTTAATACATAAACAAGCCAAATAGAAAATAAAGCATTCACCCACAATAACACAATCACCATAACACAATATATTTTGACGTGGAAACCCAAATGGGAAAAACTACGGTGAGTAAAATTCACAAGTATACTATCTGCAGAATAGAAATCAGACTGATTAAGGCCTTACAATGTTCTACACTAGAACATATCCTGTTAGGAATCTCGATCTCTATTAGGAGATAAGTCCTATTAAAGACTACCTAGTTAAAGGACTTCAGATCCACAACTATGAACCACCTTGTTAGATGATTTTGAACAGGCTTGACTGAGCCAACCTGGTTAAGGGTTTCTGACTTGTCGAAGAGATTAGTAATCAACAAGTAAGTGATCTACAAAGTAGCACAAAATGCTTAGTTAGATCCTTGATTGCTCTCTGTTAATGCATTGCAACATTACTTTAGTCTTCTATCCTTGACACATTCAACCTTTGTTGCAAGATACCTTCTTGCAAAGACCTAATCTTCTTACACCACACACTCAAAATCCTAGATATGATGTCCTTAAATAGGAGTCTGATTTCATGTCGGTCCAATAAGATTAGACTACAATTTCCTAGGTACATTAGACACAATTTGTAACACGACACAGAATCACCGCATCGATGTCGGTGGATGATAACTCATCACACTTTACAAGTTTGCCAGTTAACAAAACAAAGTATAACGATTACCAGTTTACAAACAAAGACTAGTAACTAGAACATAGTGTTACGATCTTAAAAAGATTGATTGCCACTTGGGGTCCTCATACCACTTTAAGTCCTCATACCGCTTGAGGTCCTCGGTCATGCTTTGATCGGTAAGCTCCTTCTGCAAACACCGATAGTCTTCTATAAATGAAGACTATGAATACAATGATATATAATACTGGTTTGAACAATACATCACATATTACTGGTTGAGAATAACTCAATAAGTGTGTGTCCATCAATGACAATCACAACTGGGTACAAACATCATCAAAATGCCAACATAAAGTATTTTTAAAGCTTTTGTTCTAGTTGGACCACACAAGTCCCTATGCATAAGTTCTAAAGGTCTTGTTGTTAAGTACTCCTTTGTTCTGAAATTCACTTTAGTTTTCTTTCCTCTTTAACACTCATAAAAAAAAGTGCTTGTTGGTTTGATAATCAGAGGTATGTGCCTAACATACCCTCTCTTTCTCACCTTGACAAGATTGTCAAAATTAATATGACCTAACCTTCTATACCACAACCAACTCTCATCAACTTGTCCCATCATACAATGAGATTCAAAACGTTCCGTTAAGTTATACACATTACCATTAGTCCTCCTTCCTTTAGCAACTAATTTTCCATTGCTTTCTTTTCTGATCTCACATCCTTTTGAGTCAAATTTAAACTTGTATCCTTTGTCACACATTTGACTTACACTCAACAGATTGTGTTTTAGACCTTTCACATAATATACATCATGTGCTTTTAATTTTCCATCTATGCTTAGTGTACCCTTGCCTTTTATTTTGATTGAAGAGTTGTTTCCAAACCTTAATGAGCCTCCATTCCAATCTTCAATCTTAAGGAATTTTTTCTTGTCACCAATAATGTGGTTGGAGTAGCCACTGTCTACTACCCATAAGTTATTTCTTTCTACCTGTAGGGCAGTTTGGACAATCAAACTTGAATCAGCCTTGTCAATTTCTCTTTCTACCCAAACATATTTTGTTTCTTTCTTCTTCTCTACTATTTTTTTATGATCTAAACTGAATTTTGGTTCCAAGGTTGACAATTTCTTCTTTTGTTTAGCTGCTCTAAGTTTACAATGCTTTTCTATATGACCAAAGTTTTGACAATGATAACATTTGACATTCCCATTGAATGATGAACTTGAGAAATTGCTATAGGATTGAGACATTTTTCTCCTACACTCATAACTTCTATGACCAACACCATTGCAATGATAACAAATGGTATCTACATCTCTAAGAGCATAAAAAGGATTTATACTTTCATAACTAGGAGGAAACCTAGGCATAAGCCTACATTCTACAATTCTATGACCATAAGTATTACTTTTGTAATCGTAGCCATGTAATTGAGGTACATACCAATAATTATTGAATTTGTTTCTCATTGGTCTCCTTGGAGCAGCATAACTCAATCTTCTTGAGATCTTTCTCATGTCCCTAACCTTTAAGAAGCCTCCATAATTCACTTTGGCTTTACCTTTTGGATCAACATGTTTCCCCTTTGTAGTAACAACTTATGTCTTCTTCTCAGTGGACTTGCTGATAGTGAAAGTTTGTCCTTTACCATTTTCACTTGAAGAGGTAAAGTGAATTTCTTTGCTTGATGAGTCCTTACTTGTGAGGAATACTAAGAGGGGGGGGTGAATTAGTATGCCAAAAATCACTGCACTAAAACACTTACACAATCTAAAGATAAACCGGTAAAACAGTCTAACAGACAGATCAGTTACCACACATGCAAACCAAAATGTGAATAAAGCATTCACCCCCAAAAGCAATACAACCATAACACAAGATATTTGATGTGGAAACCCAACTGGGAAAAACCACAGTGAGATGGAACTCACAAGTCACTATCTACAGGATAGAAACCAGACTGGTTAAGGTCTTACAATGTTCTTCACCAGAACAGATCCTGTTAGGAGATAAGTCTGATTAAAGAATACCTTGTTAGAGGATTTTAGATTCACAGGAGTGAACCACCTTGTTAGAGAATTTTACAAAGGCTTTGAGGTCTACTCGGTTAAGGGCTACAAACTTGTCAAAGATGTGAGTAATCAACAAGTGTTTGATCTATCTAATAGCACAAACTGCTTGGTTAGATCCAGTGTTGCTCATAGTTAATGCATTCCAGCATTACTTCAGTCTTCTCTATCTCTTTCTCAGTTACAACTTGATCTTCTCAGATAAGATCTTTCTTGCAACAACTCAACATCCACCTTAAACCCTAGCACGACATTAACCCTTTCAACAACAACTTAAAACCCTAGACATGATGTCCTTTTAAAGGAATCTGATTTCATGTCGGTCCAATAGGATTACATTACAATTTCCTAGGTTCAATGAATCTAGACATACTCAGTAACATGACACAAAAAGCACTGTCAATGTGTCAGCACCGTCAAACAATCGGTGGATTGGTAACTCATCACAAAATGCTGGTTGGTAACTCATCACAGAGTATTACCGGTTGCCAGTTTGACAAAATGAAGACTGGTAAGAATGTGTTGTGCCACTTTGCTCCCTCATACCGCTTGGGATCTATGAACCGCTTGGGGTTGATATGCCGCTTCAGACCGGGAAACACATTCTGCAAAATCATCACTAGTCTAAAGACTAGTATACAACATACCGGTTGGAACAAATACCAGTTGAGCTCAGGCTCATACATATAAAGGAGATCTCAATACAAGTGTGTGTCCATCAATGACAATCACAACATAAATAAACAGAAATGCCAACAACTTGTAGAACATTGACCAACATCATATCCAACACATTCGTTATCCTTGGAGTTTTTTTTCTTGTTCAACATCTTATCCAATGTGTTGGTGCTGCCCTTATACTTGATTCTCACCTTGATCTCATCAGTGTATCTCTCAAGATCTTTTCTAAGACTCACAATTTCTTGCTCCAAATTTTGATACTCCTTCTCCTTAACTTCCAAATCTGATTTTTTCACCTCATACATTCTTTTAACTTAATCAAATTGTATTCTTAGATTTTTAATGTTTTTCTCAAAATCCTCAAGACACTTATTCAATCGGTCTTGTTCCTACACATTTTGTATTCTTTCCTCACTTTTCCAAGTTCTTCAAGTGCATTCACAAGTTCACCTTCAAAAACTACCTCAACTTCAACTTCCTCTTCATCATCACTAGTCATATGTTCTTTATCCAGTTCCTCTTGTACCATAAATAGGTTGGCTTCTCTTTCATCCTCACAACAACACTCATCAGACACACTTTCTTCACCAGTGGCATCATCCTCAAATGTGTATAGGCTATTTTTTATTCTAAAATTCCTTCTTCTTGATTTATGAGATTTCTTCATGTTTTCTTTACCGAGGGCCTTCACAAGTGATGTAGAGTGGATTGTCTCTCACCAGTTTGTGCTACCTTGTCTAAGTATCTCCTCCAAGATACACAAGAACCATCTAATGATTCTACACCTCACACTCTCTAAGGGTTTGAAAGACTTACCCTCTCTGACCTTCCCAAGGTCCTTAGGCTAGGATAAGTTTTTGTTGTTTTGTGAGTTTCATTTTCTTGCTTCAGAGACCTTGTTTTCCCACTCTCTTTCACACTCAACCTAAGAGTTCAACCCCTCTACCACATGATCTTCATTCCCCACACCACACACATTAGGATTGATTTATTTGGATGGATTTACAACCCTATTCCTTACTCAAGGGATTTTGACAATTACTGGTTTGGTGTTTTACAAACAAACTGCACTTTTAGGCCTAACCGGTTCTAGTAGCCCTGTGAGTGAGGTATTCTGCATTCACTGGTTGAACTTATTGAACAACCCTATGAACTCTTTTAAATTCTAGACACCCTTTTGGAGTTTACATATAATATCTCAAAACCTGAGGTGGGTTTGGTAACTAACATATCTAACCCTTACTGGTTAATTAGGCCTACTTGCCCCTTTCTAGGCCTTAAAAACATGGCTTGATAAAAAATCCTTCACCAGTCTGATTGCCTGAGTAAATTGATGATAGTTTGGGGTTTGTTCTTCCATATGGAATTCCAAACCAATCATACTTCTTCTTCACCCACTAGACTCACCCAATTAGGCCACGTTATCCATGATTCCTAACACTTGCCAACTCAATGTGCCAAGCTTAGGGTATGGTGGCAAATCTATGATTTGGCTTCCACTGACTCAAAACCAAAAAGAAAACATAAAATACATTGCAACCTAAAATTACACAAGATTTCCAGAGTGGAAATCCACCAAGGAACATTAGGTTGGAGCCATTTTGCTCTCAAAACCCTGGGTTTTTAGGGCTCTTGAACCTGCTTGCAACAAAACAAAGTTTATTCACAAACTACAACACTTCAAGACTCCAAATCAAAAAAAAATGAAGGTAAAACACCAAAATAATAATCCATGTCCCTGTTTTGGGATGCTTGATCCATACATGTCATAAAAACTTGCAAAGAACAACAAAAAATTGGTAGAACACACACAAATGGGAAACTAAAATTGTTTATTCTCTTTAGATCTTCAACCACCTTCAACAACTAATTATCATCAGTATTTCCAAGCCTTATACTAGCCTTGGAATAGTTACAAATTCTCATAACTGATTGTGTCAACCAACTAACCGTTGGAGTATGAAAATGTTGCAAAGTTGCTATGAGCAACTTTTGCAAATTATTGCATAGGTGAGCAACTTTGCTCAAACCCAAACTTGGTCACTCTCAAATGACTCATATGACCTTAACAATCTCAAAACAACATCAACCAACCTACATTAACCCAAAAACTACTTATCCTATTAAGTGCTCTACCTGGTACCCTTAAGAGCTCAGATGCCAACATTGACCAAACAAAGACTTTTAGGGCCCTTACAATCATTTGAGAACACTCTTAATGGCCTCTTGGCCTTATTAAAAAAACAAAAAACATGATTCCAACATCCTGGAAACAAACTCAACAAAAAAATTGCTAAGTGCCCCTGCACCATACTCCCGAGGTAGGAAAAACTCAAGTCCCTTGAGTGGATAGGGCTTGAACAGTGGTTCCATGCTTTAGTATATCTCCTTCAGACATCCATGTAGCTTCAGATTCAAGGAGACTTGTCCATTTAACCAAGTAGTCTTTATAGACTCCTTTCCTAGTCCTTTTGATAATCTTGGAGTCAAAAATATGGTCCAATGTCACCACACTAGTACATTTGGGGTTGAATTTCGATGATAATTCATTAGATTTTCGACTACATCTCATTAGACAACTGACCAAAATTGTCATCAAAAATTTATCATCGAATGTTCCAACATTACTCTAGGCCATCAAAATTCTGACGGAAACTAGGACACATCCGACGGTGAAGATGACCGCCATTCTGACAAGCCAATGTCGTTGGGCATATAACACGTCTGTCAGATGTGTTACTCTTTGCTGTCAGAATTTTGATGGCATTCTGCCATCCACCTGATGAGCCAATGCTATCGGGCATATAGCGCTCCTGTCAGACATGTTACTCTTTGCCATTGAAATTCCGATGATATTCTTTCACTTGTTTACTTCAATCATTATCTTTCTGTTGTATATAATTTGCTGACAGTGCATACCTACGCACTTTTTTTATATCGAATAATCTGCATCTAATTTTTGTAATTGTAACAAGGTCTGACAAACTCTATCAATTCAGAAACTTTGTTGTAACAAACCTTTATGCCATCCATGGAAAATAGGCCCAAACCATGTAACGACAATGGCGCTATGCGATATATCCTATCATTAACACAAAAATCAATGTTTATTGGAGGAAGTTCCTTGGGTACCCATTGTTTTTATAGATGTTTGTACCCCAAGGGCACCTTGATGTCGCCTTTGGTCTCATCATCATAAGAACATGAACCCCCTTGAGCAAGGAAAAATTCCATGCGTTTATTGAATTTTCTTCTAATCTTTTGACCTCTAGTTGATCTCCCTATTGTAGACCTACTACATGTCTCACTTTCATTTTCTATTCCTGCATTTCCCTCACTCGAGGAAGACACATCTAACAAATACCCATTTGGTGGTACTTGCACTCCATCAAATGAGAGAGTTAGTTGGTAATGAGAGAGATATTTCACAAATGAGGGTAATGTTGATGAAGAAGTCAACCCTAAAGTTGACGTTGAGATTAAAATTTGAATAAGTCCAACTGGGGCCTTAAGTGTTGATAACTGTATTAGATTGATCTTTTCATTGTTTTCTAACATGATATAATGAAAAGTACATGCATAGTATACAAATATATAGTAAATACACAAGAACATGAATTACCTTAATGAAAGTATGCCAATCATGCGTTTTCATCCCTGGCCCAAATTCACTTTTGTTTGATATGAGATTGTTTATGCTCGCAGCAAATCCTGTGGGAAATCAAAATTTTTGTATGACTTCTTTTATAGAATTGCTTTGCTGGTCCATTAATAACCAAGAAAGGTCACTTATATTAATCTGGTCTCCATGGCTATTTGATTGAATGACATTTTTCATTGCATGATTGGATTCCTAAATGTCACTACAAATTTTGACAATTTTTCTTTGTCACGCCTTCCATCCAATATTTTCCATAATGTCTCTATTATATTCTTTCCAATATGCATAGTATCAAACAAATGCACAATTTGTAGCTACTCGTAGTAGGGCAACCTACTAAATTGTCGGGGATAACTTTTTAGTCCCTTAGGAAGGTGGTCATTAATTCCTTGATGACCTTCACAATCATCAATCACATCATCAGTAAACAAAACATGATAGAAAAGTTGTTTTATGACATAAACCATTAGATGGAATGGCATTACCTTGATGATTAATTCTATTATATTCTAACTTCCATAGGTGAGGTGTCATTCTTCGTGGATTTGATGTATTCTCTTCTTCCCATTGAAAATGTGTTTCTCAGTATTTCGATACTTACAATTTGTATGGAGAAAGTGCCTATACTCATCAAACACTCGCTTTCCTAAACTTTTTGAATGACAAGAGTTCATCTTTGGACCACAAACTAGACATGCAAATTTTCTCTTTGTTTGAAGACCTACAGGATAATGTATAATTGGATTAAATATGTTAATTTTCATAATTATAATTAGAATTATTATGCACAACTTGAACACTATAACATACCACAAAAATGTGTTAGCCTTGGGGTATCGTGTATTTTTCATACAAGCATCACATGGAATTGAAATTATCTTTGTCCTATTGGTCTAGAGATGTCATACATAGTGACACCATTCCATAACTCCAACAAATCATTGATAAGAGGATCAATATATACATTCATATCTTTAACCTGGTACTTACCTAATCGAATGAATAAAAACATTTCATAATTATTATGACCATTTTACTGCAATATTTATAATTAAATGTAGATGACTATTAAATGATAAAATACCTAGAACAATCATTTCCAACATTATGTGCTCTCTCTTTATTGACATCCATGGAGGAATGTTATTTTTTATAACAAAAGCAGGCCACACCGAGTAAACAGATCTCAGCTCTCCAAATGGATTGACACTGTCTGCTGCCAATGAAAGCCTGAGATTACGAGGTTATTCTTTAAAGTGTGGCCACTTTTCCTCTATTTCCATAAATGTTGAACCATTTGTAGGAATTTTAATAATGTCATCTTGACTTCTATTGCATGCATGGTAATCCATAAATTATGCCAAGCTAGAGCACTTGAATAATCATTGCATACATGGAATAATGAGAATATAATGAAGAACCTTGCGAGCCACCTTTTTTGTTATTTGATCTATTCTATAGCTATTGATATGGAATTCATGGAATTTAGTTCGAAATTCATGTTGTTTGTGATATATAATATGATCATTGGGACAAGCATCTATTGCTTGATACTCCATTCCAATATCTTTCATAATGGAAGATAATTCTCGGTATGAGCGAGGTAGAATATTTGATGGTGGTAACAAAAACTCACCTATCAATCTACAACAAAAAAATATAATTGGTTAATATAAATAATATTAATGGTACACGATTCACCATTTATTAACTATAATGACATATATGACATACCTTAACATAAGTGAGATTTTTATGTTGGATAAACCATTCATAACCTTCAAGTTCACCAACAACAATACAATAGAGAGAAAAGTTGTCTGGGAGCCTTCGTAAAGGGCCTCATATGCCTTCTCAAGTAGAGGTAAATCATGAACAACATCAAGGTCATTTTGATCATCATGATCAGTTGTACCAGTACTAAATGTGTCATGGATCAATTTATTTGTACCATCATCTTCAATTGTGTTTTGTGGCTCATGATTGTCATCTTCCATGGGATCAATATCTTCAGCTTCAATATTCACACCTCCATGTTCCTCCACTTCCAAAACCATATTCTTCGGGTTGTGTTGATCCATATCATGTGCTCTGGGGTGCTCGACCTATATAAAAATGATCAACATAAATAAACCATGATGATGATCTCATCATCAAGTGATTTCTTATGTATATAAATTGTTAAAATGATATAATGAAAAACTTACCAATGGATGATAATCATGTCCCCCTTCAATGTGACCATGCATCCTACAATGTTTCTTAGCTGTTTTGATTAGAAGTCTTCTAGTCTTTAATCCCTTACAAATTTTGCAGGGACAATAACATTTTCCATCACCTTTTCTTTTCAAGTTAGACCATAATCTAGCAATTGTCTCCTTATTTTGTTGTTCATTGATATTATTTGACATGGTCTTTCTTCACACACAAAAAAATTGGGCTATAGAACTATTTATATAGAAGTTGAAATGTTAGTTATGAAATGTTGTTTCAGTATAATATACCAAATTAAATTACTTTAACATATAAATAATTCAAATTGAACCAAAACCATTTAAATCTTCTTTTTCATCTCAAAACATATCTAATGGCTTTGTGGTGATTTAGAGCAAGTGATATGCTAATGGCTTTTTGGTATGCACTCCTTGTATCATAGCTTAAGTTGACTAATGTCTAATTGGGGTAATCCATGAGTGTCTATTGTGAATTCATAATCAATTTTGTTAAGTCATCGAGAGTATGGTGATAGACATCCTTATAGGATCCTCTCAATACTGTCCAAATCAGTGACAAGTAAGACAAAATTCTCAGTCACACCTTGTGTGCAAGTGAATAATATTACATATAATTTTGGGATGAACAACATTGAGATTCATAGACCCAAGTTAGTCTAAAAGGAAAGTAACTATCCATTACCATGCTCATGCATACTTACATGACTAATGCTTTCCTTGTGTATCCTAAACATTGGAGAGACCTTATTTGACTTGTCTAATCAATGTGGTTGCTATCATAATATGAAATACTGAGTTTTATCCTTGCCTCTGCATCAAACTTCTCACATTATGTTTCTTCACCAAAACACACTATTCCCAATCTTCCTCAATACCATCAATGGAGGGGAATGTATAATGGTTTCAACATAAAAAGTCAATGATCATACACTCCATTCTTCTATACACCCTTGGATACATTACTTGGCTTCTAGGCCTGGGAAAAATAATATGAATTGAACCAACACCATGAGGATAGGGTCAAGTATCATGGAAACTGATCATAATTTGTGAAGACGGGGTTCACACCTAAGTGTTGGCTCTCAACAATGCCACACTTCCAAAATTGTCAGTCTCAAGACTTCTCCTATTGGGTCAACACTCATTGATGTCCACAAGGTCAAATCAATGTATCTAGGCTTCAAACTCCTTCCTCTAGGCTTAGAGGACCCTACACAAGGTCTATGAACACTCACTTGGTATTACAATAGAAAGAGCCTTCCTCTAGAACTTTGTTTGCAACACACACATCATTGGTAATCATTGTTATGATGGATGGTCTATTAGGATGGTAAATAAAATGCTTATTCTTTTTCCACCCTTTGAAACTACAACAAGGTATTTGACTTGGCAGGGTCCCCACACATCACTTCAACACCAAACATTAGGCAATTAAACCTTTTTCTTTCTCAATGTATCTTTTTGTTGTTTTTCACTGGTTTTCTCAGTCTGATACATAGGGATATCAGACCTTTCATGACCCCATCACATGCACAAACTTCCCCATATATCACTGTAAGTCTAAGATATTAAATACATTTCACCTAGCACTATCTGATATAGATTCTTGTGTCCTATCCATATAGGATGTTTGCACACCGCACTATCATCCTTGAATCATGTGTATGATGTAAAGGTAGGGGAATGTATAATGGTTTCAACATAAACAGTCAATGATCATACACTCCATTCTTCTAGACACCCTTTGATACATTACTTGGCTTCTAGGCTTGGGAAAACTAATATGAATTGAGCCAACACCATGACGATAGGGTGAAGTATCATGTAAACTGATCATAATTTGTGAAGACAGGTTTCACACCTATGTGTTGGCTCTCAACAATGCCACACTTCAAAAACTGCCAGTCTCAATACTTCTCCTATCGGGTCAACACTCATTGATGGACACAAGGCCAAATCAATGTATCTAGGCTTCAAATCCTTACTCTAGGTTTGGAGGACCCTACACAAGGTCTATGAATTTTACCATTATAATTATTTTTTAATGGATCTATATTATCATTTCCAAAATAGTGTTATGCATATTCACAAAAAGAAAGGTAAGTGGAAACATTCACATCCCAAAGTCCAAACAAGACAATAGCTCAAAACAAAAAAACAATTATAAGACAGCTAAGAGGAGGAGGTTAGCCCTAGTCATTTGTTTTTCTCTTTATCTACAATTGCTTTTTTTGCATATGTCACTTGAAACTACACTTCTATGACCCTATTGCAGACAATAGGAATAGTTTTGTAAAATTAGTAGTAGCACTATCTTTTCACCCAACTATAGTGAAAGTCCCAAATCATCTTTGGTGGTTCCTTAGTGGGAATACAAATGTGTCTCATGTAGCATAGGAGCTCTTTTTCTATGTGAAAATCAAGAACCTACCACCTAACTGTGAATATTTGGTATATGTCAAATAATTAAAGATCCCTAACATTAAGTTAAGGTCATTCTATTGTTTCATGCTTGCAAGAACCAAGTGTAGTTATCAAAGCTAAAAATGAGAGAAAAGTCAAGCAATCAACAACCTTATCAATACTCCCGTTCTTTTTTCAAATGTTCAATTGAAAAAAAATGTTGTAGGTACGTGGAGCACCTTTGATGATGGTAATTTTAAAACTCACCTCAAGTCTACATGAACTGCAAAGACTTGTAATAAGTATGGATGACTATCTCCTTGCCCAAAATGTAATCCTTCCATTGCATGAAAACCTAAATGATAGCATATATCTCTTTGTTATATTTTAGGTACTTACCCACTATGTTATAAAACATCTTGTTATGGTAAATAGAAAAAGTCTCAGGTGACACTATGTTAGAAATGGCTTACCATTATAGGTACATGGAGCACCTTTGATGGTCATTTTGAAACTCACCTTGAGTCTACATGAGCTGTAGAAGCTTGTGATAAGTATGGATGATTGTCTCCTTCCAATATATGGTCCTTTCATTGTATGCAGACCTAAACAATAGCATAAATCTTTGTCATATTTTAGGTGCCTACACACTATGTTAGAAATCATCATTGTCCAAAAATGGTCATTTATATGGTCAAATACAATTTTTCTCTCACAGTTGCCACAAAATTTACTTTTCTTCATTTGTATCTTTTGGAAAAATCTTCCTTGATGCCCTCCATGAAACAACCCAAACTGAAATTCACCTCCATCACTAAATCAAGTGGAGTTCCTTCAACTCCTCCTTGGCTAGCAAGCTAGAAATCCAACATTGTTGAACTGGAATTCTAATTTAAGTAGGGTAGACATAATTTTCTCTAATCTAAGAAATTACAAAGAAACACATCTCCAATTTAGAAATATAATCATCAACATCAACATCTACATCAATTTTCCTGTCAAACTTAGGGATGCCACAACTTACCTAGGCTCTGAAGGGAGTCCAATTGCCAAATGACCTTTCTAATGGGGCTCACTAATTATTTTGGTTACTTTGGAGCATCAACACAAATCGGTTCATCATCCATGATCTTTGTTTTCCTCAAGCCACCTAGATCAACAACTTGAAGGAATTTGAGGAGTTAGTAGCTAGTTCTTCAATACCATTGAATCTCGTCTTTAATTTAAATATCCAATATCTGATTGCATTTGATGGCACATGCAAGATCAACTAGGTTGTGATATCACTTATCTAAATTAGGCTAGTAGTTTGGGGAACAATACACTAGTTGAGAAATTTATTGTACCAAAAGTAAAAATTGAACAAAATAAAACACAAAATTGATAATTACAATATAGATGAACAAAATGATCTTTATTTTAATCGAGTGTGTTTACAAAATGGGTAAACTTTGTAGTAGAGATGAATGCCTTCTATTCTTGTTACATGATTCAAATTCAGCCACTATATAGCTTTCAAAGAAAGGAAAACTTACTAAAAGTAGTATATTAGGGATCTTGGTGGAACCAAAGAATCATCACACCTAGTACTAACTAGTGTCCTTGAAAGTTGAAATGAGCATTCAAATAGGGACAAACCTAATGGAAAACTGAAAATGTTTGTTGAAAAATTATTTATTTGGAACCCCCATTTGTCAAGGCCATAACTCTTGTCTATAACTGCCATTAAGATGACTTGAGATGTTTTCTACATTTCAACACCACTTCCACTTTAAGCTATCTCTAGAATAGTTCTACTAATGATTGTGGATCATTTTGGATAGAAATAATTAAAAAAAAATACAAATTAGCATGAAACCAATAGATAATGTCTATAGAATGATCAATAGATCTCTGGCTGAGACAAATGCCTTGGTGAATCCTATGATAAGTAGGGACCCTCTCCATAGAAATATGGATATTCTCAGCAATTGATTGAATCTCTTGAGCTTGGTGAATAAGACACTAGTGGTCCAAAAGCGAGAATAGGGTCAAGTGAATTCCTTCTCTAATGGATAATTTAATTTTAACATTTGATGGCACATCTAAGAGGGTTGTTAATTGCATTTTAAGCTCAATATCTCAAGGGAAGGAGCACATATGTAACCTATAATTTCTCCTTTGTCCAATTCTTTTACACAGTTTTAATCTTGAGTGATGCTTTCGCACTATTTTTCTACACTTTTATACAATCTAGTTGTGCTTTTGTTCAATATCATTCTTTTTTAGAAAACTTCCTAATCAAACACACAATCATGACTTCACACCTATAAAATAAGAAACTTTTGGACAAACTAGACTTGAAACGACACTTGGAAACAAACTTGCAAACTTGCAAACTTGAAATTTATACTTGACGACCACACAATTAAAACATAAGAAAAACTTGGAGCTAAGTCAAGAGGAATTTAAGTGTGGAATACCTTCACATTTACTATATCTAGAGGAATATAAAAAAAAATTGTTTTCATCTTCAAAGGTGCTGATAAAAGATCTTCATCAAGTTGCTATATTGGAAGACACATATGAATTTATACAATATACTAAAGGGGTGCAAGTAATTAAAACAGTCTTTGATTCAAATCCTAATTATTATCTTCAGTCTCTACTTACCAAGGGTGACAAGTTACCTCTAGTTTTACTCTCCCTATCCACAAGGAACAAGATCTCATATATTTAAGTACATCTAGCCAAACAAATTTAGTTAATGTGTCCATCCCAAGCATACCATTATTTGTGTTGGTGTAAATAATTATTCATCATGGATATTATTACACTTACTTAAGTTTACTTAGGATAATGCATTTCATAGTAGTTTGGATATGAGACACTTGGGTGTTTGTGTCACATTGGGATAGTGTGTGTAGGAGAAATTCCACCTCTTATGGTGTTGATCTTGTTATTACACTATCATATCCACTTATTGTGGAGTGATAATTCCACCTTCGGTGGGTGATCCACCTCATGTGGAATATTATATTATTTCTCCTACCTACCCACACCTATTTCCTACCTACCCTTGTTTCTTATTGAGCCACATGTCATGTTTGTGTGCTCATACATATCCCTAGCCTTGCCTATATAAGCAGGCTCATCTACATTGTATGTAACAATTGTTGATCATTTTCTATTGATGAGAATATAGTTTATTCTTGTCCTATATTGTGTCTCTATCTTGTACATTTCATTGACCTCTTGATCTTGGCAAAATCCAACATGGTATCAGAGCTTTTGGAGCTTCATTGATTCGTCTTGAAGAGGCATTATTGCGACGTCAAGAGGCAGATCTGAGGAGCATCATCATTTGGAGGCGTCCTAGACCAGATCCGACCTCTCCATTGCGTCCGGAAGGCCGTTTCCATGAATTTTGGTTATAAATTCGGCCTATTTTGGTGAGAAATTTTTTTTCTCCATTTTTACCCTATTCGTACGGATTTTCGAATTTTTAATATATTTTTCAAAAAAAAAAAATTTTCATTTTTCAGAAAATTGTTTCGAAAAATTGAAAAAAATAAAAAAAAATTGAAAAATTTCGATCAAAAAAAATTGAAAGAAAAAAAAAAACAAAAAAAAAAAACATTTGTTTGGGGGTCCGCAGACCCCCGTACCCCCGTGACCTGTACTGTCTGTCTCTGCAGTCCGCCCGTATCCTACGCCGCAGGTGCTCGCGTCACCTCCTGCTGCCCGCAGTGTACCAGGCGCCGCCGACATGTCCCTGCAGGCCTCTCCCGAGCTCTGTGAATAGCACCGCGGCCTCCGGCGCCGCTCCCCGAGCACAGCTTCCCTGCTGCTCGTCCGCGCCTCCCCGCTGCTCGTCCACACCGCGCCGCTCCGTGCCTTTCGTCGCCGCCTCGCTCCATGCTCCTCCGCCGGCGCCTCCCCCGCAGCGCCGCTGCCCGCTACAGCTCCTCCCGCCGTGGACGCTGCAGGTACCCGCCGGACGCAGACCCGCCGCCTGCGCCCACGCCGCGCCGCTCGTCCGCAACCGCAGGTTCCTCGGTCTCTGCCCTCCGCTCCGGCACCTCCACCGCCGGCAGTCAACGAACCCAGAGGACCCACGCCCGCCACGTGGCAGGCAGCCACTAGCCCCCGGGTACAATCCGTACACTGACACATACGTACGGCCCGCCACATCACATGCACCCGATCAGCATTCCGTACAGTGCCACGCAGTTTTCCGTACACACAGTCATTCGTCCGTACAGTACGGACGCCCAGTCAGCAAAGGGT
Source organism: Cryptomeria japonica (assembly GCF_030272615.1). Classification (NCBI taxonomy): domain Eukaryota; kingdom Viridiplantae; phylum Streptophyta; class Pinopsida; order Cupressales; family Cupressaceae; genus Cryptomeria; species Cryptomeria japonica. Next base: position 622,308,544 of record NC_081408.1, on the reverse strand, counting down.
GAAGTTTTTGTGATGGTCATACGGCTGTCAAATTTAATCTCGTGACTTGCTGACATCAGCGCCACATCAGCAGGGTTTGAAATTTTTTGGACCCCCTCTCATTTGCATTTTTGATTTTGCAGTTCAACTTCAAATGGCCATAACTTGCTCATTTTTGCTCCTTTTTGGGTGCAATTTTTTTTGAAATGGGCTAGAATTTCATGCTCTCCACAGTGGTGAAGAAATTTTTTAATTTTGATGCATGGATTTTTTAGAAAATTCAGTTTTTGGTGACTGTCCCTGAGTTATCTCAGTTTTTGCAACTTCAAAGGCTTCGTTTGGAGTCATCCGACCTCCTTTTTAGGTGCCATTTTTTTTGAAAGTGCGTATTTTTTCATCTACTTTCACGTGATGCTATCAGATTGATGTCATTGTAAGTAGAAAATGTACTTTCAGATCTTGGCCATTTTTGGCTCTTTTGGTACTTGTATATTTGCTTGAATCTCAGTTAGATTCATTGCACTATTGATTGAAGTCTCTTGTATCTCATTTGAGAAGTTGTAAAATTTGCATCATAAGCCCACTTTGCCTTGTTTTGCAAGTGGCTCATTGTAATCGCACTAAGTATAAAGTGCCAAAATCATCACTTTAGGGGGGGTACTTTGATTGATTGAATTTGGGGGGTGTCTCTTATGCTTTTGTGCTCTTGTGTTCTTTCCTTTTTGCTGCTATGGGTTCTTCTAAGTTTCCTCTCTTAACTCCACATAACTATGCTACTTGGAAAATTGATGCATGGAGTAAACTTATGGAAAAAGGACTCACTCATTACATTGATGGAACTATTGTTGCTCCAGCTGATCCTAAGGCTGATCCAGTTGGTCACTTAGATTGGCTCACTAAAAATATCATGGCAATTGGTACCTTAAGAAAGTATGTATCAAAGGATCTCATTTTTCATATTGAGAAATGTACTCTAATCAAGGATGCTTGGAAAAAGTTTCAAGACTTGTATGGTCAAGTTGATGAGATTAGGGGATATCAAATTGATAGTGATCTCACCATGTTAGATCCCAAGAACTTTGATACTATACAAGATTATGTCACTAAGGCAAATGAGTTGAGGGCACAACTCAAAGATTGTGGCATTGATAAAAAGGATACTCAATTGATATTCAACTTGATAGGCAAGCTTCCACAAGAATATGCAGCATTTGTTTCTAGTTTCCAAACTCATAGGATGACAATGGGTTCAAGCTACAAAATGCCTACATTTGATGCTTTCAATGAAATGTTGATGATGGAACAAACTAAGTTGATAAGCATGGGCATTCTTAAGGCTTCTTCTAAGTCTCAAGCATTAGTGGCAAATCAAGGAAACAAAGGAAATCAAGGAAAGGACAACTCAAACAAGAAGAAATGGCAATCAAAGCCTAAAGAAAAAGCACCATCTTCTCCACAACAAGGAGATTCATCCTCTTCCAAGAGAGATAATTCACCAAAGAGAGAGAGACCTACTTGTGCTTATTGTAAAAATATTGGTCATGAGGAGCATCGTTGCCATACTAAGAAGATTGATGAACTTACACATATCATCAAAAAGCATAACATTGATTTGCCTAAAGTCTACAAGAAGGATGATTCATCAACTTCCACTTCCTCACATTCAAAAGGAAAAGGGCAAGCATTCATGGCTTCTACAAGTGGAAAAACTCACTCTTTTGGAACAAGAAAAGGAAAAGCTCTATGTGCTACTATCAGTCGTGATTCAGAGAGATGGCTTCTAGATTCAGGGGCTTCTCATCATATGGCATCTTCATAGTCTATGTTCTCTACATTTGAGCCTTGCACCATGCCACAGATTTTGATGGGCAATCATACATACATGGATGTGATTGGGAAAGGATCTATTGACATTGGGGATAACTCCTTCAATGATGTGTTGTGTGTACCCCACTTGACAAATAATCTCCTTTCTATCTATCAAATCACACATGGCGCAACTAAGAGAGTTGTGGAGTTCACACCTGACTCCGTTTTCATTAGAGACATGGAGACTAGAGCTATCATTGCAACTAGGGTGGTTGATCATGCATCTCGGTTATACTCCTTTTCAGATTTTGTTGATGATGATGATTTCACATTTGATGATTCTACACATGATGATCACACTTATTGTGATGATTCAGATTTTGAGGAGAACTTTGGACACTTGAACATGGGGATTCTCACATGTGAACCCGTTCTTGAGTCTTGTATTTCATCTCCTCATATTGATATCACATCACCTATTGCACCTGATGATGCAGATAGTGCGACAGTTTTGCCTTCATGTGATTCAGTGCAGCAGGATATACATTGTCTTCCAGCTTCAGATTCATGGGATGATTACATGACAGATATTACAGGTTTATTTGTGGAATCCTACATTGCAGATTTGGGAGACATCATTGATGACATTCATCTTCTCTTTGATGAAGATGATCCTTCTTCGATTGTTGCGAGGGCACACTCTGACCCTCTTGTTCATTCTCTACATGATCATTCTTTTGAGGTTGACATGATTGTGGATACTTATGTACAGCAGTTGGAGGAGGTCTCTTTATGCTTTGAGGAGACACATGAGTCTTTGGATATTGCTCTACATTCATCTTCACTAGATGTTGGAGTTCCTTTTTCAGTAGTGTGGAGCAGTTCACCACCTTTGGAAGGGGTATCTTTTAGCATCGACATGGGGACACTTGAGCAGTTTTCAGAGATTCCTTTCATCATGAGTTTTCTTCATACATCTTCCCTTCATGATTGGGGAGACTTCATGGATACACCTTTGGTTTTATTTCTTCCTAAGGGGAGGAATGTTGTTCGACGTTCGTGGAGCAGTTTCTTCATACATCGAGCTTCTATCATTGGTGCAGATTCTTCATTGAGGGAGGATCACAGTTTGACTTCTCTTCTTCTCTCATATGGGGGGGACTTTTTCCTCACATGGGGTTTTGTTCCTCACATACTTCTTTGAGAGTTCTCTTGTATAGCTTTCATCTCTCTTTTGGGGGAGGGTTTTTTCCCATTGGGTTTTTCTCTCTTTCCCCACTTTGTGAGAGATTTCATTGCATTGGTTTGCATGCATTTGCATTTGTTCATGGGTACCTAACATGGCCTCGTAGCCGGGACCCATCTTGCATTGCTTAGTTGCCTTGTAGACTTAAGTGCATTCCCCTAAGTTGCACTTAAGGGGGGGTGTTGGTGTAAATAATTATTCATCATGGATATTATTACACTTACTTAAGTTTACTTAGGATAATGCATTTCATAGTAGTTTGGATATGAGACACTTGGGTGTTTGTGTCACATTGGGATAGTGTGTGTAGGAGAAATTCCACCTCTTATGGTGTTGATCTTGTTATTACACTATCATATCCACTTATTGTGGAGTGATAATTCCACCTTCGGTGGGTGATCCACCTCATGTGGAATATTATATTATTTCTCCTACCTACCCACACCTATTTCCTACCTACCCTTGTTTCTTATTGAGCCACATGTCATGTTTGTGTGCTCATACATATCCCTAGCCTTGCCTATATAAGCAGGCTCATCTACATTGTATGTAACAATTGTTGATCATTTTCTATTGATGAGAATACAGTTTATTCTTGTCCTATATTGTGTCTCTATCTTGTACATTTCATTGACCTCTTGATCTTGGCAAAATCCAACAGTTTGACATATTGACTCTACAATATAACACCATATTTCAATGACAATCATATAGAGTAACACATGATAAATTTTATGAGCCTACTTTAATGACTCTTTTGTTTGGCTTGATAGAATGTTATACTCTAGTTACTGCAAAATTTTACTCTAAAACCATGATACTTTCTAACCAATAAGAATATTTTATAAGTACTACATTATACCATCTTATGAATTATAGATAGTATACATTTTCATAGTTATGTGTGAAAATATGTTGTAATTTTATGGTTATCATTATGAAGAGTGTTTTTGTGTACCAATATGTTATTGTAGAAAAAATAGTTGAAACTCACTTTGTGGGTTGCTTGTTGTTGTTTGAGTAGAGCCAACAACAATTCCTGTAGTCAACCCAATGTTCTCTTGACTATATTTCTCTGTGATCTTCTATGGTTTGTCGAGGTATAGGAATTTATCATGTAGGTGGCTTAGAAACAGGCAGACTCACTCATGTTCTTGGGTGAAGTCCAAGAAATACTTAAGGACATCAAGCTTCTTCTTTGCAACCCTTGCATATTCTGGTTTATACTCATTATTTCTCTTCAAGAGCTCTCCTCATGGTGGCTCAAAGCTATTGTGGTTGATTTCCTCCAATGGTGCATGTATATATCTCTTGATATTTTTGTGTAGATCACATCTCTTGCGACCTTCGACAAAGATTCACCTAGGTCTGTTTGTAGGGCTTTATTAGGAAATTTGGAAAATGTAAGTTTTAACATTTGATGTTATCTACATAGTCAAGATCTCAATCTCTCATACCATTTGATGAAAGCACATAAATATTCCTCTACCTAACTTAGAAACTAAATAATAGTTAGCACAAATGTATAGATTCTTTGCACACAAATTGAATTGATATAAAGATTACAATAAAATATTTATTCAAATATGCAATTAACAATCTCCATGCACCTCTGTATAATACCTCTATCTCTCTTGGCCAATCTTGGCCGATGCCCACACACCTCCACATCCTTGGTTGATACTTCTTATATTGTATCTTCTCCAATTTGATATCCTTTCATGTTTTGAATTGCAATAATTTCTCTAGTGGTTCATTTCACCTTCGATGCCTTTTCAGTTGCTTTCTATCTTCACATTTAATGTCTCTCCCTAGTGTTTCAATTTTTTAGATAGTTATTGATTTTATCAAACACATGGAAATTATATTTATGGTAGAGTTTCAAAAGCCTTTACACTTTAATGGATATCATACCCTACTCTATGGCTCAACCTTGCATATTTTCTATTCTTGTTTCTTGCATAGCATGTCTCTATATTGTGCCACGCACCATCTCTACAGCCTTCCAAAGTAGTGTTATGTTTGTTCATTGCCCCTTTTACTAAACTCTATAAATTGCAATCTTGTATTTATTTTTAATCGATGCTTACCTATATTGTTTGGTCTGCCATCTTGTTAGAAATCTCCTCTCTATTATGCTTTGATGGATGTCGCATCTTGTTACAAACCTCACATTTTGGCACTAGCATAAAGGATATTATCAAAGGTTGTGGAATATGGATTTTACATCTACCAATTGTCATTCCATCTTGTGCATATCCTACAATATTGAAATATATTTCTTTGAAGGCATTACATGAGCAACCTTCATGCCATATCTTTTCTTTCATATTTTATAGACATGCTAATAGTGTAGGTGAAATTACAATATCAGCTAAATAATTTCTCTTTGATGTTTCGAAGAATGATCATATCCTATATGAAAGTTCCCAATCTTGTGAGAAAGAGATAAACAAAGTCTATAAACAATGGAAATTCCAACATATAAGAATTGTGTGGATTAATCATTGCAATTTGAATTTCTTGTATTAATCACGCTTTCACGAAACTCTGAAAGTTAAATAAAGATGATAAACCACAAAACCAAAACAATTCAAAACAAATGGAAATCATTTTATGGGTGGTGCCAATTGTTTTTTCTTTCCTCGGGTGCTCTTGCCCTAGATACATCGAGTAGGAAAATTTGTGAGCATAGGCAAATAGTTGAACTACTCTTCTAGGGTCTAAAAATTCTACAACAACCCCATTACTAGTTCAAGTACATGAGAAGTCTTCTTCCTTTTCCTCTTCCAACACTTAGTTGGGACATTTGCCGACCTCCTCCATCAAGTGTGCCCTCTTCTCCTCTTCCTTCTTATGGACTCATGATCACCACAACCCGATCCCCTCCAACAATATCTCTATCCACTCTTCCCCTCTTTCAATGATTTCAATCCACTATATTGGTGGAGGCATCTATTAAGGTGGGTGTATCAGAGGAAGTAATGGCAAGTGGATGTAGCTAGATTGAGCAAATTGGGCACCAGGGTTTGTATATTCAAGATTGAAAGCTTAAGGCATAAGAAGATTTAATTTAAAATGAAAATTCATATGAAAAATGCATATGAAGTAGATCCTAACCTTTTAGGAGATCACACGCAGGGTTGCCAGAGGTCAACGCCAAGCTTGCACGAGATTGATTGAGCAAATGAATTGCAGTGGTTTTTTTTCTTTTAAGTAATGCCCATGGTCGTCGGAATTTCAACGAACATGGGCACTTTTAAAAAAAAAAAAAATTTAATTAGTAATGCCTTCTTTGTTGAAACCAAATGTGAAATTATTGTCAGAATTCTGATGAATTCGGGCATTTTAAAAAAAAACATCAAATTTGGTCACAATATACCTTCTCCGTCAGAATTTTAGGCCAAATGTATTAGTGCCGATTGGCTTGGAGGTAGGTCTTGTATCTAATATACTTCTTTAGTAGAAGTAGTCTCTTCTTGGTTTGCAGTTGACTAAGTTCTTTTATACTGGAACAAATCACATACATTAAAGATTGGTGATATCCCCAAGTTTGGTGGTAGTTCCAACTCATATGCATTATTGCCAAACTTATGCACAACCCTGAGAGGTCCAATATTATTCATGCATAGTTTACTAGGTTGTCCCTTAGGAAGTCTTTCCTTTCTTAGATAGGCCATAACTATATCACCTATCTTGTAGTGTACTTCTCTTGTTTTGTTTTCTTGTATCTTGTATTTCTCATTGTTTTGCTGCAATGTTTTCTTTACTTATTCATGGATCTCCTTCATATTCTCTGCAAATTTTTCACCTTAAGCACTCATATGGTCCATATAATTGAGGTCTCTGAGTTCTAAGATACCCCTTGGATGACATCCATATACAATCTCAAATGGACTCTGACTTGTGCTTCCATTGACATAGTCATTGTAGGCATACTCTGCTTGTCCCAATACTAGATCCCAAACTTGACCATGTTGTTTGGTAAGACATCTTAGTAAATTATCCAAGGACCTATTTACTACTTTAGTTTGACCATCAGACTGTGGATGGTATGAAAATGAAAAAAAAAGGGTTGTACCAAGTTTCTTCCACAAGGTTCGCCAAAAGTGACTCACAAATTTTGTATCTCTATCACTCACAATACTAAGTGGTAAACCATGGATTCTTACAATCTCTTTGAAGAACAACCCTACTATGTAGGAGGCATCATTAGTGCATTTGCAAGGCACAAAGTGTGCCATCTTGCTGAATCTATCCACTATGACATAGACACTATCATATCCTCTTGGAGTTCTAGGTAAACCAAGAACAAAGTCCATACTCACACACTCCCATGGCGTTGTTGGTATGACAAGAGGCTGATATAAACCTGCATTACTAGAGGTACCCTTAGCCCTTTGAAAACTAGCACATTTCTCCACAAATCTTATATCTGACTGTAGTCTAGGCCAATGGTAAAACCTGCCAACCTTCTCTAAGGTCTTGTCAAGACCAAAATGTCCACTTAGACTGCCTTGATGCTTCTCCTTAATGATATTATCTCTCATAGAGCACTGTGGTATGCAAAGTAGGTATCCTTTAAACAATAAGCCTTCCTACAACATAAAATCAGAATAGGCAACATGACAAGCATTAGCAAACTTTGAGCAAACATCGTATGCTTCACCAAAAATCTTTGTCACCTTGGTAGATGTCTTTGAGGTCATTTAACCCCACACTTTGTAGTTGTACTTCTTGAATAGTTAGAACCCTTATAATTAAGGCATCTGCTACCTTACTAGTGACTCCTTTCTTGTGTTTGATGGAAAAGGTGTAGGCCTGCAAATACTCAACCCACTTGAGGTGTCTTTAATTCAATTTCTCTCGCCAATTCAAAAAACTAAGTGCATGATTATCACTGTAGACTATGAACTCTTTAGGGAAAAAATAATGCTGCCACTTCTTGAGTGCTTGCACCATAGCATATAACTCTAGATCATAGGTAGAATACTTTTATTTTTCTTCATTGAGCTTCTTAGAGAAAAATTCAATCGGGTGACCTTCTTGGCTCAAAACGGCCCCCTATAGCCAACTTGCTGGAATCACACTCCACAGTGAAGAGATGATTAAAATAAGAGAGCCTAAGGTAAGAAAGCTCTGCTACCTTTTGTTTTAACAACTCAAACCCTTTGTCTGCTGCACTAGTCCACTTAAACTGACATTTTATCCCACCTTTGATGGTGTTCAAGATAGGTGCACACACATGGATAAAACCTCTAATGAATTTACTATAAAAATAGGCTAAACAATGGAATCTTCTTACATCTCCTACTGACTTAGGAGTAGGCCAAATTACTATTGCTTCCACTTTTAATGGATCCATTTTTAAACAACCTTGAGAAATTACAAAACCAAGATACACCAATTCATTTTTGAAAAAATCACACTTATCCAAGTTGATCATCAACTTTTCTTGATGTAGCTTCCTCAAAACTTGATTCAGATGTTTGATATGCTCCTTCTTTGACCTGCTAAAAGTTAGAATGCCATCAAGATAAACAATGAAAAACTTACCAATGAACTCTGCAAGAAATTCATTCACATGTCTCATGAAGGTGCTAGGTGCATTTGTGAGCCCAAAGGGAATCACCAACCATTCATATAACCCCTCATTTGGTTTTTAGGATTTCTTCCATTCATCACCAGGTCTGATCCTAATTTGATGATAGCTTGATTTCAAATCCACCTTAGAAAAGTAGCAAGCTCCACCTAGGTAGTCCATTAGATCCTCAATCCTCAGAATTGGAAACCAGTATCTAATTGTGATTTTGTTTATGGACCTTGAATCAGTGCACATCCTCCACTTACCATCTTTCTTAGGTGCCAAAATAGTAGGCACTGCACATGGACTTAAACTCTTCTTTATGAACCCCTTATCTAGCAATTCCTGCACTTTCTTTGCTATTTTTATTGGCATTATGGATGAATTGATTATGTGTTGCATTGATGTTTTGTCATTGATGTCAACACTAGCTGTTATGGTTGGTTACCAACAGACAGGTTTTGGTTACCGGTAGAAGATCTAGTGGTACCAGCAGAAGAGACTATCTATTGGACACTTTCGACAAGTTTGGATGAATGAAGTATGTTTGATTTTATGTGTTACATGTTCTTGCAACATGTTTTGATCAGTTGGTATTGACTTGGTAATTAGATTCCATCATACACTATTGTAAACTCTTACCGATATTGGTTTAAGGTTTAACTGACAAAGTTTTCACCGAGGAATCTTGACAGGATGAATAAGTGGTGTTGGTGCAGATTCTACATGGACTTCAGGATGTTGAAGATGTTCTTTGACTGTACTTCAACCAGGTGGAGACATCGCTTTGGCGTGGTGGACCTAGAATGGGTCGAGTACCTATCTAGGTTATGGACCTGTATCATGTTAACGTGTACTCTATATATTATCGGGATGTTTCGGGATGTTATATAGATTGGTTATTATTGTTTTGGTCTTAAGCCGAAATGGCATATCATTGTTGTAAGGCCTTTCCCAAACACAACTTTGATTAACTTAGTTGACCATGTTTGACCCTATTAATAAATGCTTTATAATTCAATAGAATGAACTGTGTTAGACAGATAGATTGTTGAGAAAGGAAATTGGACCAAGTTATAGAGTTATTGCACCTTGTGGTGTACATTTTGATATGTTATGAATTTGAAATCCTAAAAGATCCATTGATTGGATAATCTTGATTTAACGTATGTCAGCTATGTGTGGATGTAGAACTTATATGATTTCATGATTGGATAACATTGATGAATGTTGATGCTTCATTTATATGCTTTACGGTAAAGAACTCTATATGATTCTAGAATAGGATAAATTGGAGATGAGGTATGTCATTATTGGATTTGCAGGACTTTAATTATGATGATAGAATTAAGATGTATGTTTTATGTGTGGACCAAAATTATGAGAATTACGATAATTGCTTATGTGGATTTAATTGGATATGAGATATATTGAATTGTTCAAATGTAAATTGTATGCGAAGTGTTTGGTGTGTATTCTAATTCATGTGTTTAATATTATACAAGGTTATTGGAAATTACTAATGTGTATTTGAGTGGCGTAGGAAAAGATATTCATGTGACCATGGAAATATTACAGAGAACCAAACCTAGACCTATGTATGTTCGTAAAACTAGGGTTTGTCTATCTGGAGAGACAACACCCCGTGTGTGTCGTATTTTATTCATAATAGTAAATGATGCATGTGTGTTAAATGTTATTTGATTGATTTATTTAAATCCAACAAGAGACACGATTTCATGTATTATTTTGTAAAAATATTTTCTTTGTGTCACTTGACATGTGTGGATTTACGTTTGAATTTTTAATTTTGTCTCTTGGAGGGAATGGATTAACTATAGCTTTTTCAATTAATGTAATGTGATCCCATAAATGCCTTGGGTAAAGAATCTTTGGGATGGTCAACTTAAGTTTGACCCGAAAATTAACTTCAGAGGGGTTTAAAAGGGGTAAAATGGACACCTAGGGGTAGTTTAATAGGGTTTCCTAAAGCCCATAAGGTATACCTAAGGGTTAGGGGTAATTTTAGGCAAGTTTCTACTCCCATGTGACCTTTTAGACACCCTAAAAAGTAGGTTTTCTAAGTTGTGCGAAAATTGAAATTAGAAGGCTTGAGCTAAAGTGGTTAACCTTCCTTTTTGAATGAAAGTTCCCTTTTTCCATTTTACTTTACTTTCCTTTTCAGTTTTAGAAACTTGAGAGAACTCACACTAGTGTCTTCTTAAGCAAGAAAGAGAGATTTTGGGGGTAATCACCCACTCTCCATTTTTGGAGACAAAAGAATTTTGTAAGGAAACAGATAGAATTTGGTTTGAGAATTTTGGCTAAGGGTAGAAAGAGAAGAACCGTGGAATTGGGCTGCTCATCCTCAACAAAAAACTAGAATGCCTTTGGGCAGATTAAGGTTGGTTGTATCTTTCTTATAATGGATTTCTTATTGCATGTGTTTTTGAAAGTAATGGTTGTGTAAGAGACTAGTTTCCGTGCATGTTCTCTTGGAAATTTATTTGGTATTTTGTGTTTATACATTGTATGTGTTTTTGGGAGTCATCAAGACCTCTTACTCTTGGGAGAGAGGAGGATCTTGTGGGTGGTAGAAGTGGCAACCCTCGAGTGAGAGACTCTCATTATGAGAGCAATCACAAGGGAATTTATGTGACCCTTGCTACATGGCTTGTTTATGCATTGGGGGTCATAAGGAGGGAAATAAGGCATGAATGCCTTGGGGGGCATAAGGAATAAGGGGTTGATTTTGTTATTGTTGATGTATTTGGGTTGCCATGAGGTGGCTATATGTTTTGGTTTGCCATGAGGTGGCTATTTGTTTTACCATACTTGCAATCTCCCCAGGGTACTTGGTCCACTACCACCCTTGAAAAGACATCACCAATGAGTGGTGCAGTGTAGCCCAGGTTGGGAGTGTGTTTTGAGTGTGTGTGTATTTTGTCTTTTGTGTTTGCATGTTTGTTAACTATCTAGGGCTTGGTTCTCTGAGCTCAGGGGTGGCTACCAGTTAGCCTAGGCTGGGAGGTGAGCACTCCATGGTCATATCCTTTGATTATTTGTAGGTTGTTGGAAGGAACGATTTAGGACAAATGGAAATTTGATGGAGTTATTTGTTGCAGAAAACTATTTGGAAATATATTTATGATTTTGTTTAAAGTCCTCATTTATTAATAATGAGAGACCTATTTGTAAAATGACAATAGTGTCTTTTAAATGTAATTTAAAGAAATGTAATATTTTGGATACTGCAGCAATGAAGTGAATAATTCTGGATTTAGTTCCTAAAAGTTTTGAAATTGGTATTTGTTGAGTATATATTATTTTGAAAAGCAAGAAATTTATTTCATCCCTTTATGCTTATGAAATACATTAGGAAAATAAAGAATAAATTTAATGATTGCATGCAAGTTATTTTGAATACAAATGTTTCAGTCAATTCCTAATTGCATGGTTAAATTTAAAGGATTCTAGATAAATAAAGTTGCAGAAATCAAAATCACATATTTATTTGCAGAAATTTAAGTCTAGAAATTAAATAGTCTATCTAGTTTTAATAATCACATATGTATATAGTTGCTGTTAAAATTATTGAACTCTGTTATTTACCTTTTTGCAGAAAATAAAACCTAGAGATGAATAGCCTCTTTGATTTAAATAATATCATATTCTTTAGTTGTTGTATAATTTCATTGGATCCCTGTCAATCATTATTGCGGAATATAAATCTAATCTATTTAGACTACCTCTGATTTATGGTATTCAACTTCAAAAAAAAAAAAATACCTTGATTTAAATATGAGAATTAATAATAATCTGTTCTATGTTTTTGAGAGGAAAAATAATTTATGTGGGCTTAAATGAAAGTTTAGCCCTAAGTCCTATGAGCATTCAATATATATATATATATATATATATTTATTTATTTATTTATATTTACATTTAAACTATATGTATATAAATGAATATATATATATATATATATATTTAATTTTAAATTATATTATATATATAATCTAAATTATATATATATAAATAAATATATATAGAAATATATATATATTTAAATATATATATAAAATTACATTTTATAAAATTAAAAAAAAAAAATTAAAAAAATAAAATAATAATAATAATACCAAGAAAAAAAAAAGGGGTTCAGGCCGAAAGCCAAACCACTGTGTTTAACAGTGGTCGGCACGGCCAGGGAGGGTGCCACCATGGCCTTCCACAGTGGACGGCTCGGGAGCTGCCACTGTGGGCGACCATAGTGGTTCACCACTGTGGCTTCCCATAGTGGACGGCCCAGAAGCCGCCACTGTGGGCGACCATAGTGGTTCGCCATTGTGGCTTCCCACAGTGAGCGGCGCCCGGTCGCCACTGTGGGTATCCACAATGGTGTCCCCGGGAACGCCCGCCGCCGCCTGCACCCAAACCTTTCGCCCAGATAGCCATGGGCGCCGCTTCGTACCTTCGGCCTTCCTACCTGCCATAACAAAAAAATATATATGAAACCCTAACCCGGGTAGGGTTAGGGTAGCAAAAAAAGGATAAATATAAAATGAAAGAATGAAAAGGGCTGTATTTTATATTAGTAAATTAGGGTTTTCATGGTATATATATATATATATATATATATATATATATATATATATATTAGATGTATTTTTATACATAGAGTTTAAAATACCAAAGAATAAGGCAAAATTCTAGGTTGAATAATTTATTAAGATTTTGTTTTAAAGTATATATGTTTTAAATACACATATGGGCAAATAATTATTTTGATAACTAAAAGGTTATTTTTTTTAAATGATGTTTAAAATTATATTGATATTTTTGGAAGTTTAAATTTGTTATAGGTGATCACATTTTATATATGTTGTTTATAAACGTATGGGTTTATTTAAAAAAAATATATATATGTTTAAATTTAAAAATCTTTTTGAAGTTTAATCTTTTAGGAACTATTTAATAAAGTTGGGTAAGATTATTTTGGCTATGGGCAGATGTTTAAACTTATAGGTGAATTTTCATTATGAAATTAATTGACCCTTTAGTCGATTTAATTTAGGCACATTTTAGTTATTGATTAAAATAAATTTTGGACATTATAAATTAGGTGCTAGGACTAATATATTTAGTTCCTAAAAGCAATTAATGAATAAAGGGGAAAGACACTACCCTCGCCAAATATTTTAGAGAGAGTTTTTAATTAAGTAATTTAGTGATTGAAATTATTGAGACAATAACCATTCCATTGGAGAATTAATATTCCGCCTTTAACTCAATTTATTTTCTCTTACTTGAGTTATTAGCTAGTGTGAACCCACATATAGTTAAGACAAAACAGGTTATAGCACTTTATATTTGTCAATTTGTTGTTTAAAAAAAAAAAATTATCCCATTCTTGCCCTAAATTCTGGGCATGACAATTGTAATATGGAATGATCTTATTGTAATATCTTTTAGGTGGCCAACCTAATTGGTTTAGGCCTTAGGGTTGGTATAAAATGATTTTAGATCATGGTATAGGAATAAAAGATGTGTCATGGTCTTGAAATGCAATATCATATGTGAAGGAGATTTGGTCGATCATAGGTGATCGAATTGGGATTAAGGAAGAAGAGGTTAAAGGCCTTTGGTATTGAGCTTAACCAGGACTGTAATTAGGCATGGTAGATGTTATCTCTAGAAGGTCATTATTCTAAATTGTTGTCCATTTATCTTGAGGTGGTTATAACATCTCTGTAGTCAGTGAGACTCTTTTGTAATGAGCAGTACACTCTAGGAAGTGTGCCTTCCTGCATGTGTAGGCCCATCATTGTGTCACATACTTTTTGCAGAAGTATCATCTAACTGTGGGTAGGCTTCCCACCATGGTTTTTCTTTTTTGCAGGTTTTCCACGTACAAATCATGGTGTTATGTGTTATGGTTGCATTTTGTTGATTATCTATTTTATTGCTTACCGGTATCTATTTCTGATTTACTAGTGCTTAATCTGGTTAAAGGTTATTAAGTGGATTAAATAATATAATATGTTAACAACTGATTCACCCCCCTCCCCCCTTCTCAATTGTTCACCGGTCATCCTATAAATTGGTATCAGAGCTTTGGTCCTCTTTTGCAGAAGCTTAACTGCTTGAGGTGGATCCTATGGTAGCTAACACTTCAAATCCACCGACAATTATTTTCAGAAGAGAAATCCCTAAGCTTGATGGAACAAACTATGGGATATGGAGAATTCGAATGGAGAATCATCTTAGATGCCTTGGCAAGGATATTTGGGAAATCACTGAGAAAGGTTACACACCTTATGATCTAACATATGGAAATCCTGCTCCTGCTGACTTGGAAAAAAATATTGAAAATGATTGCAGAGCTAGAGAAGCCCTCTTGTGTGCACTTACTAATCAACAAATCATGGGATTGACTGATAAATCATCGGCAAAGGTTATGTGGGATAAATTGCAAACTCTGATGAAGGTGATCCTACTGTCAAAATTGCTAAACTTGATGGTTACCGGGTAAGATATGAAAACTTGAAGATGGAAGATAATGAAAGAATTTTTGTGTTTATGGAAAGAGTAAATGAGATTGTTATGGGAATTCAAAGTTGTGGAGGATTTCTGAGTGAAGATGAAATAGTTTCCAGAGTCTTGAGAGCCCTTCCACTAGCTTACAAGATGAAGGCAAATGCAATTAATGAGTTGAGAACAATAGCGAACTCTTCAATTAACAGAGACGTTCTGATTGGGAAATTATCTGATTTTGAGCTTGAAGAATTTGGATCTTCTAGAGCTATAAAGTTTGAACCTTCTTTTCATGCATCATCATCATCTACCAGCAAGAGTGATTGAAAAGTCTTATATGCAAAAAAATTGGAAGATATGAGGAAAGAAGATGAATAATTTGAGCAACTTGAAGCCTTATTTGCTAGAAGAATACTTAAAGGATAGACATGAAGGAAGTATGAAGGTAAAGCACCTTTTAAATGTTTTGCATGCAATGATATTGGTCATTTTGCATCTAGATGTCCTGAAAGGAATGGAAGGTTTGAGGAAAGAACTAAGAAATCATTTAAGCCTAACCAAAACAAATATAGATTCAAGAAAAGTAAACAATGCTACATAGCGGATGAGGAAGGAGTAAGTGATGACTCTGGGGATGAACCAACAAAAGACTCTTCTAGTGGATCCGGAAATAGAAAGGAATGGGTGTTCTATGCTTTAAAGGAAGATGAACTGAAACCGGTTATCATGAATGAAGAAAAGGCCCTGGAAACAAAAGTTGAAGATAAGGATGAATGGGTAATTGCTAATGGATGCTCACATCATATGACAGGAGATAAAAGAAAAATTATGTCCTTGCAAGAATTCAATGGTGGTCAAGTCATATTTGGAGATGAAAAAGCATGTATGATCAAAGGTATAGGTATTATTTCTCTGGATGGAAAACATAATAATGATAATGTCTATTATGTAGAAGGTTTAAAGAATAATATTTTGAGTGTTGGTCAATTAGTGGACAAGGGTTTCCAACTTCAGTTTAAAAATAGAAAATGCAAAATCATTAACAAGACTGGTTTGGAGATTGCAACCGGTATTTAGACTGGAGGTAACATCTTTCACTTGAACATTTGAAATGAGACATGTTTGATTGCTCATATTGATGAGAGTTGGCTATGGCATAAGAGGTTGTGTCATGTTAATTTTGATTGTATTGTTAAGATCAATTCAACTAAGGCAGTTAGAGATATACCTAAGATTATGAAACTTCATAATTCGGTATGAAAGGAATGTCAATTGGGAAAGAAAGTTAGAAATTATTTTAAGAGCATACATGATAAATGTAATGATGTACTTGATTTGATTCACACTAACTTATGTGGTCCAAAAAGGACTAGAAGCTTTCAAGGTGATAGGTATTCCATGTTGATTATTGATGACTATTCTAGGATGATGTGGGTGACTTTTCTTAGGGAGAAGTATGAAGCCTTTGAGAAATTAAAAATATTTAAAGCAAAGGTTGAAACAAAAAATGGATTGAAAATCAAATGTCTAAGATCAGATCAAGGTGGTGAGTTCACTTCTCATGAATTTAATAGTTATTGTGAGACAAATGGAATTAGGAGATAGTTATTTGTACCTCGAACTCTTCAGCATAATGGATTTGTGGAAAGAAAGAACATAACCATTTTGGATGCAACAATATCTATGATGATGGAAGCCAAATTGCCTCACATCTACTGGAGAGAAGCACTAAGTACAACAGTCTACACATTCAATAGAGTTCACATCAAAGGTGAAACCGCTAAGACCCCTTATGAATTATGGTTTGGACATACACCTATTAAATATTTTAGAATTTTTGGAAGTAAATGCTATATCAAAAGAGTTGATTCAATTGGGAAGTTTGATCCTAGATGTGATGAAGGGATATTTCTTGGTTATTCAATTCAAAGAAAAGCATATAGATATTATTACAAAAGATTGTAGAAAATTGCGGAGAGCGCTAATGTGAAAGTGGATGAGAAATACAAAAATCAATCTATATCATATGACAGGGAACTGATAGTGGAAATGATCATAACTGAACAGAAAATGCCTCAACCGGTATAGGAAACTGAGATAGTTACACCAACACAATCAAAAAATTCAACTATGATTGATGATCAGAGTAGTGAACTTGAAATTCAGAAGACACCAAGGTATGTAAGGTTAAATCATTCTGAAGATCAAATCATTGGAGATAGGAACAAGGGAGTTATGACGAGAAGAAGACTGGCAAATGAAGAGGTATATCTTATTTCTCAAATTGAACCGACATCTATTATTGAATCTTGTAAGGATAAACATTGGTTAAAAGATATGGAAGATGAATTAGATCAGATAGAGAAGAATGAAACTTGGACTTTAGTTCCCCGACCTAAAAATAAGAATATTATTGGAACTAAATGGGTTTTTAGGAATAAACTGAATGAGGATGGTAAAGTTGTAAGAAACAAGGCTAGATTTGATTTGTAAAGGATATTCTCAAATGGAAGGAATTGATTATGGTGAGACATTTGCACCTTTAGCTATAAGTGAAGTTGTTAGACTATTTCTTGCCTATGTAGCTTATAAGAACTATAAGGTTTATCAATGGGATGTTAAATGTGCATTTTTGAATGGTGAGCTTGAGGAAGAAGTATACATTGGGAAACCTGATAGATTTTCACTGACAGATGATAAAGATATGGTTTGCAAATTGAAGAAAGATTTATATGGATTGAAACAAGCTCCTAGAGCTTGGTATGCAAGGTTGGATATATATATTTTGAAGCTTGGTTTTACTAAAGGCAGTGCTGATAGCAATTTATATTATAAAATTACTGATGATGATATTCTGATTATTGAAGTATTTGTTGATGATATCATTTTTTATGGAAAAGATAAATTATGCATGGAATTTGCTAACAACATGAAAAATGAATTTGAAATGTCCATGATTGGTGAGATGATATTTTTCTAGGTTTGTAGATTACTCAAACTGACAAAGGAATTTTTATCTATCAAACTAAGTACCTAAGGGAATTGTTGAAGAAGTTTGGTATGGATAATTCCAAACTAGTAAGTACTCCTATGGTGGCAAGTGAGAAATTATCTATCAAGGATACTTCTACACTGGCAAATCTCACAAGGTATAAGTCTATGATTGGTGGCTTGCTATATTTAACTCAGACTAGACCAGATATTATGAATGCAATGAGTATTATTTCAAGATATCAAAGTAATCCTAAATAAAATCATGAATGTGCAGTAAAGATGATATTCCGATATTTGTAAGGAACAACAGAATATGACTTATGGTATTCTAAAAATGATGATTTCATTTTATGTGCATATACTGATTTAGATTAGGTAGGAGATACTGGTGACATGAAGATAACTTTTGGTGGAGCTTTCTTTCTTGGAAAGAAACCGGCTTCATGGATCAACAAAAAATAGATATGCATTTCTTTATCTACCGTAGAAGTTGAGTATGTTGTAGTCGCAACTAATTGCACTCAAGTCTTGTGGATGAAGCAAATGTTGAAGGATATCAAGGTAAATTATAGTGAACTGGTAGTTATCTACTATGATAACTCTACAACTATTGACATGTCTAAGAATCTGGTATTTTAATCTAAGAATAATAATATATCAATAAAGTATAATTCTCTGAAGGACAAGGTACAAGAAAAGGAAGTCAAACTGGTTTATGTGAACACTAAAGAATAGATTGCATATATATTCACTAAACCACTGTCTAAGGAATCATTTGAGTATTTGAGAGATAGGTTAGGGGTTTTTGCCCCTCTGCCAGAGACTTGATTGATGTAGTTTGTCCTTAGCCTGACATGCATTATCAAAGATACTATTCATTCTGGCACTGATGAGTGGTGCTACTACTCAGGGGCAGTGGTCAGCTTTGAGATTCAGAGGTTTACATTCCTGCTTTGATATTTGTGTCAAATTTCTGGCATTGATGTCAAAGGGGGAGAGATATTGATGTGAAAAATAAATTCAGAGCTTTACAGAGATATCATTCACAGGGGGAGAGTTATTGATATTTATGATATTGATGGTCATCTTCGACAGGGGAGACTTGTTTGGAATTTTTTTGGTACTTAGATGTTTTTCACATCTAGTGTTGCCATCAATGCCAAAGGGGGATATTTTTGGCATTATGGATGAATTGATTATGTGTTTCCTTGATGTTTTGTCATTGAAGTCAACACTAGCTGTTATGGTTGGTTACTGACAAACAGGTTTTGGTTTTCGGTAGAAGATCTAATATTACCTATAGAAGAGACTATCTATTGAACACTTTTGACAAGTTTAGATAAATGAAGTATGTTTGATTTTATGTGTTATATTTTCCTGTAACATGTTTTGATCAGTTGGTATTGACTTGGTAATCAGATGCTATCATACACTCTTGTAAACCCTTACTAGCATTGATTTAAGGTTTAACTGATAGAGCTTTCATTGAGGAATATTGATAGGATGAATAAGTGGTGTTGGTGCAGCTTCTACATGGACTTCAAGATGTTGAATATGTTCTCTTCTAGTACCTATCTAGGTTATGGATCAGTATCATGTTAGCGTGTACTCTACATGTTACTGGGATGTTTTGGGATGTTCTATAGATTGGTTATTATTGTTTTGATCTTAAGCCGACATGGCATATCATTGTAATATGGAATGATCTTATTGTAATATATTTTAGGTGGCCAACCTAATTGGTTTAGGCCTTAGGGTTGGTATAAAATGATTGTAGATCATGGTATGGGAATGGAAGATGTGTCGTGATCTTGAAATGCAATATCATATGCAAAGGAGATTTGGTCAATCATAGGTGAGAGAATTGGGATTAAGGAAGAGGTTAAAGGCCTCCGGTATTGAGCTTAATTGAGACTGTAATTAGGCATGGTAGATGCTATCTCTAGTAGTTCATTATTCTGGATTGTTGTTCATTTATCTTGAGGTGGTTATAACCTTTCTATAGTCAATGAGACTCTTTTGTAATGAGCAGTACGCTCTAAGTAGTGTGTCTTCTTGCATGTGCAGGCCCCTCATTGTATCACATACTTTTTGTAGAAGTATCATCTAACTATGGGTAGGCTTCCCACCATGGTTTTTCCCTTTCTGGGTTTTCCACATACAAATCATGGTGTTATGTGGTATGGTTGCATTGTGTTGATTATTTGTTTTATTGCTAAGTTTTATTTCTTATCAGTATTTGTTTTTGCTTTACCAGTAATTAATCTGGTTAAAGGTTATTAAGTGGATTAAATGATATAATATGTTAACAACTGATTCACCCCCCCTCTCAGTTGTTCACCAATTATCCTAACAATTTCCTCATTTTGAGCAGGTGTCATTTTATAAGCAACTTTGTTTGGAAAAGTTGAACCAGGTATGAGGTCTATATGATGGTTAACATCTCTCATAGGGGGTAAGGCATCTGATATCTCATTGAAAACTATGTCTTTGTATTGGTATAGTAAGGTATGCACCTCTTGCGGTATCACTGATTTGGTTTCAGTCTTTGTCTCTTCTTTGGGTTTCATTATAAGAGCACATCCTTGGTTCCCTTCATTCTTCAATAATTTCAAGAACTCTTTCCCACTAAGCAACATAACACTTGATCAAACATGTATTTCTTCTCCTTAATCAATCAAGTGATCCATTTAAAACTTTCTACCCTCCTTTGTGATAACATAGGAATTTTTCTCCCCATCATGTATAGCTTTGACACCATATTACTAAGGGCGTGCTAACAGTAAGTGACATGCATCCATGGGTAATATGTCACATATCACACTATCATTGTAATCTCTTATTTCAAAATCTACTCAAGCTTGCTCATCTACAAACACATGCTGACCTTTACTCAACCAAGATACCTTAGAGGGGGTGGTATGTGGCAACCTTTCCAATTTTAGTTTGTCTACCATCTCAACTGCTACAATGTTCTCAGTAGACCCTGAATCTACTATAACTTTAAAAATCTTACCATGAGATCTGCAGTTGGTTTTCAAAAGTGTCTTCCTTTGTGTAGGTTCTTTGGATTGTGGTACCTTCAACAAGGTCCTTCTTAGCATCAGGTTCTCTCCATCTAGGACTAGTCTTGCCTTGCTGATTGGTGAGGTAACACTTTGACAATCCTTTTCTTGAACCAACCGAGTTCTCATGTATCCCATGTGAGAGTTTGAAATATTTTCAGAACACCTACTCATGGTATGACCCACTTGATGACAATGGTATAATTTACTAGTGAAGACTGTGGTTCCTCTTCCCGAATTTCCAAATCTACCTCTATACTTATTTCTCCCTCTAGAGATGCCTCTAAACTGTCCTTCTTTGTTAGGATTATCATCACCATTCTCTGACTGACTACCTTCATCATTCTTGTTCAGATTATAGCCCCTTCCAAAGGTACCTCTTCCCCTGTAACCTTTGCCACCTTTGCCCCTTTGATTATGTGCACCTTTCCTTTTGATCTTATCTTCTTCTCTCAAGGCTAATTGAAAGCATTTATGGACTGTGTCAAGTTCTATCATGCTGATCTCATCTTTAATGTTCTATCTAAGGTCATTTAATTACCTTGCAACCTTCTCCACTTCTTCCTCTTGCTTCCTATCTCTTAGGGTAAGTTTGCTGAACTCCTTTGTATAAGTACTCACATCCATTTCTCTTTGTTTCAGATTCTACAACTTCTTGTGCCTCTGCACCTCATAATCTACTGGTAAGAATTGAGTTTAACTCCTGAGCTTCATTCTCTCCCAAGAGATGATCTTCTTTCTCGTGCTTTGTTCTCTTTATTCTTGCATCATGTTCCACCATACTAAGGCTGATCCCTTCAGTCTTGACTTAGTCAAATTAACCCTCTTTTCTTTTGCAACTTCCTTATATTTGAAATGATTGTTCAAGGCTTCTATCCAATCCAAAAACTCTTTTCCATTTAGGCTTCCATTGTAGATAGGAAAACCTTCTAGGTTTTATTTATTGTGTAACTTGAGGGCATCCAAGAAGATCTACTGATCTTTGTCCAACTCTATCTTTTTTGTTATGACCCCTATCACATCTGCATCTTCATCATTAGTTTCACCACCCCATTTAGTGACATTTCCCTTGATAGGAATCCCACAGATACTGAGAGGGGGGGGGGGGGGTGAATCAGTATCTAATCAGTGAATAGAATTTCTTAACTTAAAACATGTAGAACATATTATAACAGTGTACCGGTATGCAAGAAATAATGCAATAAATAGAATCAAGAACATCCACATGAAAAGCACACCATAACACAAGGATTTAATGAGGAAACCCAGTGTGGGAAAAACCTTGGTGGGATTTGTGACCCACAATGTTCACTCACTAGCCAATAAGAGAATATTACTTACAATAGGGGCCTGCACATGTAGGAAGGCCAACTTCCTAGAGCTCACTGCTCAATGGGAAGTCTCACTGACTTACAATGAGGATTATACAAATCCAATATCTTGTACTACTTTACAATAGCATCTATAATGCCTGATCTAGTACCAGTTGCTGCTCTGCTTCTTACATAAACCCTTAGCCTATATTTCGCATAATAGGTCTGCCTAATATTTTTCCTTATCGCTTACCTCTCTCATACCAAATTTCTACAATGATCTCTTTTATATATAAGTCATTTTACAATTTGCCAAGTCATCTTACAAGTATTTACAATAATAAAAAAAATATAATATAACAAAATCCTGTCGGCCTCTGTGCTGGTATACTTCCTTTCTTCTATGACGGTGCCAGTGTCCTGAGTGTCGGTGTAGAGTGTGATCTGTAGATTCCGGTATAATTCCTTTGTCGATGCCATAGGATTGCAAGGTTTCCATCAATGACAAAACCTTCAATCATATACAATGTCTCATTGGAGTGTACATATGCCAACAATCTCCCCCTTTGGCATTGATGGCAACACTCATGAGAAATTTCAAAAATGTATCCAAAAATGTGAAGTCCAAAAATGTTACCAAAAATGTGTGTGCTCCCCCTGAGCATATGATTCCTGTGAAATTTTCTCATCCCACTACTCCCCCTTTGGCATCAATGACAAAGGTTGTCAAGATGTCAGTAGAGTTTGTAGTTTCAACCTTGTAACTGGGTGGTTACAATTTGAAAAAGATCTCCCAAAATCAAGTTTATACTATCCATAAACTTCTTGCTATCCTTTATTGTTGTCTCTATTCTCTTCACTGTACCAGTGAGATGCTGCAAATGTTGTCCCTATATTAGTGCCTGAGATACTTCCTTCCGTAGTGATGCTAGATAGTCCAATCTTGGACTCACTTTTAATATCAGATGCTTTGCCTTATTCACAATTCTCTCTTTCTCTCTTTCCAATTTAAGTAATTCTTCTTCAAAATTTGTTATCTTCTCCTCAAAAACTGATAGTGTATCTAGTGAGTTAACAAAATTATCTGCAAGTTTATTGATCTCAGCCTGTACTTTCCTCATCTTCTTGTCTATATCTACAGTCAAAAAGTTTGTCTTACAGGTGTCTTTGTACAGAGTTTTGTACTCTTTCAATAAATTGCATAATTCCGGTAGAAGTGTGTCAAAATCTCTATTACACTTCTTTATTTGCTCATCAAAGAATTTATGCTTTTCAATTTCTACTTTATCCTTCAATGACTCTTCCTTTATTTTCTCAATGTTTTCTATGATATATTTACATAGTGTATCAAGTTGTCCTAAAGAATCTTTATTGTCTATATTACAGTTAGGAGCAATTACCTTCAAAATTGGTATGATATCATCAATTGCCTTATAAGCTTGTGAGCTACAGTCTGTTATCTTTTTGATTGAATCTAATAGTACCTCAGTCACATTAGTTGATTTGTAGCTTGGTGATGAACCAACATTCTGAGTACCGCTAGTGGAAGTAACCAAGCTTGTATTGACCTCTGGTAGGTCTGTTTGTGTCTACATTTCTTTAAGCAATGGTTTTTCTACTTCTCTAGTTGCCAGTGGCACTGTTTCCTTATGTTCATGTTCTTGTTGCTGTTGTTCCTATTCTGGAGCCTTTTGCTCTGTTTGTTTCTCTATTTGTTGCATTATCTCAGCCTGAGTCTGAGTCTCTACCTTTTTCTCTTTGTCTTTTGCTAGCTTTTCTTGTGTGTGTTTAGTTTGCTCAGCTACTGGAGGGTCACTAGCCATGTCAGTCTTATCAGCTGTATCTTTGTCTACCATAATGTCGATCTTTTGAGTATCAACATCCATAGTATATAATACTTCAGGATTAGGATTACCATCCTCTACATCCCTACTCTCAGCTACTAGTTGATCATCTGTAGCTATTGTTTTTACTAGTGGAGTAATCAAAGGAGGTGGGGGTAAGTTGTCTCTAACCTTGATGCTAGGTGGTCCACCAACTTTACCTTTACCCTTGTCTCTATCTTTCTGATATAACTTTAAAGGTTTGTGACTCATGTATTCTTCTTGTTTTTCTTTTTCAACTAGGAATATATCCCATCCATTTTCTATCTCCTCAGTCACCTCATTAATTCTTCCAACCATTAAAGCAATGTGCCGATGTGCAGTAGAAAACACTGATCGATTGGCTTGAGCAATTAGGTCATCAATTTCTTTAAGTGAGTTTACTGGATATACAACAAGTAGCTTTTCAATCTTTATTTTCTTGTCCAGTTCTATTACTGCTTGTCTTCTTGCTTCTAGTCTCTTAAATAGTTCATCTGGTACTTCATCTATTACTTCCATCAAAAATTTCTTATACATATCCATATGAAATATAACACTGTTTTCAACTTGTTCTTTTTCATCAGCTAGAGTGTCATATATTTTCTCTATATTTTTTAGTTTCCCTTCCTCTGTAATTTCATTTAGCAGTATATCAAGAGGGGCCAAGTCTTTGTTTGTCCTCTTCTTCTTTTTGGGTGTAAGTTTCTTCTTCTTTGGTGTAGCCTTTCTTACCGGTGATCTCACTGCTTGTTGTTTTTGTCTTGTCCTCCTGGGTGAGGGTGTGGTTGCCGGTGAGGGATCTCTTTTCCTTACAACTCTTTTGAAAGATGCAGGCATGTTACTCTCTGAAGAAGTACCTACCAGTGATAGGTGAGTTTCAGGTTGTGGAGCTACTAACTCATCCTCTTTTGTACCAGTTTTCTTCAACACATCTTCTTTGATGGCTTTTGCTTGTTTGGAACCTTTCCTTACAACTACCTCAACCTTCTTCACTCTTTTCTTTGATTGTATTTGGCTTTCAATAGTTTCTACACTACCAAATATTTCTTCCTTGGGTTCTCTGGGGGCTTCTAGAAGTGCTTTAGCATATATTTCAATTATATGATCATCTGTTTCATAGCGCATCTCGGTTACCCAAACTATCCTAGGGATGACTGCTTCCATCCAGATTTCATCCTTTTTTATTACAAAGCATATTTCATCTTTGTATTTGTCGACAATCTTTTGCGATAACCTGATTCTTTTCTTCATTTTGGCCTTTAATGCTTGAAAGAAGTCATGAATATTGTTTTCCTTGTCTTCTCCCATGTTATTGAATAGTTCTGTTAATTGTTTACCTACCGGTATATCATATCCAAGTTCTTTGTAGCCTATACCAGGAACCTATTCGGTTATATGTAGCATCAGACATACTAACAGATTTCCAAACCTGAAAGTTCCTTTCTTGTCCTTCTTAATATTTCCAAGGTTGCCAATTAATTCATCCTTTAACCACTCACATATATCAATCTTTGCATTATCTATGACCATATCATAAGCACTCTTAATCCATAAACTTGAAACTAAATTGAGTCTATTTGTATGAGTAGCTTTATACCCTAATATCATGCTGATAAATCTCACATTAATGTCTGTTACATCATTAACTCTTAGGGACCTCTTGTCGAATGTTGCACCAGTTAGGTTTGTAACTAGGTCATTGGATACCTTCTTGGTCTTATCTGGCCTTTTACCGGTGGTTGATAACCCTGTGACAGCTTTCACAACTTCCTTAGTGATTTTGTGGATTGCATCTAACCAGAAAAATTCACCATGTACTCTGCTTAAGACTATCCTAATCACATCTTTGGGGAATTTAGGAATGCTAAGGATCTCTGTAAATCCTAGGGTTTCAATGATCTTGTGTTCATCTTTTATATTGCCAGATTTATCACATATCATAGTTTTAAACATGTTTTTAATCTCTTCATCTCCTATTTCCTCAATGTTGCAGTGGATGTACATTCTGGGGTCTTCAGCATAGACAACTCCCTTAGGAATTTGAGAAAAAGAACCTAAGGTATCATCTTTCTTTGCTACCTCAGGAACTAACTAAAATACGGGCCTAGGTCTTTTTATAACTTCAACAACAATAGGGTTTGCTATATATTCAATTGTAGAGGTGGATGCCATGATAAAATACCTTTTACTGCCTTTAGGATGGATGATTGCTTGGAGTGTTCTTGCTTCTTGCTCGAAATGCCTTAGCTTGGAATCTTCATGCTCTTCATAGGTTTGAAATCTCGGTGAAATGAAATGGAGCCAAAACCTCAATTTAATAGTGTCTTTTCGCCATCTACCACATTAAATGCATGTCCGTTTAGTGTTCACTTAACATTGTCTGCCGGTAAGAAGTAATTTCCAACTTCTTATCTCTAACCAAGGGAATAATAGCATATGTGTCATTAGATTGACAAACCCTCAAGGAAAATTTCTTCAATTAGATGAATAACTTCCTGCCGGTGGAGCACTGCTCTATCCTGTTGGTGAAGCATCACTCTATCCTGTCAGTGAAGCATCACTCCGTCCTGCTGGTGGAGGAGTATTCCCAATATTTAGATTAGCTTTTCTAATCCATTGTTTTGAGAATTCTTGCTTAACCTCTTCAACTTTTTCTTTACCTTTCAAGCTAGAACTTTTATTGTCTACCAGTGTTCCTTTACTTCTACAGAATTTAGCAATATGCCCAATTTTGTTACATGCATAACAAGTTACATTATTCTTCTAAATAGCTTTCCCATAACCTATGCTAGTTTATGTTCTGCACTGCTTAGATAAATGTCCAAATCTTCCACAAACATAACATCTCACATTTATTTTGTAGTTTTCAGAGTTGTGACCAACTTTGTTGCATTTAGAACATTGACCGGTGGGTGTGTTGATATTCTGATAATTTTTAGATCTACATTCATTTTCTCTATGACCATACTTATTACAGTTAAAGCATTTTCCATTGAATTTATAAGAATTAGGTTGTCTTACCGGTTTGCTGTGATCCTGAGTATTTGTAGTACCGGAGCTTTCACTAACTTCAAAGCCAATTCCAAAAGTGTCACCTTTAGGTTTTTGATTCTTCAGCAAGGTGCCAAGTTCCTCTGAGCTTTTCTTGAATTTTTCTTTGTGTTGATTTGCAGTTTCTAGTTCTCTTTCTAAGACTTCTTTTTGTCTCATCAGTTCATTTGAGTCATTCTGAGTATGCATCAGATCTGTCTTCAACATGTCATTTTCATATCTAAGTCTTGTGTTCTCATTTGCTGCATCACTTAGTCTTCTAGTCAATTCTTCTTCATTCTTCTTCCTATCCTCAATCTCTTTGCAAAATCTCATAGTCATATCCTGTATCTCATTCTTTGTTGTCATGTTCTCTTATTTCAGCTTGCTTATCATATTGTTAAGTGATTCCTTTTCATCATTCTCATTTTGCAATTTTTCACAAAGTTCTCTTCTCTTATTTCTTGCAACAGTAAGATTCTCTTGAAGTGCCTGAATGATATCCTGAGGTTCCCTTAAATCATCTTCTAGTTTGATATTTTTCAATTTCTTTGCATCATAGTCTGAAAGAGCTCCTTCAAGTTGCTTCATTAGATTTTCCATCTTTACCGGTGTCAAGATCTTCCTCAAGTTGTTAGGCTTCTGAAAATAGAGGACCATACTCTAATACCAATTGTTAGGAATCCCACAGATACTAAGAGGGGGGGGGTGAATCAGTATCTAACTGGTGAATAGAATTTCTTAACTTAAAACATGCAGAACATATTATAATAGTGTACTGGTATGCAAGAAATAATGCAATAAACAGAATCAAGAACATCCACATGGAAAGCACACCATAACACAAGGATTTAATGAGGAAACCCGGTGTGGGAAAAACCTCGATGGGATTTGTGATCCAAAATATTCACTCACTGGCCAATAAGAGAATATTACTTACAATAGGGGCCTGCACATGCAGGAAGGCCAACTGCCTAGAGCTCATTGATCAATGGGAAGTCTCACTGACTTACAATGAGGATTATACAAATCCAATATCTTGTACGGCTTTACAATAGCATCTATAATGCCTGATCCAGTACCGGTTACTGCTCTGCTTCTTACATAAACCCTTAGCCTATATTTCGCATAATAGGTCTGCCTAATATTTTTCCTTATCACTTACCTCTCTCATACCAAATGTCTACAATGATCTCTTTTATATATAAGAGTCATTTTACAATTTACCAAGTCGGCTTACAAGTATTTACAATAATAAACAAAATATAATATAACATAATCCTGTCGGCCTCTGTGCTAGTATACTTCCTTTCTTTTGTGTCGGTGTCGGTGTCCTGAGTGCTGGTGTAGAGTGTGATCTGCTGATGCTGGTATAATGACTTTGTCGGTGCCATAGGATTGCAAGGTTTCCATCAATGGGAAAACCTTCAATCACATACAATGTCTCATTGGAGTGTGCATATGCCAACAACCCTTGCCTTTCTTGGTTTCTTGCTCTCGGGCTTCACTAAGCATGTCTTGGAGCAACTTCTTGATGGCCTCTTGGCTCATTGCCTTTGGTGGCATGCTGCTAGATTCTGACTCTACCTATGGGTCTGATACACACCACTTTGTTCAATCAATTAGCTCTGATACCAATCTGATGTAGAGTGGATTGTCTCTCATCGGTTTGTGTTACCTTGTCTAAGTATCTCCTCCAGGATACAAAAGAACCATCCAATGATTCTACACCTCACACCCTCTGAGAGTCTACAAGACTTACCCTCTCTAACCTTCCAAAGGTTCTTAGGCTAGGATAAGTTCTTGTTGTTTTGTGAGTTCCATTTTATTGCTTTAGAGACCTTGTTTTCCCACTCTCTTTCACACTCAACCTGAGAGTTCAACCCCTCTACCACATGATCTTTGTTCCCCACACTAAAAAAATTAGGATGGATGTCTTTGGATGGATTTACAGCCCTATTCCTTACTCAGGGGATTTTGACACTTACCAGTTTGGTGTTTTTCAAACAAACTGCACTTTTAGGCCTAACCGGTTCTAGTAGCCCTGTCAGCGAGGTATTATGTATTCACCAGTTGAAATTCCTGAACAACCCTATGAACTATTTTACATTCTAGACACCCTTTTGGAGTTTACATACAATATCAAAAAACCTGAGCTAGGTTTGTTCACTAACATATCTAACCCTTACCAGTTAACTAGGCCTAATTGCCCCTTTCCAAGCCTTAAAAATAGGGATTGATCAAAACTCCTTCACTGGTCTAATTTCCTAAGTGAATTGATGATAGTTTGGGGCATGTTCTTCCATATGGAATTCCAAACCAATCATACTTCTTCTTCACCCACTGAACTCACCCAATTAGGGCCTGTTATCCATGATTCCTAATGCTTGCCAACTCAATGTGTCAAGCTTAGGGTAAGGTGGAAAATTTCTTATTTGGCTTCCCCTAACTCAAAACAAAAAAAAAACCATAAAATAAATTACAACCTAACATTCCACAAGGTTTCAGAGTGGAAATCCACCAAGGAATGCTAGGTTGGAGCCATTTTGCTCTCAAAACCCTGGTTTTTAGGGCTCTTGAACCCGCTTGCAACAAAATAGAGTTTATTCACAAACTGCAACACTTCAAGACTCCAAATAAAAAAAAAGTGAAGGTAAGACACCATAATAATAATCCATGTCCCTATTTTGGGATGCTCGATCTGTACAGGTCCTACAAACTTGCAAAGAACAACAAAAACTCGATAGAACACACACAAATGGGAAACCAAAATTGTTTATTCTCTTCTAATCTTCAGCCACCTTCAACAATTGATTATCATCAGTCTTTCCAGGCCTTATACTCACCTTGGAGTAGTTACAAATTCTCACAAGTGATTGTGTCAACCAACTAACCGTTAGAGTATGAAAATGTTGCAAAGTTGCTATGAGCAACTTTTGCAACTTTTGCAAATTGTTGCATAGGTGAGAAACTTTACTCAAAACCAAACTTGGTCACTCTCAAATAACTCATATGAGCTTAACAATCTCAAAACTACATCAACCAACCTAAATTAACCCAAAAATAACTTGTCCTATTAAGTTCTCTACTTGGCACCCTTAAGAGATCACATACCAACATTGGCCAAACAAAGACTCTTATGACCCTTACAATCATTTGAGAACACTCTTAATGGAGTCTTGGCCTTATTACAAAACTAAAAAACATGATTCCAACATCCTGGAAACAAACTCAACAAAAAAATTGCTAAGTGCCTCTTGCACCAACAAGGTGCTTCTTATATTTACCTTGTCCTTCATATGAAAATTTGGAAGAAAAGTGTCCTATCTTACCACAATTGAAACATTTTAAATGGAACTTGCCTTTGTGTTTTCTTGACCCTTTCTTGTGCTTCCTAACAAAGTTGGCCACAACAACATCAAAGTCATCTTCATCCTCATTGGCAACTTCTTATTTTTCTTTCTTTGTGGTATTGAAAGAAACCTCTCTCTTTGAAGTTCTACTTCCAATTGTTCTCATCTCATAAGCCAATAGAAACTAAAATAATTCATCCATGGAGAAGTCTAATAAATATTTAGCTTCTTCTATTGTTGAAACCTTAGTATTATACCTTGTGGCTAATGATCTCAGAACCTTCTTGACAATAACTTCATTTGAGACAAGATCTCCAAGTCCTCTTATTGTGTTTACAATTTCATATACTCTTTGAATGTATTCAACTATCTTCTCTTCTTCCTCCATTTTTAGTCCTTGAAACTGACCTCTAAGATTTTGCAGTTTGGCCTCCTTTAGCTTGACATCTCCTTCATAGATTCTTTGCAGATGTGTAGTGCATAACCTTGACAAAATTTGTATTAGATAAGCCACTAAAGATGACATTATTGGTTCTATCATTTTTATCATATTCTCTTTTAGCATTAGGATCTGTAGGGGGTACTCGAGGAATGCTATAACCATTGTTTACTAACATCCAAACATCAAAGCCTAAAGAGCATAAATAAGTTTCCATTCTTCTGCTCTAGAAGGCATAGTTTGTGCCATCAAACTTAGGTTCTTCAAAAGAGGAGGATTCATTCCTAGCCATTGTGTTCACTAACCAAAATCTACCCAAGGTGGAGAAATATTTATCTAACATGGAACCTAGTGCTCAGATACCAATTTAAGGAACACAATAGGTCACTAAGACAGGGGAAAATCAATGAATCTTTAAAATTTAAAAGAATTGTGCAAACACTAATTATGCTAAGAGATTGAAAGCATGTGCACACAAAGAAAAATCATATGACATAGAGTATATGAGGAAAACCCATTGTGGGAAAAACCTCGATGAGAATAGCTGCTAGAGTTTACTGCTCCAATCCAACTTCATAGTGAAAAAGTATGTTTACAATTGTTTATGGGCACCAAACCCTGAATTTTGAGCACCTACTCAAGGAGCACTTACCCCTTCTCTGAGCACCCACTCAGAGAAATACAATGTTTATGGGTACTAGCCCAAAGGAGCACCAACCCCCTATTTGAGCACCCACTCAGACAACTACAATAAACAAAAAGATTACAAATTTATTGCCCTATTACAAATGAGGTTTTGTAACTCATAGTTTGGTTTCCTTTTCTTCACCACCCAGTGTGGAAAACCTTTTGGATTCTCTGCACCCCGGTCTTCTTATCTTCAACTCTATCTTCTTCACTCTATACACTTTGGTCTCTACAGTCTTTTCTCTGCTTTAGTGCTTTTTTATGTTTGTTCTATGCTCTCGGCTTACTAGTCTGAAAGCTTCATCTTCACTTATCTATCACTACTTCTCACACACTTACTCCCCCCCCCCCTTTTTTTTTTTTCTTATAAACACACCTAGACTATATTATATTTTTTGTTCAACACTCTTCTCCTTGACCTCTAGCACAACTAAACCATCTCAGTCACATCTCAGTAAAAACAACCTCATTTCGGTCATCTTTGTACTATTCTAATTTTCCCTCAAAGAATAATTCAAATATTTTATTAATTTATTAACATCTTGGAGATCTTCATCACAAAAGATTTTATTCTTTTTCCTAGAGGAGTTTTTAGATGTGTCGCCCATATTAAATGCATCCTTTATATCTTTAGAACATCCTCTATCTACAAATTACTAACTTTAGTAATCTTCATCTACTTGATGAGACCTGGTATCCTTCCTCGAGCCATAAAAATAGTCTACACCATGGTTTCCATTAATGCATTCTCCATCCTTTCTTGACCTAGCCTGATGAGATAGACAACTACCTCATTTAAGTGCATCAAGATCACCAACTTCTGCATATATGATTCACCTAAGTGCATCAAGATCACCAACTTCTGCAAATTTAATTCACCTTTCTACCAACCTAGATGCCACAAGTCTTCAAATATATCGTCCAAGTCTCCCAGTCAACGTTAGTCAACTACCATGTGGATCTCTATGTCTATTGCACTGCCAACATATCGACAAAATCACCTAAAATGGTTACAATGACCTTAGACCCTATCGCATTATTTGCATCGTAAATTATACTTGCGGGATGCTTCATTCATCTCAATTTTTCTTGCAGGATGGTGGGGTACCGATATCAACACTGTGGTTGTTACCCCACAGTGCTTTTAGTCTTCGGTCTACTATGTTGCGGGATAGCAAGATCCACCTCTTCCTTCACACTTGTGTTACCCTGCAAGACCATCACCCATCCATTTTACATGGTGTGGGATAGCGGGGTACTTCACTCTCCTTCATCTTTTGTTTATTGTTACCCCGCATGACCATTTGTCTTCCATTCTTCATGTCGTGGGATAGCGGGGGACACATTCAATTTACATTCATGTTACTCCATAGGTATTTTCTCTTTAACTTTACTTGCCATGAGATAGTGGGGGACCCCATTTTCTCCATTGGTCCCACACAAACTAGTCATTGCTTGATAGAACCATAAGTCTATTGCCACGTGAAAGAACAGACAGAGGTGGGTACACAATCAAAGGTCGGAGATCTTCCAGAATTCATAAATAAGAACAAAATGACTTCAAATTTTTCAGTCGGACATGATAGATCAATAAGCGACTAAAGTTGTCTAGTCGAACTACCATCTCACACCAAAACAAGGTTGCATCACTGAGACCAGAACACAGTCACCCCTAAAGAAAGCATATCAACATAACAATGAAGCCCAATAGGAGATAAAAGGGGTCTTAGTGAAAGACCAAGTCCCATCCACTCTCACCACACCATCTCACCAAAAAATACCAACCATGAGGATTTCCAAAGTATTTTAACATGTAGCACACCTGAAACAACTCTGATGGTATAAGAATATTGAGAGATCTATGTAGGAATTGAAGCCACACCTTTTACACCTCTAAGTTGCAAATCATTACACTTCATCTTCAACCTGCATGTTGACCAACTTGACTTCAAGGTTGACATTAACAACAATATTTACCAACACCCATTATTGTCGATCACCGTTAAAACATAACGTAGGGGTAAGAATGAAAAAATACTGGAGAAGAAAGGCTTAAAACTTAGGGTTTTAGCAGGGTTCAAGACATAGGCCAAACCAATGAAACATAAAATTTTCAGCTTAGATCAGAAAATAGGTGCTACCAGTGGCTCTAGTTGGGGATGTGTGACTAGGGGGGTGACAATGATAATCCAGATCTTTGGAGGAGCAGCCTAGACAAAGACACACCAGAAACCTAAAACAGACAAACCAAACACACCCAATGGCAAAGAAAGACGAAAAACAAAAACCCCAAAACTAGACCTATACACTATGATAACACTATGCATGTAAATAAATCATATTTCAAGAGAAATAGGGCTTTATTAATTGTCCATGCACTGGAAATTTCAAAGGTTCACCATTCAAGCTCTACAAAAAATATGTCTTGTCCATGAACCTCCTTTACAAGATAAGGACCTATCTACAGTGCTTAAAATTTTCCATGCTTCCCCTTACCTTGCACGCTTGCATTCCACATTAGGACCATATCGTCCACTTTAAACTTCCTCTCACTTAGATTTTTATCAAACAAATATTTGATCTTCTACTGACTTTTTAAATTATGCTTATGTGCCATCCTCGTAGTCTCATTCAAGCATGTCAGCTAATAAATTCTACACTATATGGCATTTGGAATATCATCATCATAATCCTGAATGAATTTTTATATAGTGATAAGATTATTCACTGATAATCTTGCATCTGGTCCATATACTAGTTCATATAATGATCTCCCAATTGCTTTCTTCACTGTCACTCTATCTGCCTATACAACCATTTTCAACTTTGAGTTCCATGCCTTTTTATTATTTTCTAGAAGCTTTTTAATAATCTTCATGAAACTCTTATTGTTGGACTCTGCTTGTCCATTCCCTTGAGGGTCGATATGGAGATGAATGAGAAAGTGATATCCCATATTGATCACAAAATGAATTAAACTCCTCTGATTTAAAACACATAGTATTATCTGCCACCAACCTCATAGGAACACCAAATCTACTTATGATGTCATCAAAAACAAAATCAATCACTACTTTACTCATTGCTTTTCTTGTGGGAATTTCCTCTATCCATTTGATAATGTAGTCAATGGCAAAAAATTCCACTTGTGACCTCCACTTGATGTCTCCGTGATTTCTCCTATGAAATTAATTCCCCACTACTAGAATGGTGTCTTAACTGTCATGGTTCTTAGTGGAGGGGCTCCTGAATACTTCAACTTGAATTTTTTTTGACATGGATCATATTTTCTCAACATCTTGTGTGCATCTACCAACAAATTCAGCTACCAATAGACAACTCTCAAGACCTCATGAGCAGTGGTCTTTGTAGTGCAATGCCCTCTACAGATTGGGAAAATTCATGTTAAGAAATCAAACCGAGGCATGAAATTGATCTAAGCTAATCATGAACTTAAATAACATGCCAATCATTACTACTCTAACCAATAGAACTACTGAAAGAAACATGAATTAAATGCAAACAAATGCTTTCATGATTCTCATAAAGCTCCCCTGTTCTTCCTTTCGTCTCTAATTATGATACGTTGCTCTCATTTGCAAGTGCAAATATCAATTGAAGACAAGGATGTGATATTCAAGATTTACTAGGAATGTGATTATGCGCGATAGATGTGCTAACTACTAATTAGTAATGAATTTAATATAGGAACGATGCATGAAAATTAGATGATAATTATTTCAACATTTAATGACAATGCTTAAAACTAGATTGCTATATTTATTCAATAGAGTAAGGATGCCTAAAACTAGATGATTTGAATGAAGAAAGACGTCCCAATTTATAAAAAAATCGACACTCAAAGTAAAGGTAGGGCTGAAAAGAATTTTGGTTAATCAAATGGACTTGATGGAGCACACAAAAAAGCTGCCATTTGAGGATGGATGAAGATAAAGCAGGGAAAAAGGAAGAAAGCCGATTTTCGAATGTGCATATCTCATTTTTGAATATAAAATTAAAATAAATGAGATATTTCCAAAAAGAGTGATTTTTAAAAATAAAGGAAAATATTACTTCCCCAAATTCAAAAATTAGGAGGATAAATAGAGATAATTAAAAAATAAATTTTAATAAATATCTCTTCTCAAAAAAGAAGATAAAGATAAATTAATAAATACAATTTATTAATTTATTATATGTTTTTTTTTAAGATTGTGGGAATCGGGAATAACACCCCCTATAAACTACAATGTGCCAGATAAACTTTTTAACATGACCAAGACGCTAGTGTGACACGTCCTTCGGTACCACGTGGGCTAGGGGGAGACTAGACCTTGTGCTTCACCACTGGAAGCTCTCACCAATCGAGCTAGTCCCCCAACCCAATTTAATATATACATTTATGACTTAATTAATAAAATGAAAATGAATTTATTTAATTAATAGACAAAGGGGACAAATAAATAAATTCTTAAATTTTATTTATTTAACTTTAGAAGAATTGTTAGTAAGAAAGGGGGTTTAATTAACTAATTAAACCTAAAAGGATAGATAAGTCAAAATAATGTCCAAAGACCTTGATTTGGTCAAATTAAGTCAAATTGGGTGAAATTGGGAAGGTTCGAACAAAAAATGGGAAGAATTGAGTCAAAATGGGAAAATTAGGTCAAAGCGGGTCACAAGATTGAAATGGGACTATTGTGATGCCATGGGGTAGGAGAAGAGGTCAAAATGATATCATAAAATTTAAATATGGATAAAATGATGCGATCTAGACAAAAAATGAAAAAGAGAAAATGACAAGATCAAAACAAGAGCAAAATGACCTAATTGGGATAGGTTTTGGGACTATTTGATATCGTAGGATTGAAATGGGAACAAACTAACATCAGTGGGATGGATTTTAGGTCAAAATGTTATCCCAAACTTGAAATGGGGAGAAAATTATGTCAATGGGAAAGGAGAAGCATGATAGGATCATGTGAATAATATATATTATATGCACGATTGGGTTACAAATAAAGAACCCAAGCTTTTACCAATTTTTAGCATCAACATTTTGCCCCTCTTTGAGAAAACGTGATTTAGAATTTTGTTTCAAAGAAAATTCAAGAAAATCACATTAAGCATGCCTTGAGTATGATAGGGTACAAGGCTTCCCCCTCAAGAAATTGGCCAATTGTTTTTGGGAAAAAGGTTAATTTGTCAACAATGATGCTAGGATTATGAAATCACGAACAAATGTGAAATAGGATTTAAAATGCAAAAGTTAGAAGCTTAGGAAGGTGAAAAAGACTTCAACCAATACAAAGGGGAGTGTGTATATGTCCATCTAGGCGGGTAAAGGGGTATAAATGGGTGTGGGAGGGTGAAAAGAGCTCATTTTCACTCACATTTTTTGAAGAATTGGAGGTTTAGAGCAAGGATAAGTTAGAAAGAATGGTGCGAATTTTGAGGGAGAATCATCATGGTCAGAACATGCGGAGATACCAATGACTGAAGGCCACAAGACCAACCATATGTACCCTAGATCCCACTTGTCAATTTATGATTTGAGAACACTTTTCTAGGTTAAATTTCTTCATTTTTGATGCTTTTCTAGGGGTTTAGGATCAAAGCTACAAAGTTGGGTGTGTTTTTTGCACACTTGAGGTAAAATATGTGTAGTTGAGAGATAGAACTACACAATTGGGAGCTAATAATATGCAGTCAAGAGCCACAACTACACAATTAACCAGGTTAAGATGTACTGTTGAATAGGTTTAGCTACATAGTTGACTAGGTCAATATGTATAATAATTAGGGTTTAGGTTTTAGGATTGATTGAGATGAATGGTTTGACGTATGGTTTGAATAGGTTTTGGAGTGGATTAACTAGAATTGACTAAGGTTGACTCTCATATGCCCGATTAGGGTACTAAAATAGGGTTACCAGTTAGGGTTTCTAAATAAGGATTGAGACATAATTGATTAGGTAAGAGGTTATGTCAGATAAAGTTATGTTAGCAAAATATTTTCCCCATTGTCTTGTAGGTTGATCTTCTGACTTTATAGACTCATGAGAGTTATCCTTCACACCTATCATTGCATCATTAGCTGCAGAGTTAGGAGAGAGATTGCTTGTTGCATTTAGGATTATATCATATCATATTCATGCCCAAGATAAGAGTGAATAGGGCTCTTATCACCGCATTCGAAGAGCAGTGACACTCTGAGATGAATTCATTTTATTAGCCAATGGGAGAGGCAACAATCACATTAGAGGACATGTAGAGGGTGCTAAGGATTCCTATTCATGGATATTTAGTTGTGTAAAAGCCTATGACTAGGAGAGAGGCTTTGAGACAAATGTTTGAGGTGGATGAGGATGAGCTATGCATTGTTGACTATGATATTAGATAGGAGACTATGCTCAATATTCTAGGTTTGTGACTATCATTAGTACAGTGATAGAAAGATTGGTAGCAATAGATAGGGAGGACATGGATTCCCTATTGGATGGGGATGGGTGCTAGAGAATATGGTTACAGAGGGTACAATATTTGTGTGGGGACTGAGCATGCTTGAATTGTTATACTTTCATCTACAATAGGTGGGATACAAACAGTCATCAACTATTAGTAGCACGCTGACATTATTACATGTTTGGGCTTTTGAGAACATAACAGTGTGCATACCTATACCAGAAAGATATGTGTGGATAGGACTACCTTAGGTATATTTCTATGATGGGGTACTACCATAGGGACCATTGGGGTATACCTTGTACTGGAGACATGAGATAGACTTCTTGAAGGATTTTATGTGGAGACAATATAGGGATTTCCAGGGGTTGGTTAGATCATGAGGAGCATCTTTCTAATTGCAGATATGAGAGGTACCTGATAAGAATGACCATTATGAGATAAAGGGTTATTGAGGTTCAACTACCAGAGATGGTATAAAGGCAGTTTGGGGAGTGACAAGATGTACCTACAGGTATGGCAAATTATGAGCAATTCACCAAAGAGGCTAGAGACCAGGGACTGGCGATTAGACCACATATAGATTATATTGAGTTTTAGCAGTTACAACCCAAATAGTGGAGTGTTGGACCAGATGTTATAGACATAGGTACAACAACAACATATGATAGGTGGTTTTCCGAGTATAGGTTACTTCCTTTGATAAATTTGGATGTTCTAGTTTTGAGGATGCCACCACAATGGAGACAAAGGAGGGGACATGATGAGGTAGAGATAGAGGAGCCAGAGGGAGATGAGGAAGAGGAGACAAAAGAGGATGAGGAGGTAGGGTTAGATGAGGAGGAGGGAGATAAAAATGATGAAGGGGAGGGATATCAATTTGAGGAGATAGATGATCGGGATGCCAAATTGATGGATAAGGCTAATGAAATATAGGTTCCATAGGATGAGGCCATGTAGGACATAGCAATAGGTTATGAGGTTGAGAAAATTCTAGAAGATGAGGCTGTTAGAGGTGAGGTGAGGTATTAGAGAGAGCACATCTCATTTTTAGAGAGACATATAAAATCTCTTTAGGGTGATAGGACAACTTGGGATGCTAATAGAGCGTCGTTGATTGCAGTGATGGAGAGACTAACAATAAAGAGGGATCATTTGAGTGCATAGAGGGATACATTATTGGTGAAGAGGGATAATATAATAAATTCTTGGGATATAATAGGTAGGGAAACATGGGAGGCAAAGCAAGCATATTTCATCATCAATAGAGATAGATTTAGAGAAGAGAGAGATAAACTTATAATCTCTTCAGATACAATAGTGTCTAGAGCACAAAGAGTAGATGAGAGTGTTCAAGAGTTCATCCAAAATGTCATAGATATTAGTATACATGAGGCTATGTAGGAGATAGGAGACCTAGGGAAGGAAGCTAGGTATTGGAGGGATCTGTATGAGAGCGTGGTGCTAGAAGAGAGAAGAACACCATCATATCAGGCAAAGAGCAGGTCACACAATAGGACACAATCCTGGAGGACATAGAGAAATGTGGGTGCAATAGGGCCATTGACGCCACTAGGACAAGGTAGAGATCAAGAGGACTGAGGGAGAACCCGGTAATACTTCAAGTGTTAGGGATATGCATTCACTTTTTTAGACACCTTTTGAGAATGTATAGAGTCTATGAGCTTGATTTTGACATAGAGACTTAGATTTTTGTACTCTGATACTCTTTATGATATGTATATGAGATGCATATTCTATATGAGACTATGTGATGTGTTGTTTTATATGAGATGTTTTGATATATGTTATGCTTCTATTTGATGATGATGATGATGCTTACATGATTCTATTGACATTATTCTTATATGAATTATGGATGCATTTCTATGATGCTATGTAATGTAGAATTATGCATAATTTCATGATGTTATACAATGGTACTAACACATGTGTGCATAATAATATGATATATGAATGGTTATGATATGCATGTGGACTAACGTCTTATGAATGCAAGATGCTTATTTTTTTGGGTACTAGAGTATGCAACCATGTGGACCACATGGACTGATTGAAGAAAGGTTAACAAAAAGATAAAAATTAGACAAATAAAAAGTTATTAGTAATGAATCCTTACTTTCATAAATGCACCATTAGCGGTAGAGAGATTTATTTAATATGGAAAATGGATACATTGCATCATGAAATATAAGGCCAGAGAAATAATGTGATCCCCTTGTAGAAAAACAAACATATTGCAGATAAGAAATGTTCCAATTTGTTTAGAAATGTTGGGTTTGTATGTTATTACCCCTATATTTTTGCTCTTTCCTAAAGCCTCATAATCAAATAAAAACCAGCTATTGCTAATGTTTTAATGTTGAAAGTGTTGGTCACCTTTGTTCAAACTTTCAAGGATCCTCCTGAACATCCCCTACCTGTCAGTCACAAAGAAATCATTATTTTTTAAATTATGTGAAAGATGACACAAAATCCTTTTTTAGAGATAATTTTCACCTCATTTTCTCCAAAATGACTAGTTTTTATGGCCAAACTCCATGTTGGCTGAGAGATTTTAATTCTTTTATTTTTGGGTTACTCATATGCCCAAACAATTGAATCCCAAGTATTATGTGTCCTATGCAAAAATTCTTTCTAGGTTATTCTTTACTTGGCTCATTTATTCTACAATTAAAATTTCATAAGAAACGAAGCCCTCAATAAAAAGTTGTGTAGGTTTTTCTATGGAAGCCCAAAGGAACAATTGTCATTGAACTTTAACTATTGAACCTTTTCAAAAAGTTCAAAGTTCGGGTTGAAGTTCAAAGTTAGGATTCAAGTTCAAAGTTTGAGTTCAACCAGAGTGGGTTGTATCGCAACTTTAGTTTTAATAGGTGATAAACTCTTTGTATTTTTTTGTCATTGAACTTGAACTTTGAACCTTCTTTGGTTCAAGGTTCAAGGTTCAAAGGTTCAACGTGCAGCCAAATATGAAGACAAGGTGATAAAGTCTTTGTAATTTTTTGTCATTTAACTTGAAATTTGAACCTTCTTTGGTTCAAGGTTCAAGGTTCAACGCGCAGCCAAATATGAAGACAAGGAAATCAATGAAGCATACTGTGGGTGCAGACTGTGTTTTTGAACCTTTTGATTGAACCTCGCAGGTTCAAGGTTCAAGGTTCAAAGTTTAGGTTCAAGTGTCATGCCCAAACTTTTGGGCACAAATGGAATAATTTTTTTAAAAAAAAAAATTAACCTAATAAAACTAAATTTGCTAAATAACACATTAACAAGTCTTGTCTTAACTAAGTTTGGTTTCTTTTCAACTAAGAATAATCTAAACCCTAGATCAAGTAAGCGAGATAATTAAATGCGGAATCTTAATTTTTCCAAAAGAATTATTATTATCTCATCAAATAGTAATATTTTCGTTTAAACAAAAATCTCTAAATTAGTTTGCAGGAGATATTCTTAATCTCAAATAATTCTTCATTTGCCTAGGAACTAAATTAATTAATCCTAGCACTTAGGTTATTAAACCTTTTTGTTTTTTTAAACAATAATGATAATGCATTTAAAATTCGACTAGAAGCTAAA
Organism: Cryptomeria japonica; assembly: GCF_030272615.1. Taxonomy (NCBI): domain Eukaryota; kingdom Viridiplantae; phylum Streptophyta; class Pinopsida; order Cupressales; family Cupressaceae; genus Cryptomeria; species Cryptomeria japonica. The sequence goes on along the minus strand of NC_081408.1, from coordinate 622,266,579 downwards.
AGGATCTTTAATAAAATTTGCTCTAAAAACTCTAGTTGATATTGACCAAATACAATAAATTCCTAAGGTTAAATATACTTTCGAGACACCTATTAATATAAGCTTCTATGTAGCATATATGTAATATATATCTATATACTTTTTTTTTGAAAATGCCTTATCTAAGTTCCCTATAATATATATTCTTGTCTAATTACAATTAAATATATGTATATTACTAACTATATGAATCCATTAAATTTAAGAGCTTAAATAAAATAAACTATTAGTATTCCAAAAATATATGGGATACCCTATTCAAATTTTGAATAGGTTTCCCCCTTTCTATTTACTTAATCTTTTTTTTTATTTAATATGAATGAAACCCTAAATTCTTATAAAACATAATCCACACATATTTTTTAAACACCTATGTTGTGTTTGCCCTAACTCAAAATTTGGGTTAGGGCACGTGTGTGTGTTTTCTGTGTAGGTTGGAGAAGGAGGCGGCAACCATGGCTATCGGCGGCAACCAAGGGGGGGAGGAGCAGAGACCAACCTCTCACAGCGGTTGAGGGTTCATGCACGGGGCGATGAAGGAGTAACTCACAAAGGGGCTCCCCGCAGGGACGGCTGCAACCGTGACTGCGGTTCATGGCCCACAGTGGCGGCCTTGGCTGCCGCTGTGGGTCACGACCCGTAGCTCGACTGTCGCCGCTACTGCGGGGCGCCGCCCATCGAGGAAGGCCAAAGCCTCCCCGTCTATGGGTTGCAACCCACAGGAGCGGCTGCGGCCACTATTGGGGGTCATCGCCCACAGCTAGGGTCAGCCGCTTGGTGGGTATGAAGCCGAGGGCTTCCAAAATAAAAATAAAAGTATTTTTTTTTAAAAGTCTTTTACAATGTTTTTCCTTTTTTTTTATATTTTTTTTTTGTTTTGTTTAATATACAAAATACATACATACATATATATATATATATATTTGTTTTCTGTGGTTAAAATTTAATCAAAAGAAATAAGTTTCATAGGCTGATGATAATTTTAAATGGAATATGTAGTCTTTCATACACACACACACACACACACACACTTGAGCAAACTATCTTTTTGTTTTAAAGAAATCTCTTTATAACATGCAGAAATTAATAATTTTATTTACAACATGATATTAGATGCAATACTCATTTTCTAATATGTTAATAGGAGTGCTTTAAATTTTGTCCCTATTTTTTTTTAATACAAATCATAACTAATTATTCCCCTAGCACATTTAACCTAGCATAGTGGGAAATACTACATTTTTCATTGTTTAAAGCATTCTGTATATATTTTATTTTTAAAAAAAATAACACTAACAACAAGCTCTAATGTATTTCTTTCTTTAAATAAGTCTAGATGCTAACTTTAGAAATAAGCTATTACTATTAGATTTATTTTCTGCAATAAATGAAAGAGCAAATGACAGAATTAATTTAACTACAACAGCATTAATAAAACTAAAATATCATGTAAAACTATTTTACTAAGATGAATAACACATTAATATCCACACTAAACTGTAATTTGCACATGGAATTAACTAAATAAGATTTAGAGATCTTTTCTAGTTTAATAACATACATGCTATTCTAGTTTACTATTTTAATCATCTACACTATTTTCATTTTGCATAGTAGATAGAATGTATTTTTATTCACAATAATAAGAATGCAAGAATTTCACACTATAGGTACTTAATCCATAAATATCATTTTATTTTTGCAATAGCATTCTAATAGGAAAATACATTTCTTTTGAGAGCATTTAGAATACAAAGTAGTCAACATTACAAAAGGGTGTGATACCCAACTAGTCTCTCATTTCCATTGAATGAGGACTTGAAATAAAAATGAATACATTTCTTTTTTATTTTTAAACATAAAACAACACATAGCTTTCCTTTTTACATTGCTACAACTCAAATACAATATTCCCTTCCCTAACTTTTCAGCAAATCTAATAAGAACCAACAACTCCTAGCTTTCCCTTTTTTTTTTTCCTTTTCCTTCCAAGCAACCTGCAAATAAATTATAAGGCTTTGAGCATGGAGTGATCACCTCCTAGCCTAGGCTTACTAGAAGCCACCCCTGAGCTTGGAGAACCAAGCACTAGACAGGTTACACACATGCAAACACAACAAGCAAGGGATAAACACACAACAAAACACTTTCCCAACCAAGGCTACACTTCACCACAAAATGTGATGATTTTCACAAGGGTGGAAGTGGACCAAATACCTTGAGGATATTGCAATAATGAAACAACATAAGCCACCTCATGGCAACCAAAATGCAACATAAGTCCATAACCCCATATCCTTATGCCCCCCAAGGCATACAAGCCATACTTCTCTCCTTATGACCCCCAAATGCATAAACAAGGCTATGCAGCAAGGGTGACAAAACAACCCTTGAGATCACTCTCATAATGAGAGCCTCTCACTCAAGGCTATCAAACTTCTTCCACCCCAAGACCATCCTACTCTCCCAAGAGTAGAAGGCCTTGGATACTCCCAATACAAGGAAATGCATAAAAGAAATGAAGGGAAATATCACATATTCTTTCACAAAGGAAAAGTACAAGTGAACAACTCTTACATACAAGCATTTCTTCAAACATACATAAGCAACATAAACAAAAGAGAGTAAAAACCAACCTTAAATCTGCCCAAGGGTTTTTCTAGATCTAGTTGGGGATGAGCAGCCCAAATCCATACAATCTTTTCTCCAACACTTAGCCAAAAATTCTATCCTACAACTATCCTTCTCAAAATTGCATAATCTCCAACAATGGAGAGTGGGTGATTAACTCACTAAGTCCCTGTAGACACCCAAAATTGTCATGTCTAATTAAATAAATATTTTATTTATTTAATTATCTAAGCCTAATTCTTCTATTAATTAAATAAATCCTTATTTATTTGATTAATTCATTTATCCTCTTCTAGCCTTATTTCTCATTTAAATAAATACATTTATTTATTTAAATTATCCTTTTCCTAAATTAAATAAATATTCTTATTTATTTAATTATCCTACTTCTATTAATTAAATAAATCTTTATTTATTTAATTAATTCATTAGCTTTTTCTACACATGACACATGTCATTCATCTCTTAATTCCTACACTACCTACCCCTTTCATTATTTTATTATTTCTTTTACCTACCCTCTAATCCTAGCCGACCTCCTTTTACACCTCTCAATCTTATCCCTCCATTTCTTATAGTGTCTTCTATATAAGGAGATGCTTCCTTCATTATCAAACCCTAATCACTCATGCTAATGATCATTTTTGACTACACTACGATCCTACTTGCAACCACATTCCGTTCTTTGTTGAGCTCTTGTGCATATAAAAATCTGAGAGCAAATATATCAAGCAAGATCAATGGAGATAGGAAGAATGGAGATCAAAACCCTATTGGACATGTGATGGTATAATTTTTGTGATTTCATGTGATTTGCATTGTCTCAGGTAATCTTCATATGTTATGGTGGATCTTTGTTGTTGTTAGGCTAGGGTTTTGTGGTTGGATTCATTTAGCCTTTCAATATTGTTATTATTGTTATCCATTTTCACCATATACAGTCCCTAATCCTTGCCTAAGAAGGCCTCTCTCACTCTTCCCAACCCCTTGTATAGAGTGAGAGTTCCCATTGGTTGGTCTTCCCAACATCTTATAGGTTACTAAAATTGGAAAGAGAAAAGGTAAGAGAAAGTGGGGAAGAGAGACTGACACAAGAAAGGAAAGGTTGTCTATCCTAGGAGGAACCTTCTAAGTTGAATTTTCGCTCACCTTAGAAAAACCACTTTTTGAGGTGACTAAACAATCACATGGGAGTAGTCACATGCCTAAAATTACCCCTAGCCCATAGGTATACCTTATGGACCTTAGGAGAAACACTTAAACTACCCCTAGGAGTCCATTTGACCCCTCAGAAACCCATCTGAAGTTAACCTTCGGGTCAAACCTGAGTTGACCACTCCTAAGACTCTCTACCCAAGGAAAATTTAGGACCACACTCAAATGTTTGGAATGGGCTTTGGTAGAAACAAACTCCCTCCAAGAGACAAGTCAAAATCAATGACACTAATCAGCACATGTGTCAAGTGACACAATAAAATACATTACAAAATTACACATGGAATTTGTCTCTTGTTGGATCTACACAAATTAATAAATTCAATTCAACACACATGCAACATTTACTTTCACAAATAAAATACGATACATATGGGGTGTTGTCTCTCCAAATGGACAACCCCTGGTTTTACGAACGTACATAGGTCTAGGTTTGGTTCTCCATAATATTTCCATGGTCACATGGATAATTTTCTTGTGCATCTCAAATTACACATTAGTAATTCCAAATCACCTCATATAATATTAAACACCTAAATAAGAATACACATCAAACACTCTGCATACAATTGACATTAACAAATCAATATCTCATATATCCCAATTAATCCACATAAGCAATTATCATAATCCTCATAATTTGATTCATTCCTAACGTATGCATCCTATTTCTATCATCATAATAAAGTCATGCAAATCCAATAATGACATACATCATCTCAAAGTTATCCTATTCTAGAATCATATAAAGTTCCATATCCATAATGCATAAAAATGAAGCACCAATATACATCAATGTTATCCAAATCCCGAAATCATATAAGATCTAAATCCATAATGCATAAAAATAAAGCATCCATAATAGTCTCATCATGAAAATAATAGAACTGCTAGGATGGGTCGGGGTAGGGCCTCACATCAAGCTTGCAGGTTCTTTTTTTGGATCTTTCTATTGTAAAAAAGAAGGGGCATTATTGTTTTCTGGACTGCACAGTTTTATTTTTCTGAAGTGTTGAGTCTATGAGCTCACACTTTGGCATTGATGGAATGAAGAAGATTTTGTTGATCTGTGCATTTGCCAATATTTTCTTTTGATTACAATGAGCTTTGTTTCTCTTGTGATTACCTTTCATTGCCTTTTTTTTGAGGTATTAAACTGTGTATGCATTTAATTCTGAAACTTTGATTTCATAAATAATTTGCATGTTGGAAAGAAATTTGTTGTTAGCTCTTTGTCTGGGTATTCTGATCCCCCTTGTCCTTTGAGGCATGAGAGAGATTTGATCAGAGTCCAAGGCATTTTGATTCCATTAGAAAGGGTATTTCTTGGGTGTGGGTAATTAAACTGTGTTTTAATTATCTTCATTCACTTCACTATAAATCTGCTATTCACATCTGTGTCATGGCTATGAGTAGATGTTAGTTGCCTTTATTGCTTTCCGGTTAAAAGCATATTCAGAAAATATACATTTTTATCCAACGAAGGGAGTTGTACCTTCATATCAAAATTCAGAGAGCACTTGCACTCACCATTGCAAGTGACTCAACTATTGGTTCTTATTTTTTGTCTTTCAATTTGGGCATTTGGGAGTCATTTTTTAAAGGTTTTTAAGAAGGAAAAATCTGTTAACCAACATATGTCAAGGGTCAAGGTATGTGTGATATTTACAAAGTTCTGTGTATATTGCACTATCAAACTTGCAAGTCCTCTATTTCTTAGGTGGAAGAGTTGGTTGTTGTTGTTCCTAGTAGTAAAGTTGTACGTTAGAATAGGTTTAAAGAATGCTTGGTGCCTTCTGAATATGTGGATTCAAGTTTTGTAGTTTGGAGGACATGTTCATGTGATTTGTGCAATGTTCCAGTTCAGTTTTTAAATGATGATTTGATTGGCAAGTGTAGTTATGATGCTTTGAGTTTTGTGTTATCAGTTGGTTTGATTTTTAGTTGACTTTGGTTAGTGTTTTTGGTATCTCCATGACATGTGAAGATCTGCATTATGAAATTTGCATTGGAGATTTATTTTTGGGTTGACTAGTTAATATGCTTTAATGTTTATCTACACATTTTGTTTGATACCAACCTTGGAAGATGTGTTAGCATGTGCGGTTCATTGGAATCATTTGGAAATAATATGTTGTGATATTTTTGGGTCCTCTCTATCTCGTGAGGTGGATTGGAATGAATATTTTGGGTATGGGTGCCCAAATTCATGTAATATTGTTTATTTTATTTAGGCTCGACCTAGTTAATGGTTTTAATGACTAATCTTGTATAAAAATAAGTGTGGATGTATGAGTGGAGGTATGGAATGAGTGGGAATGGGCAAGAAATAAATATTGATGGTTTTCAAGTAGATTTTATGTTGAGGTTGTGCAAAAGTTAATTATGAAGAGCTTTGATGATAATATCTTCTCTATGATAATTTTTTGAGATAGAGTTTGAAGTAAGATGTGTTTACGATGATCTTGGTTGCTTGACACATTGGTTCAAGGACTATTTCATGATCAAGATATCTTGTTTCTTTCAATTCAACTATTCCTTTCTCTACCGAAAGATAATGAGTCTCTTGGAAGCTTTCTATATCTTGCCCTGAGACTATGTGTTTCAGTTCTACAAGTCCTCTCAGGAGAAATGAGGTCCAGAGGCAACATTATAATAAATTATATTCATATTGTGAGCTTTATTCTCACCATGGTTTTTCCTTTCTTGTGTTTTCCACATAAATCTGGTGTTGATGTGCTTGGTGCTTTCATGATTTATTATTGTTGTGATTATATATCTAAGGTTTAAAGTTTAAAGATCTAAAACTAAGTTCTCTGGATTGATTCACCCCCCTCTTAGTCCTATGGCGTGTCCAAAAAATTTGGTATCATTCACTCCTAATGTCTCTTCTATAGACTGAGGTTCATCTATGTGAGAATTCAAAGAAAAAATACATATCCAATCATCAAGTAAATACATTTTAGGTGGTTTTCTATGTCTTTTAGACCTTCAAACAAGCTGAGTTGGAGGATCTTCCTCCTTGCCTAATGATTTATGTTGACATTATATACTCAGATGAGAATAGTTGATGTTGTCATTGATGGCAACCAACTAGTAACATGGTTCATAGGTTACACCAGCACAGGCATCATCTATCGGTACCAACAGACACTACAAGTTTATTCACACCAACATCCAGTCTACACCGACAACAGATTATACCGACACTCTAAGCTAACTTAAAATAATATTGTTTTGTATTATAATATTATATTTGTTTATCTGACATGATGTATTGTAAAGACTCATATATGTATGAGATCTTGTAGGTCATTTTGGGATCTAACAATGTAATTAGGTAATGTAAGGAAGTGATATATGAGATGTGATAGGTTATGATAGAAAATGAACTGTATATGCATTTTGATGTAATTATCCTATGAGAAAATAAGAGCAGAGTAGAGTGAAGAAAGGTTTATGGTAGAGGTATCTGATAGAGCTTAAACTGGTACTAAATCCAACATTACAGATGCTATTTTGAGCTGTACATTATTATTGGAATTAACCATCCAATTGTAGTCAGTGGGACTCCATTTTTGTATTGAGTAGTGAGCTCTAGGCTGTTGGCCTTCCTGCATGTGCAGGCCCCTATTGTACAAGTAATATTTATTCATATTGGCCAGTAAGTAAATATTGTGGGTCACAATTCCCACTAAGGTTTTTCCCCTATCGATTTTCCTTGCCAAAAATACTTGTGTTATGGTGTGCATTGATGGTTATACTTTTGTTTCTCTTTACTGCATTATTATTTGTTTACCAGTATATTAATTTGGGTTGTAAAGTTGCAAATAAGTTTAAATCTTTCTTCTACCACTTAAATACTGGTTCACCCCCCCCCCCCCCCACCTCTCAGTGTCTTTGGGACTGTCCTAGCATCTAACAATTGGTATCAGAGCCTAGTCCTCAATTTGCAGAAGCTTAACAACTTGAGGAAGATTCTGAAACTAGTACTGATGGAAAGTTTGAGACAACTGTTGGAAGGAGCTCTTGAAGATTTTGATGTAGAAAAATTGAAGAATATCAATCTGGAAGATGAACTCAGAACTACTCAGGAATTTATCAAAGCACTTCAAGATAACCTGGTTATAGCAAAAGAATAAGAGAAAAGAATTACATGTGCAATTGCAAAATCAAGATGATGAAGAAAAGGAAACTCTTAGAGATATTACAGAAAAATTGAGACAAGAGAATAGTAATATGAAGAATGAGATGCAAGATTTAACCATGAGATTATGCAAGGATATTGAAGATAGAAAGAGGAATGAAGAAGATTTGGCCAAAAGACTTAATGAAAGATCAAATGAATCTCTAAGGCTCAGTTATGAAAATGATATGCTCAAAATAGATTTGATTCACATGCAACATGACAAAGAGGAACTTATGAGACAAGTTAGCACTTTGGAAACTAAGTTGGTTGCTGCAAATGAATACAAAGACAAATTCAGGAAGAGTTCAGAGAAGCTTGATGATATGTTGAAAAGTCAGAAACCTGATGGAGAAACAACTGGACTTGGATTTGAACATGGAGAAAATTCTGGGACTGCAAACAATCATGATCACAACAAACCGGTAAGGAAACCTAATGCTTATAAGTTCAATGGAAATTTTTTTAATTGCAACAAATTTGGTCATAGAGAAAATTAGTGCATATTTAGGAATAATTAGAATATAAACTCATCCACCAGTCAATGTTCTAAATGCAATAAAAATGGTCATAACTCAGACAATTGCAAAATGAATGTGAAATGCTATGTTTGTGGTAGATTTGGACATTTATCTAATCAATGCAGAACTCAAACTGGTCAAGGTTATGGAAAATCTATTCAAAGAAACAATGTAACTTGTTATACATGTAACAAGATTGGGCATATTGCAAAATTTTGTAGAAGTAAGACTATACCGGTGAACAATAAAGGATCTAATGACAAAGGCAAAGAAAAGGTAAATGAAATCAAGCAAGAATTCACTAAATAATGGATTAGGAAGAGAGATCAAAGAATTGATGAATCTGTCACTGCACTGGCAGGAGATTCTTCATCTAACTAAGGAATAATCTTTAGGGGTTAGGAAACTAATTGAAAATCATGCATTTACCCTTAGTTGGTGGTAAGAAGTTATATTTCTTCTTTACCGATAGACATGTGGAGTTTTCACTTCACCGACGAAGCATTTATTGCAACTGTAAGTTAAATTTTTGGTTATAAAGGCACTGTAACTTCTCATTTCATCTCACCAAGCATTCAAGCATTCGAAGAGAGTGAAATTGAGAAAAGGTATCCCAAAGGCGAAGCAACAAAATTTTTTTTCAGAGCATTCAAGGATTTCTCAGCTAAAAGGTATTTATCTTACGCAATGGCTTCTTCATCCTTCGTTCCTGAATTCGTTGCAAACTCCACCATTGTGGAGAACATAAAATGACCTAGACCCATTTTCAAAATAATTCCTAAGATAGAAAAACTGGATGACTCCATTGGTGCATTTTCTAGAATCCCGAAGGGAGTCGCGTTTGCTAAAGACCCTAGGGAATACATACATTGTAACATTGAAAGTTTAGGGTCCGAATATTTTAAGAATATGTTCATAAATGTTATCATTGACAAACATGGGGTAGTTAAATTGGAACACAAGGTTATTGAGAATTTAAGGTTCATTGACATCCTCCATATGCTAGATTTCTCAGATGAAACCGCCCGCTATGTTCTTAGAAGGGTTCATGGTGAATTTATGTGGTTAGAATCATTATTTAAGATCACTAAGGAATCTATAAGGGTTATTACTAGTTTACCCTCCACCAACACTAGGCCTGACAAGAAAAATAAAATTCTAAACAAGGAAGTTATGAGCTTAACCGGAGCTACATTTGACAACAGGTCACTTAGGGTCAATGATATAAAAGATAACAAAGTTAAATTTGTAATAATGTTCATTGGTTATAAAGTTTCTCATACTAACAAACTGAATTTTGTATCTAGTTTATGCATTCATAGTGCTCATGAGATGATTAAGAATAATGCTAAAATTGATATCTGCGAATGGTTAAAGGATGAATTGCTAGAGAATTTGGATAAAATAAAACAAGATAAGAAGGGAACCTTTAAATTTGGAAATTTGATTGTGTGTTTAATGCTTTACTTCTCAAAGGAGATTCCCGATATTGGACATAAGGATTTTTCCTATGATATTTCTATTGGAAAACAGATAAAGGATGCAATTACCGACATGGGATCTAATAGTGACAAACTGGAAAAATAATATTTCAAGAATTTTCAAGCAAAAATGAGACAAAGGGAAAGGATTCCCCAAAGAATTGTTGATAAGTATGATAAACAAATATGCTTTGTTATCAAAAGAGATGAAGTTTGGATGGAGGCAGTTAAACCTAGAACTGTCTGGATTACAAAGATGGGATATGAGGTGGATTCACACATCTTAGATTCATATACTAAAATACTCTTAGATGCTCCACCGGAACCGACAGAGGAGATATTTGGTAATGCTGAAACAATTGAGAAAGGTATTAAAGTTAAGAAGTAGAAGAAGATAAGAGACAAGGTAATGAAAGATGCTTCTAAGTTTGTTGAAATTGTTAAGAAGGGCTTATTGAAACTAGATCCGATGAAATATGTTGAACAAGAAAGAAAAATAGAACAATAATTGGTAGCACATATCTCTCATGTGGCTACCGCATCTGATTTTGACAGTGGTAAGGCAGCTAAATTCAAAAGAGTGGATAGGAAGAAAAGAAAACCCTCATCGACACCTTCTCCATCTCCTAAGAAATCAAGGACACTCAGAAAGAAGCAACATGTTGTAAGAGAGCCTAGTGGTCCTAAGAAGAAAGTTACTCCAAAGAAGAAATATGAACCAAAGGAACCAGATACTCTTTCACTGAAAGAGTTGGTAAATGAAATTTCACCCAAGATGGTAACCTCAACAATATAAATAAAATTTATCATTCTTTTAAAGTTTCGAATAAGGAAAGTATAGAAGAAAGTATTATTTTGTATCTAGATATCTACACAAAGGTCCTTATTGAGGTAATAGATGTTCTACCAAATGATTTGTACTTAAGATTAGAAGCAAAGAGAATGTCTGTTATGGAACTTGATAAGAAATTGAAGGTAGAAGCTCTATTAGTTGTGCATCTTGTTAATTCCAAGTAGGAAATTGATGACCTTATATCTGAAGGCAATAGAACTATTTTTGTGAGTGGTCACCGACAAGTTAGTCTTATGGTTGACAGAGTTAAAGAAAATGCATATGAAATGACTGATAAGTGGGACATAATTTTTGTTGAGAGAGAGAAGAAAGAAGAGAAAGATAGAAAAAAGGTTGATAAGTCATTTACTAAGGTATATAAGAAAGATAAAGGTAAAGGCAAAGTTGCTAGTATACCAGATATTATAGTTAAGGATAATTTACCACCACTGACATAGGACACCCCACCAATAACTTTAGAGGCATCGACACAAATAGAGAGTCAACTTGGAGAAGATAAGTCAGAGGAAGTAAAAGCATATAATGTTGATCCTGTTGGCATTCTACACTCTTATGAGAATGGTTGTATTGTCATTGATGGCAAACTGATAGGCAACTGACTGGCATTCATCGACATTAAGATTTCTACATGCATCGACATGCACCGACACCATTCATCGGTATTTAGATTACATTGACAACAGTATACCAGCACTCAAGCCGACATGGAAATATCTTTTATTGTAATAAATTATCTTTTTGTAAGTCAACTTGGTATATTGTAAAAGACTCATATATGTATGAAGTCTTGTAGGTCATTTATTAGTGTGATGTATGGTATGAAAGAGGAATGATATGATGTGAAATTGATAGAAGAATTTTGTATAAGGACAACAAGGTTTTTGTTATAGACTGAGATTAAACTGGTACTGAACTTGGCATATTTGATGTTGATTTGAGCAGTACATTGTATTGGATTTAATCATCCATTTTGTAAGTCAGTGAGACTTCTATTTTGTAGTTGAGCAGTGAGCTCTAGGTTGTTGGCCTTCCTACATGTGAAGACCCCTCATGTAAGTAATATTTATTCATTGGCCAGTGAGTGAATATTGTGGGTCACAAATCCCACCGAGGTTTTTCCCACACCGGGTTTCCTCGTTAAATATCTTGTGTTATGATGTGTTATCTATGTTGTCTCTATTATTCTTATTTGCTACATTAATTCTTATTTACTGGTACACTATTTTGGGATGCAAAGTTTTGAATAAGTATAAATATTATGTTAACCGGTTAGACATTGATTCACCCACCCCCTCTCAGTGTCTTTGGGACTGTCATTGATTCTAACAATTGGTATCAGAGCCTGGTCCTCTATTTGAAAAAGCCTAACAACTTGAGGAAGATTCTAACACTGGTACAAATTGAGAACTTAAGAAAATAGTTGGAAGGAGCTCTTGAAGATTTTGATGCAGAGAAATTAAAGAATATCAAACTTGAAGATGATCTAAGGACTACCTAGGAATTCAATAAAGGACTTCAGGAGAAATTTGCTATAGCACAAAATAAAAGAAATGAACTTCATGAAAAGATGCATAATGATGATGAAAAAGAAACTCTTAGAGAAATTGCAAACAAGTTGAGACAAGAAAACAACAATATGAAGAATGAAATGCAAGATATGACTATGAGGTTATGTAAAGATATTGAAGACAGGAAAAAGAATGAAGAAAACTTGACTAGGAGACTTAATGATGCTAGAAATGAAAATCTGAGACTTAGTCATGAAAATGAGATGTTGAAGACAGATCTGATTCACATATAACATGATAAAAGTGAGCTTATGAGACAAATGGGAATTCTAGAAAATGAGTTGGTTACTACAAATAAACACAAAGATAAATTCAAGAAAAGTTCAAAGGAGCTTGATGACATGCTGAAGAGTCAGAAGCCAAATGGAGATACTAATGGACTTGGATTTGAAGTTGGAGAAAGTTTCGGTACTGCAAACAATGAAGATCAGAACAAACTAGTAAGACAACCTAATGCTTATAAGTTTAATGGGAAATGCTTTAATTGCAACAAATTTGGTTATAGAGAAAATCAGTGTAGATTTAGAAATAATCAGAATATTAATGCACCCACCGGTCAATGTTCCAAATGCAACAAAATTGGTCACAATTCAGAAAATTGCAGAATGAATGTGAAATGCTATGTTTGTGGAAGATTTGGGCACTTATCTAATCAATGCAGAACACAAACTAGCGTAGGATATGAAAAAGCTATTCAGAGGAATAATGTAACTTGTTATGCTTGTAACAAGATTGGACATATTACATTTTTTTGTAGAAGCAAGACTTCACCAGCTAAAAATAAAGGATCCAGTTTGAAAGACAAAGATAAGGTAGAAGAAGTAAATCAAGAGTTTTCTAAACAATGGATTAAGAAAAGAGACTAGAAAGTTGATGAAACCATCTCTGTACCGGTAGAACATAGTAACTCTCCACCGACAGGAGATTCTTCATCCAACTAAGAAGTAACCCTTTGGGGGGTATTGCAACAAGTTGAAAATCATGCAGATTACCCTCGGTTGATGGTGAGAAGATGGATTTCTTCTTTGCCAACAGATGTGTTAAGTTTTCAATTAACCAACGAGCATTTAATGTAGTTGGTGTAAGATATGTTATTATAAATCATTGGATTTCCCTCATTTTTGACTCACCAAACATCCAAATTATCAGAGAGCGTGAAAAATGAGCAAAGGCATTCAAGGCGAAGGTGCGAAGTAATTTCTTCAGATATTCAGAATATTTTCAAACAGTAAAAGGTATTTTTCAATGGCCTCTTCTTCTAATCTTGAGTTTATTACAAACCCTACCATTTTCAAGAAAATTAAGAGACCTAGGCTTGTGTTTAAGATAATTCCCAAAATTTCTAAACAAGATGACTCTGTTGGGGCATTTTTGAAAATTCCTAAAGGTGTAGAATTTGTTGAAGACCCTAGGATTTAAATACATTGCAATATAGATGATCTAGGATCTGAGGACTTGAAGAAAATGTATGATGAGGTTATAACTGATGAGCAAGGAGTTATTAAACTGGATCACAAGATTGTGGAAACCTTAGGTTTTTGTTGATATTTTGAACATCCCTGTATTCCCTAAGGAGCTCATCAGACTTGTGTTAAGTAGAGTTAATGGAGAGTTCATATGGCTGGAATCAATTTGCAAAATTACCAAATAAGCAATTAGGGCAGTTACAGGTTTACCCTCATCTGGTAGTAGACCTGATAAGACAAAGAAGATTCCTAACAAATGGTGACAAGCCTAACTAGAGAAACATCTGTCAGTAGATCACTTAGAGAATGATATAAAGGATGCAAATGTGAGATTTGTAAGTATGGTGCTAGGATACAAGGCCACTCATGCAAATAGGCTAAATTCTATTTCTAGTCTCTGTATACACAATGCTTATGAGATGGTAAACAACAATGCAATGATTGATGTTTGTGACTGGTTGAAAGATGAGCTTATTGATAACTTGAAAAATATTAAAGGAGACAAGAAAGGCACATTCCATTTTGGAAATCTATTGGTATGTTTGATGTTGTACTTTGTTAAGGAAATACCCAGTATTGGTCACAAAGACTTTGCATATGACATCCCGGTAGGTAAGCAAATTTTGGAAGCCTTCACCGGTATTGGATCAGACTGTGAAAATAACATTTCTGAGTATTTCAAGACTTTCAAAGCTAAGATGAGAGATAGAGAAAGGTTACCACAGAGTATAGTAGATAAATATGACAAATAAATTTGTTTTGTTATCAAAAGAGATGAGACATGGATGGAGGCAATACTCTCTAGGACTATTTGGGTCACCGAGATGGGATATGAAGTAGATCTTACTATTCTAGAGACATATGCTAAAGCTTTATTGGATGCACCGAGAGAACCATCAGAAAAATTCTTTGGTAGTGCTGAGACCATTGAGAGTGATGTAAATCTGTTGAAGAAGAGAAAGAGAAGAGAAAAATACATAAGAGATTCTTCCAAGAAAGTAAAGGAAATCAAAGAAAATGTCATGAACCTTAGTGGCATATCTACTAGTGATCTTGAAGGAATTCAACCAAAGGCACACATTTCACCAGTTGAGACATCTTCTGTCAGTGATAGTAGTAAGGTTGTTGAGTTAAAAAGAGTGGAAAGGAAGAAAAAACCTTCACTGGTACCCTCTCCTTCACCTAAGAGAACAAGGACCTTGAGAAAGAAACAACAAGCAATAAGGGAACCACCCAAGAAGTGAACACCAAAGAAGAAACAACAACTGGTTATCCCTTCTTTGAATGATTTATTGAATGAAATAACTGACGATGGCAATTTGACTAATGTGCATAAATTGTATAATACATTTAATGATTCTGGCAGGCAGAGTATTGAGGAAAGCATTATTTTACACTTGGAAATATATAAGAAAGTTTTGATTGAAGTTGTGGATGATTTACCAAATGAAATTTATAAAATATTGGAAGCAAAAAGGATAGCAGTAATGCAGCTAGATAAGAAACTAAAAATTGAAAAACTTCTAGATGTACATCCTGTTAATTCAAGAGAAGAAATTGATGAATTGATATCTGAAGCAAACCGGTCCATTTTTGTCAGTGGTCACCGACAAGTGAGCTTGATGGCAGTATGAGTGAAAGAGATTGCTGATGAGACTGCTGATCAGTGGGATATATTTTTTGTGGAGAAAGAAAAACAAGAGGAAATAAATAAGAAGAAAGTAGAAAAGTCATTCAAAGTATATCAAAAGGATAAAGGGAAAGGTAAGGTAGGTGGTGTACCTTCTATCAAGACAACTGATAACATCCCTCCACTAGTATAGGACACCCCTCCTCTAACCTCTACTTCACGGGTCCATGAAACTGATCCTCCAGTCATAGGTGCAGAAGGCATGACTGATGATACAAATCCTGAATCAGAGATACCATTTACAATGAATGTAGATGCACAAAATGTAAATATAGTGATGGATATTGAGACTGCAGAGGTACAAGTGGATAAAGTACAGTAAATTCATAAGGAAAGCAATGAAATTGAGCCACTGGTAAAAATTGTTGATACTTAGGAAACTGAGCAATCGGAACACACTGAGCAACTGACACCTGGAAAACAACCTGAGGTAGAAGCTCATGTTGAGACCGCTCAACCGACAATTACACATATTGAGAAACCATCTACAATAGAAATTCAAACTCAAATAGATCCACTAGAAGGCAATCAGAAGGATATAATAAAGGTAATTGGTCCGACATCTATGGCACTAGGCACATCTACAGGTGAATTCAGACTGACCAATATTACTGAAGTTTTGTTGGATTCTATTAAAAGGATAACAAATTGTAATGTATTGGCATATAAGGCAATTGACAACACTCTACCCATTTTGAAAATGATTGCACCTAACTGTCTGGTAGACCATGTTAAAGATTCTTTAGGTAAATTGGACACATTGTTCAAATCTATTGCTGATAGTGTATAACAATAGAAAAGGTCAATGAGGATACAATAAAGGAAAGAGTTGATAAAGAGAAAAATGCATTCTTTGAAAACACAATAAAGAATTATACCGATCACCTGAATACATTATTACCGATACTTAATTCTACAATTTTGGAGTATAAGGAGTTGTACAAAGAAACATGTAAACCACACCAACTAACTGAGGATATTGATAAGGAGATTGAGAAGACACAGAAATAAATTGATGACATATCAGACAATATGATAGGCTCTTCTGGTCTTATGTCAGTTTTTGAGCAGGAAATGATAGTTTTTGAAGAAAAATTGGAGAAACTTGAAAAAGAAAAAGAAAAGATAAGGTCTAAGGCCCGAGAACTAAAATGTAAGATTGGTCCAACATTGGACAGTCTTATTACATGAAGGGAAGAATTATCTAAGGCTACAATTTAGGGAGAAAGATCACCGGAGCACCAAGTGCACTATCTCACTGGTATGATCCAGTAGACTGAGGCAGTTCTTACCAACAACAACAACTTCATATAGAGTTTGAATTTGGTTTTGGCAGACATTTTTCAGATTGTAACCAACCAATTACAAACTTTGAGGTAACATCTTGGTACCCTTTTTTTGATCATTTATGACATCCTTTGTCATTGATGCCAAAGGGGGAGTAGTAAGGGAGAAAAATGCATCTTTAAGATTTTTAGTGGAGATCATTTGCTCAGGGGGAGCACATCTTTTTGGATATCAAATTTTGGATAATAGTTTTGGATTTTTCTCATGAGTGTTGCCATCAATGCCAAAGAGGGATATTGTTGGCATTCTACACTCTTATGAGAATGGTTGTGTTTTCATTGATGGCAAACTGATTGACAAACTGATAGGCAATCGAATGGCATTCATCGGCATTAATATTTCTACATACACCAGCATGCACTGGCACCAATAGACACCTTCACTGGCATCAGATTACACCGGCAATAGTATACCGACACTCAAGCCGACATGGAAATATCTTTTATTGTAATATAATTATCTTTTTGTAAGCTGACTTGGTATATTGTAAAAGACTCATATATTTTTGAAGTCTTGCAGGTCATTTAGTAGTGTGATGTATGGCATGAAAGAGGAATGATATGCTACAAAATTGATATAAGAATTTTGTATAAGGACAACAAGGTTTTTGTTATAGACTGAGCTTAAACCTATACTGAACCTGGCATAGTTGATGCTAATTTGAGTAGTACATTGTATTGGATTTAATCATCCATTTTGTAAGTCAGCGAGTCTTCTATTTTGTAGTTGAGTAGTGAGCTCTAGGCTGTTGGCCTTCCTACATGTGCAGGCCCCTCATGTAAGTAATATTTATTCATTGGCCAGTGAGTGAATATTGTGGGTCACAAATCCCACCGAGGTTTTTCCTACATCGAGTTTCCTTGTTAAATATCTTATGTTATGGTGTGTTCTCTATGTCATCTCTATTATTCTTATTTGGTGCATTAATTCTTATTTACTAGTACACTGTTTTGGGATGCAAAGTTTTGAATAAGTATAAATATTCTATTAGACGGTTAGACATTGATTCACCCCCCCCTCTCAATGTCTTTGGGACTGTCATTGATTCTAACAGATCTGGAGTTAGACATTCTTTTTACCATGAATGTGGACACTCACGATTTTAATATTATAATGGACAAGGAAACAACTGAAGTTAAGAAATCAGAATCCATCCTTGATGATACTCAGCTTAACACTGAAATACCAGCAGAAGAAGAAACGGGAACAGGTATAGGGCATGGACAACCGACATATAGTAAGATAGAAAGTAAGAATGAAAGTAAGGTTGAGGACAAGGAAGAGGAATTGGTCAAGGTAACTGTATAGACATCTAGAGAAGAAAAGAAACCAATTGCAAAACCAAGCACTCCGCCTAGCACCTATACTATGGATTATAGACCAACAAATGTTACAGATGTACTTTTAGATTCAATAAAGAGGATTATAGAATGCAATGCCTTAGCATTTAAGGCCAATGATGATACTTTACTAATTTTGCAAATGATTGCATCGGCATGTAAAGTTGATCATATTGATGGATCTATAGGAAAATTGGACACATTGTCCAAATTCATTGCTTCTAACATTCAGACTATGGATAAAATAAATGAAGAGATCGTTAAGGAATGAGTGAATAAGGAGAAAAATGAATTCTTTGATATGACAATTAAAGATTGTATAGGGAAGATTGATTCTTTGTTATCAGCACTAAATTACACCATTTTGGAATACAAAGAGTTGTACAGGGAAGCATGTAAGCCTCACCATCTAACCGGGGATATTGATGAGGAAATAAGGAAAACACAAAAGGAAATTGATGATATAGCTGATGATATAATTGGTTCTTCATAACTTACTTTAGTATTGGATCAGGAAATGACAATCTGTGAAGAGAAGAATGAGAAATTGGAAAGGGAGAAAGCAAGGCTAAGAATGAAAACTCGGGAGTTGAAGAACAAGCTTGGTCCTAGACTGGACAACTTATTAACACACTAGAATGAACTGTCTAAAGCGACTATTCAAGGAGAAAGATCACCGGAGCAACATATGCATTATCTGATCAGGATGATCCAACAGATAGAGACTATAATTTATGACAGTACTAAGTTTTTGCATGGTCTTAACTTGATTTTGGCAGACATTTTTCAGATTGTACATAACCGGTTACAGGTTTCTAGGTAAATTTTGAAATTCTTTGATTCTTTTGACATTCTTTGTCATTGATGCCAAAGGGGGAGTAGTGTATGAGAAAAATGTATAGAAGGGATCATTTGCTCAGGAGGAGAACTCTCTATTTTGGATCCATTCTTGGACTTCATTTTTGGATATCAGTTTTTGGATTTTTCTCATGAGTGTTTCCATCAATGCCAAAGGGGGAGATTGTTGGTATTATACACTCAGATGAGAATAGTTGATGTTGTCATTGATGGCGATCAAGTAGTAACGTGGTTCACAGGTTACACCGGCAATAGACATCATCTACCGGCACCGACAGGCACTACAAGTTTATTCACACCGACAACAAATTATACCGACACTCTAAGCCAACTTGAAATAATATTATTTTGTATTGTAATATTATATTTGTATAGCCGACATGATGTATTGTAAAGACTCATATATGTATGAGATCTTATAGGTCATTTTAAGATGTAACAATGTAATTAGGTAATGTAAGGAAGCGATATATGGGATGTGATAGGTTATGATAGAAAATGAACTGTATATGCATTTTGATGTAATTATCCTATGAATGAATAAGAGAAAAGTAGGGTGAAGCAAGGTTTATGGCAGAGGTATCCGACAAAGCTTAAACCGATACTGAATCCAACATTGCACATGCTATTTTGAGCAGTACATTATTATTGAATTTAACCATCCAATTATAGTCAGTGGGACTCCATTTTTGTATTGAGCAGTGAGCTCTAGGCTGTTGGCCTTCCTGCATGTGTAGGACCCTATTGTACAAGTGATATTTATTCATATTGGCCAATGAGTAAATATTGTGGGTCACAAATCCCATCGAGGTTTTTCTCCTATCGGGTTTCCTCGCCAAAAATATTTGTGTTATGGTGTGCATTGATGGTTATACTTTTATTTCTCTTTACTGCATTATTATTTATTTATTGATATATTAATTTGGGTTGTAAAGTTGCAAATAAGTTTAAATCTTTCATCTACCAGTTAGACACTGATTCCCCCCCCCCCCCCCCTCCTCTCGGTGTCTTTGGGACTGTCCTAGCATCTAATAATTTAGAGGTAGATGATCTCTCCTCAAATTATTGTATATCTAGGGATCTTGATTCAAATTTTTCTGACATAGAAGGAAGTTAAATCACATCTTATTTTTTAGTTTGTTCTAGTTGTAATGTAATAAGAGGGTTACTTTCTCTTCAATTAGCACTTATATTATGCATCACCTTTTGTGAAACATGGCCCCAAACCTTGTATCCTTTTACACCATAATTGTATCTGATTAAGATACATTTCATTTCCTTGCTCTCCAACATTGTTCTCTTCTCATTTGACACATGTGCATATATATCACAACCAAAAAATCTAAGATGTCTCAATGAAGGTGTAATGTAGGGAAAATTGAATGATGGAGAGATCGAGAGGACAAATTTTCTTCCTTCCAAGGAGAGATGAAATTTTCACTGTGGCTTTCCCTTCAATCACCTCATGCACATTGCATTTAAAAGAGGGGGGAATTCAGTAGATACAATATCTAGGGAGAGAGATTGAATACTAAGTGAATTGATAATGAGTTAGAAATGACAAGCTAACCCCTCTTTTAGAATGGAAAATGATTGAATTATGTGTTTTGAGACCAAGTGTAAAAGTAGCAAAGAACTAATTATAACTTGAAATAGAAGCATGGGATGAAGATGTGCACCTGGATTTGGCTATAGTACATCGAGACGAAGCTTCCCTATGAATTTAGGAAAAGTTATCAGGACCGTGTCGAAAGTGCACACGGTCCTCCGAAAAATCCATGAAATGAAAAGGTTTTTTTACCTCTGTAAATGGAGTCCAAATCTGCAAATATAGTTGTGTACTTGCAACCTACACATAGAAAAGAGAGGAAAAGAGGTTGGGATTGGGGGTTTGCCTTAAGGTCAAACCCCAATTTTGGAATTAACCAAATGATGAAAGAAAGTACTTGCAATTAAATGTAAATGAAAGATTGAAATGTAATTCACCTCAAGGGAGGTTGTGATAGAAATGTATGTAGATTTTCTTGTATGGAATTGAATGTTGAAAGGGATCTCCTCTTCAATGGTTAAATCCTTGACTTGAATGTAACACCTAGCCTTGAAGGGAGACTTGAGAATGCTCAATGATTTAAATAAATGCTTGAATGCTCTTGAAGGCTTGAATGCATGATCTCATGTATTCGAACTTATGCCAATTTTCATCTTATGCAAATAGGAGGGAAAATGCAACTTATATATTCATCAATTAGGGTTAATAGGTTGATTTTTTGTCATAGGCTGACACAAGGGAGTTTTTCCCACTTTAATTGAAAAGTTCAATGCATAGTTTGAAATAAGGGGTCCCAAGATAGGATAGGGACAAGGGCACCACGCCCCTATCTTTCCCTTAAATCAGGACATGAAGCAGGTTTAGGCAGTGCGAAGTGCATAAAAAGTGTAGTTTCAAGGATTGAGCAAGTCTCGTGTTGGTATTATGGATATGTTGCATTGGTTTTGTCATTGATGTCAACACTTATCCTTCTGGAGATCTTTCGCTATGTTCACTAGCATGTTCAGTGACTTATGCACAGTCATCGATATCTTGTTCATCGGCACTGAGGATGATCTGTTATCATCTGGAGATTACTTGGTTATGTCGAAGACATTGTTTGGACACTTGGTTTTGGTGATTTGGTTAATGGTCTGATCGAGTTTGCATATTTGTTGTTATCGGCAAATAGGACTAAGTTATGGACCGACAAGCATTATCTATTCCAAATCATCATGACACATTATGGAGATGATTTGTTATTATTGTAAATGTATTGAGCCGACATGATGCATCACATATTGATTCATTTGTAAATTGATTTAATTGTAATATTCTTTGTAAGTCAACCTACACATTTGGTCTTAGGTTTTGGTATATATGTAAGATCTCATATGTGAGATTATATAGAGAAGGTGTGAAAAGGATTGTAATAAGGTATATGCAAATATAAGTAGACCTATACACACACACATCATTTGAAGATTCAAGGAAGGTATGAAGAAGACAATCAGAGCTTAACCGATATTGAATATAGCATATGAAGATGCTATTTTGAGCAGTACATTATCATTGAATTTAACCATCCAATTGTAGTCAGTGTGACTCTCATTTTGTGATTGAGCAGTGAGCTCTAGGAAGTTTGCCTTTCTGCATGTGCAGACCCCATATTGTACACACATACTATCAGCAGTAGTATCATTTGATTGTGGGTAAGGTTTCCCACCATGGTTTTCCCCCTTATAGGGTTTCCACGTACAAATATTTGTGTTATGTGTTATGGATGTTATTTTTCTTTTTGTTTCATGCATTAAACTTTATTGGTACTATTATTAATTGTTAAATTGTCTACCGACATTAAGTTTGGTTTATCGGTATTATGCATTAAGTTTGGTTAAGTCTTAATTGGGTTGAAATGAATACACAACTGATTCACCCCCCCCCTCTTAGTTGCCTCTGGGTCCTATTAATTGGTATCAGAGCCTAGTCCTCTTTTTGCAGAAGTTTAACAACTTGAGGAGATTCTATGGCAACTAACTATTTCAAGAAGGACAGTCTGAAGCTTGATGGAACTAACTATGGTATATGGAAGATCATAATGGAGACACATCTGAATTGCATTGGAAGAGACATATGGGATGTTCCAAAGAATGGATATGTTGGTCCTACATAGAGTCAACCTAATCCACCAACCTTGGCTAAAGATCAGGAGAATGATTGCAAAGCAAGAGAAGCACTTTTGAGCGCATTGTCAGATCAGCAAATCATGGGATTATCAGATTGATCTACTACTAAAGCTATTTGGGATAAATTGGATACACTAAATTAAGGTGATACCACTATCAAAATTGCAAAACTAGAATGCTTTTGGGTCAGGTATGAAAATCTAAAAATGGAAGAAGATGAAAGGAATTCTCCTTTTATGGAAAGGGTTAATGAAATTGTTTTGGGTATACAATGTTGTGGAGGATCCTTAAGTGAAGATGAAATTGTTTCTAAAGTTTTAAGAGCATTTCCATCAGCATACAAAATGAAAGTAACTGCTATTAATGAATTGAGAACAATGCCTAATGCATCAATGTATAGAGATACTTTGGTTGGAAAACTTTCAGCTTTTGAACTTGAGGAATTTGGTCCTGTTGCTACAATTAAGATAGATTTATCTTTTAAAGCATCATCATCATTTGTAGACTCATCATCAACATTTGAAAAATCTTATTGGAAAGCACTCTATGGTAGAGAACTTGAAGAAATCAGAAGAGAGAATGAAGAACTTGAAGAGTTTGAAGCACTATTTGCAAGGAAAATGCCTAAAGGTCCAGTTGGAAGTAAGTATGAAGGTAAAGCACCATTTAAATGTTTTAACTTTAATAAAATTGGTCATATGGCATCTAGGTGTCTTGATAGACATGCACGATTGAAAGAAGAAGATAAAAGAACATATAAGCCTAACCCTGAATATCAAAGATACAAATTTAAGAAGAATAGAGACAAATCATGTTATTATGCTGATGAAGGAGTAACTGATGATTCTGATGAGGAACTGATAGACAATGGATGGGCTTTTGTTGAAATAATAGAAGATCAACTGGCACCTACTGTTCAACCGGTAGAGCAGGCCCTAATAGCTAAAATTGAAGAAAATGATGAATGGATCATTGATTCCGGATGCTCACATCATATGACTGGTAATAAAAGTAAATTCTTAACCTTTCAGGAATACAATGGAGGTCTAGTAAGATTTGGGGATGATAAAGCTTTTTTGATCAAAGGAAAATGCACTAAATCTTTTGATGGTAAGCACAATACTAATAATGTTTACTATGTTGAAGGTTTGAAGCATAATCTTTTGAATGTTGGTCAATTAGTTGAAAAAGGATTTCAGTTACAATTCAAGAATGGTAAATGCAAAATCATGAACATAAGTGGTTTGGAAATTGTAACCGGTAATCAGACTAGAGGTAATATCTTTCATTTGAATAACAATGAGAAAGCATGTTTGATTGCACATATTAATGAAAGTTGGTTATGGCATAAGAGACTTTTTCATGTAAATTTTGATTGCATTGTGAAAATTAGTACAACTAAGGCAGTAAGGGATTTACCTAAGATTGTTAAACCTCACAATCCGGTATGTAAGGAATGCCAATTTGGAAAGCAAGTTAGAGCAACTTTTAAGAGTATTCTAGGAAAATCCAATAATGTTCTTGACTTAATTCATACTGATTTATGTGGTCCAACAAGAACTAGAAGTTTACAAGGAGATAGATATTTTATGCTAATCATTGATGATTATTCCAGAATGTGTTGGGTTACTTTTCTCAGGGAGAAATCAAAAGCTTTTGGGAAATTCAAATTATTCAAAGTGATGGTAGAGAATAAAACCGACAAGAAAATAAAATGTTTAAGATCAGATCAAGGAGGTGAATTCACATCTAAGGAATTTAATACATTCTATGAAGTGAATGGAATCAGAACACAGTTATCAACACCTTAGACAACCCAACAAAATGGAGTTGTGGAAAGGAAGAACAAAACTATTTTGGATGCAACTAGAAGCATGATATCAGAAGCAAACCTACCCCATGTGTATTGGAGAGAAGCAATCAATAGAGATATTTATACATTCAACAGAGTTCACATCAAAGGTGAAACCGGTAAGACTCCTCATGAACTATGGTTTGGTAATACTCCTAGTCTTAAATATTTCAGAATATTTGGAAGCAAATGTTATATTAGGAGAGATGAGTATATTGGGAAATTTGATCCTAGAAGTGACAAAGGAATATTTCTTGGTTATTCATCTAAGAGCAAGGCATATAGTTGTTTTAACAAGAGATTGCAAAAAAATGTTGAAAGTGCAAATGTGAAGATTGATGAACAATTTAGAGGTAATTCAAGGTCAATGGACTCTGAACTGGTAATAGAGATAATCACAAATAAACCTACAATGAGTACATTGGTACAAAATGTTGATCCAATCACACTGGCATCATCTGAGAATTCCACAATGACTGAAGAACAACAAGTGAATACACCCAGGCATGTAAGATTGAATCACTCTGAAAGTCAGATAATTGGGAATAAGTATCAAGGTGTTATGACTAGAGGAAGACTGGCAAATGAAGAGGTATGTCTAATTTCTCAAATTGAACCAACAACCATTAATGAGGCATGTGAAGATAAACATTGGATTAAGGCAATGGAAGATGAATTGGAACAAATTGAAAAGAATAACACATGGACATCAGTTCCCAACCTAAAAACAAAAATGTAATTGGAACTAAGTGGGTATTCAAAAATAAACTTAATGAAGATGGTAAGGTAATTAGAAACAAAGCAAGATTAGTGTGTAAGGGATATTCACAGAAGGAAGGAATTGATTACAATGAAACCTTTGCACCTGTAGCTAGAATTGAGGCAGTCAGACTATTCTTAGCTTTTGCAGCACACAAGAACTATAAAGTATATCAAATGGATGTTAAATGTGCATTTTTGAATGGTGATTGTATACACATAAAAATTGGCTATGAGCAATTAAATAAATATTTTATATTTATTTAATAATTATTCTTCTATTAAATAGTTAATTTGAAAAGATTAATTTATTTAATTCATTTTCATGTCTTTCTATTAATTAATATTTTATTAATTAATTCATCTATCCTATTCTTCTAATTAATTAAATATCTAATATTTAATTATTCTTTTAACCAAGTTAATTAAATATCTAATATTTAATTATCTCCTCCAATCAATTAAATATCCAATATTTAATAGTTATTCTCCTATCCTATAGTTTCAAATATTAAATAATTCTCAAAATTATTTAATCCCTTTTCCAACTCACCTTCCATCTCCACTTCATCTTCCCTTTGCCAACTCATCAAACATGTGGCTAAGGAAATTGTTATTTCTTAAATATTAATTCATCATTTATCTTCAACTTCCAAATTTAATGAAAATTATGCATGTACACATATTTCATAACCATCTCCTATATTCTTTCCAATGCCCCCTAAATCTTAGGAAGGACTTGATTCCACCTATCCTATCATGCCTAAATTTCCTCCACCCATTCCTAGATTCTCTCAGTCAGCAACCAAGTCAAGGTGAGATGAGTGACACTTGTCTTCTCCTTCCCCCTTTCTCTCAACCTTCACATTTTCTCATAGCCATTCAAATCTGCAGATCTGATCATGACCGTTGATCTAAGCCACTTATCTCATCCTCTCAAAGTCTATAAAATTAAGAGCTTTAGTTGAGAGAGAGTTCGACTTTTAGAGACTTCAAATGCATTTTGCAAGTTAATCATATGTATCCATGAGTGTTTGAAGCAAATAGAAAATAGAAAATATCATATAACATTTTAGCATAATCATTTAGCATATTCATGTAGTATTGCATATCATAGTATCAGTTAACTACAAGTTATCATTCCATTCTTTATATGCCATCTTGGAAGCCATTAGTGCATTGTCTGAGAGCACACCATCTACAACCAGGAACAACGGAGTTTGGAAACAATGAGACATAAGCCATGAAGGTAATATTAGTATTTTATTTTATGTATACTTCAAGTAGTTTCATTGGTTGAGTTTGGATTTCCTGTAGCATTTCCATTTGTGTTTTATGAAACTAACAATTCAAGTCGACACATTTTAGCGCCCACCATGGGGCACATGGACCTCACATATACCTTTAAAAATCTCACAAAAAATGAAATTAACGCATTTGTAATGCAAATTCACGCATGTGGGAATTCTGACAGTACTTTTTTTTCGCAGGTTAGCGCATTTTCCTTCTAGGTTAGTGCATTTGCACTATAGGTTAGCGCATGAGCATTTTATATTAGCACTTTTGTTTTAAAGTTTGTGCATTTACATTACGGGTTCGCACATTTGTGTCCTAGGTTAGTGCATTTGTCAAAGAAATCATGCTTTTGTATCCACAAAGCAACGCTTTTGCAGTCTAGGTTAGCACTTTTAACTTGCAGGTTAGTGCTTTTGAGTAAAAAGATAGCGCATATGTTAGATTAGCGCTTCTATTTACAAACTGACAAAAATTTCTTGTAGGTCCGAATGTCCAAGAAATCAGATTTTACAGATTACTAACATGCATGTGCAGGATGGCATTTAAGGCAAATTTTATGCATTTCCTCATCTAGTTAATTAAAAGTCTTCATTTGGGAAGTAATATATCATATCTTGTTCATCTAGTTTAACTAAGAGGATGAATTGACAACATGCAACTTGCATTTTTAGTATTTTCTCTAAAATAGTTGCACATAGACTTTTAAAAGGGCTAAAATAAACACCATGCTTGTTGGAGCAACATCTCCAAATAGGATTTAGCCAACAATTGTTTTGAAAGGATTAAAAAGAACACTTATATTCCATGTCTTGAAAGTGGTGGGTATATGCTCTCCCCTTAATTGGATGACCAAAAAGCCAAACCCACTCTTTTAAGCTTTCTTTACTTTCAAGCAATTAAATCCTTTAGAGGGCCTGCCTTCCCGAGCTACCTTGAGGGGGCCAGTGAGAGGGGAATGACCTAAAGTGAAAATGAGCTAATACTGAGTCCTTCCAATCCACTATAAATAAATCATGTTTGTGATGAAAGTCCCAAACAACATGTGTTGATAAGTTCATACCGACACTATGTTTCCCCATAAATCCTATGGAGTGTAACCTCTATAGGCTGGGAACCTTCTGTATTTATAGAGCTGAAAGTGCCGCATGTATGGCCACATGACCGGAAGCCTTTACTAAAAAACCACTTGTACTAGTTGCCAAAATCCTTCTAGTTGTTGGTGTAGGAGGTCGGACCTCTGAAGTGGCTCACATACATATGGTTCCTACTAGAGATATAAAGTTTTCCATGAGGAGTTTTCATGGAAACTAGTGCTTGGCTGCCCCGAAGAAGTGAGTGTCGAGGGTGGAGCCAGTGGGGTCAAGCATCTAAATATCCACTTTGAATAGCGTAGCCTTGGAGGAAATCCTACGTGAGATTCAACAACTATTGTCTTAGCCTGCCATAGGGATTGTACTTGCTTGTGCATTTTTTTTATTAAACATTATGTCTTCTATGTCTATAACATGTTCCAAATGGTCAAAAATTGAAGAAAATTATCATCTACAAGAGAGAAAAAATCCAACAAATTATTGAAAAAGCGTGATCAAAAGGGTAATACAAAAATCCTTCCCAACACTTGAAATGCCAGATCAAAATCAAAATGTCAAAACATCAATATCAAAATAATTCTTGAAGTAGATTTGTCTCTAAACCATCACATATTTTCAAACTAGCTCAAACAACTGGGTCACTAATCCAACAAGTTATACCCAAAAGGTTCTATAAACATGAACATTCAACAAGCTATTGATTCAAACATCTTAAGTGCAAAAACTCAACATCCTTGTCAAGTTTCTCATCAGGATAATCAAATCCTCTATCACGAAGCTTGATCAATCTATACTAGGTTCCTAGTCTTGGATATATCTTTCCTATTTTGAACCTAGGTTATATCAAAACCAGAATTGCACCAACATTGGAATCAAACAAACTTATGAATTGTCAAATGCTTATATGACTTTTAAGTATCATCTTAAGAAAAGAAAACCCAGTTATAAAGCTACTCATAAAAGGATGATATTCTTGTACATCAATCGCAAGATCTTATTGAAACATAGGACATTCCTACATCATTTTCGTCACTACCTACGTGGCTGCGGTATAGAATTTGACGGTGAAATTTTGCAAAGACGTGCTTTTCAACAAAGAGACACTTTATCCCAACGAACAAACAATAGTGGTAAAATCAACTAGGCATATCTTCCTAAACCAATAATCACCTATTGACTTTGTCCTTTGGAACTTTCAACAACTTTGAAATAATCACATGTCAGTTTAGACTAGAGCCCAACACAAACAACTTAGAAAACAACAACAAATGGAGGAAGAAGATACTCCTGTATTCCACACTTTTGGATTTACCGCTGTTGACGAAGAAGTAGTCAATAGCACCATTAGAGACCTTGAGCCAGATTTTAAATTTGATAGGCTAATGGAAAAATTGTTGGCAAAACAAAAAGAAAAATATCTCTTGATGTTGACAAAATCTAGAGCTAAACTACCATAAGACTTTAACATAGAAAGCTTGAAACAAGATGCGGAGGCAAGTAACACCCAAAACATAGATAATCCAAATAACAAGGACGTGAACAAAGAAAGTCACGAAGAAACAAGGAAAGAAAGGGATGACACAAGAAAAGAGCATAGTGATAAGAGAACTCACGAAGAAACAAGGAGAAACTATGTGGATAATCCATTGTCAAACCTTACTCAACAAATACAAACTCTACAACAACAGATGCAAGACATGCAAAATGGGACAAGCTCCAAGAAGTATTCACTAGAATATATATGCCCATATCCATTCAATAAAAATCTGAATATGATACCATTTCCGTGACATTGCGAGATTCCTAAATATGACAAATATGATGGAAAGTTTGATCCTCAAGATCACATTAGGGAGTTTTGTACTATGAGTATGGAATTTGCTCATGATGAAACCTACCTTATGCATCTTTTTCCTAGGAGTTTAAATGGACAATCAATGGAGTGGTTTTCAAGATTACCATCCAGAATCAAATCCTTTGAAGAACTTGTGAATAGCTTCATTTCACAATATTCCTACAATATAAGGAATGAAATAACAATGTTGGATCTCTGCAATGTTAAACAAAAGAATGGTGAATCCTTTATGATTTTCTTACAATGATGGAAACACATGTTTAATGGGTATCCTCGAGATGTACCTGATCAAGAAAAATGGACATATTCATTGATAATCTT
Source organism: Cryptomeria japonica (assembly GCF_030272615.1). Taxonomy (NCBI): domain Eukaryota; kingdom Viridiplantae; phylum Streptophyta; class Pinopsida; order Cupressales; family Cupressaceae; genus Cryptomeria; species Cryptomeria japonica. Next base: position 622,236,496 of record NC_081408.1, on the reverse strand, counting down.
ATTAGTGAAATGAGTTATTGACTAAGGATGCAATGTCCTCCCTCTTTTGCCAAAATGATCGAGAATGGTCTGAAAATAGAGAATGCAATGGTAAAGAAAGGAGAACTATACAATAATTCATACAACAACAACAACAACAACAATGACAAACCCAAGTTCTGGTCAAAGAATAGTAATGTCAGCAATGAAGGGAATGACGATAATAGTACTACAAAACAACAACAACCAATTTTTAATCTATCAAGTCAAATCCCAAGAAATAACAATCCAGAAAACCATAAAGCCAAGTCCTCTTTCTCCAATACTCGGAGGAAATTTATAAACATTGGAGAATCTTTGGAATTAGCTCTAAAAACTATGCTTGCCAACAAATTAATTGTTTTACCAGAAGCAAGAAGTTATGAACCACCAGTTAAGCCCAATTGGTGGAATGACAATCATTTTTGCAATTATCATCATAATAAAGGACACCTAACAAATGATTGTCAGAGATTGAAACACCTTATCCAAGATCTAATCGATAATGGAACCATCATAGTGGATAGCCATAAGACAAATGAATCACACTTGGCTTTCAAAAATCCACTTCCGAATTATGACAAAGGTGAATCGTCCCAATTAAAAGATGACAAAGGAAAAGCCAAAGTGAATTACACTTATACATACGATGATGTAGTAAATGTGATCATTGTTAACAAAAATCCATCTTCAGAACCAATCAATGTTATCGTGAGAAGCAAAGCAAAGGTTACCTTTCTAGGTATAGCAAAAGATTCAACATCCACATCACAACAATACAATTTAGTAGAGCAATTACAAAGAATACCCGCTCAGATATCAATTCTGGAACTTCTCAAGGTTTCACCTATGCATAAGGAAATTTTGGAGAAAGCTTTAGTGGAAACAACAGTTTCAAAAGACTTGGATGTAGATCAGTTCCAAAACATGGTAGGACACCTTATAGCTCCTCATTTCTTATCATTTTCTAAAAATGATGATGCATCCTTACAACATCCTCACAATGCTCCCTTACATGTTGAAGTCTCCATAAATAAAACTCATGTCAAACGTGTGCTCATAGATGGAGGAGCTAGCTTAAACATTTGTGCATTAAGTTTGAAAAAAGCTTTGGGATATTCAGAGAATGCAGTAGACCCAAAAAATAAAATAACCATGAAGGCTTATGATGAAGCAGAGCGTTCTTCTAAAGGAATTGTTGTGATACCAATAAGGATAGGACCTGTGGAAAGAAATACATTGTGTCAAGTTTTAGATTTGAACCTCTCTTACAACATTCTTCTAGGAAGACCATGGATTCACAAGATGCAAGAAGTTTCTTCTACGTATCATCAATGTGTGAAATTTCCTCATGAAGGAAAAGAGATCACTATAATTGTAGATTTCAGTCAATATTGCAATAATTTGAAGCCCACACAAGATACAAGAATTCCACATAACAGAGAATCAGTATATCCTACCAAATAAAATCAAGCAAAGTTATGGGAAACTTTTGAAGAAAAGCTCAAGTTAAATGATGAAGGAATGGGAAAATATTCTTTGCATAATTTTCCACTTTCCCCTAAGTCATATGGTAATCCTACAGATATTCAATCAAAGTCATTAGAAAGATCAAAACATATGTTTAAAGGAACATTTGTTAGTGTTGGAAATCTTGAAGAAGAAAATGAAGACAAAGACATTCTTGGTTGGATGTACAAGGATGAAGACAAAACTATAGCAACAACAACAAAAGTCAATATTCCCATAAAACAATATGGCAAAGGATATGAAATCATGAAAAAGATGGGATATGAAGGGAAAGGACCAATTGGTAAGCAACATCAAAGTATTTCAGAACCTATTTGTCCGCACTCACAATCCACAGAAGATAAATCCGGGCTGGGATATCTAAAGTCTAATCAAAAGCAACATAATCATCAACAACAAAAATGGAGAAAGAAATCAGTTTCTAAAGAAGAAAATTGGCAAGAAAAGCTACATCAAGTGGTCGAAACAGTAACCAATAAATAAAAAGAGCAAGAAGAATATGAAAAGAAAGAAGAGGAGATTACCATCAAAGGTGAAGAAAAATCTTCTCAAACAAAGGCAAAATCTGAACAAGATATTCTAGAAGCAATAAAAATAGAGATGGCAGAAATCAGAGAACTTTTTGCACCATACGACATTCCAGTATGGTATAGTGGAGTAATCTTAGATCAAGATTCAGAGATAGATTCCAATGAATATGAATGGGGTCTAGATGTCTTATCTACTACATCAAGTAAGGAACACAATTAAGACCAAGCAACTATCACGAAAGAAGATTCGTCTATTGCAGAACAAAAGATGAAGTTAGAAAGAAGACAAGAAAAACTCAGAATTCAGAGAAAAGAGGCGTATGCAAAAAGGGAAGGAAATGACAAAGACAAAGAAGTAACGCCACAAGAAGTACAAACAAGGATAGATCAAGCATTTGAAAAATACAAGATTTTCATCAAAAGAGGAACAAGATGTATCCAGATGTGGCAAAACCCTAGAAGAACTAAGAGATAGTCAAGTTGTATTGACTATTAGTCCAGAAGAAGTTGAATTTGAAAGAAGACAAAATATAGCAAAAGAATCCTTTTTATCACATACACAAGTATGTCAACTCCAAAATGCAAATGAGGTCAATCAAGAAGGAATTTGTAGTGTTAAAGATGTGCATGTGGACATAATCCATTCATTTAAGGGACAAACGTCAGTTGAAGAACCACTTGAGTGTGAACTACACAATGCTAATATTAATTTTGTTAAGACTAATTCGGAGATGCTTGGGAAAGACAATTCTCAAAAAAATTTAATCTATGACAGTACGTATTCTATGCCAAATTATGATCAATATGTCATGAACGTTGAAACACCTAATGATGACAGTGATTATGATTTACCCCTTCTGCATCATGAACTAATTGATTGGGATAATTTAGACAACCCAGAACTAAATGTCTTTTCCAATGATCATGACTTAGCCATGTACCTTAACGTTGTTCAACCCATCCCACCTAAGATATCTTCCATTGTAGAATCAAGTGATGTTTCTCATAGTCAGGAGAATGCCAAATTTTCCAGTCGCAAAAGTGAAATAAAAAAAGGAAAGAGACCTATTGTTGAAAACCATTTCATGGCAACATTAGAGAAATCAAAAGAGAAAACAAAGGATGAATCTGATGGTGAAAACCTCCTTGAGGTGCTAGAATATGGAAAGTTTGACATTCTTCCTACATATTTTCAAGAGAGATCTGCTATCCTGATAGAACCAACAAAAGTAGTAAACATTGGTACATCAAAGGAACCTAAAATACTTCATTTTTCTGCCTCATTATCAGAAAAAGAGAGGAAAGAATACATGGAATTATTTAAGTGAAGATAAATAAATTTTGCTTGGTCTTATGCGGATATGCCAGGATTTAATCCTAATCTTATCATGCATCATCTTAATGTGAATTTAAAAGAAAAACCCGTTAAGTAGAAGCTAAGAAAGATGCATCTGCACATTGCTCTTCTTGTAAAAACTGAGCTGAAGAAACTATTAGAAGTGGGTTTCATAAGACCAGTTGCTTATCTAGAATGGGTTTCAAGTATTGTACCAATATCAAAACCAGATAAGAGCATAAGAGTTTGTACAGATTTAAGAGATCTAAATAAAGCATGTCCAAAAGATGATTTCCTGCTACCAAACATTGATATCATAGTGGACCTATCAGTAGGACACGAGATGTTTTCATTAATGGATGGCTTCTCATGATATAATCAAATAAGAATTGCACCTGAAGATCAAGAGAAGACAAATTTCACCTATGCATGGGGAACATATTGCTGGAATGTCATTCCATTTGGGCTTAAGAATGCAGGAGCAACTTATCAAAGGGCTATGACAATAGTTTTCCATGATATGATGCATACATTTATGGAAGACTATGTCGATGACATACTTGCAAAATATCATACAAGACAAGAACATTTGAACATTTTAAGAAAATTTTTGACAAGATGGAAAGATATCAATTGAGATTAAATCCAAAGAAATGTGCATTTGGGGTAACCTTCGAAAAGCTCCTTGGGTACATTATATCAGCTCATGGCATTGAAGTAGATCCTAAAAAAGTCAAAGCTATCATGGAGATGGAGTCACCTAAGAACATAAGCCAATTGTGATCTTTACAAGGAAGATTGCAATCAATTAGGAGATTTGTTTCTCAGTTGGCCAATAGATACCTTCCATTTACCCATCTGCTACATAAAAATGTTTCATACAAATGGGATATAAAATGTGAAGAAGCTTTCTTGCAAATAAAAGAATATCTTATGAGTCCTCCAATACTGATATCACCAGTCAAAGGGAAACCATTGTTACCCTATGTCTCAGCAACAAGTGTATCATTAGGTGCTCTCCTAGCTCAACATGATGATGAAGGAAAAGAAAGAGCATTTTATTATATCAGCAGAACACTTGTTGGCTACGAATTAAATTATTCCTCAATTGACAAGATATGTCTAGCAGTTGTATTTGCAACTCAGAAGCTGCAACATTATATGTTGATTCATTCTATAAAACTAATAGCAAAGATAGATCCTCTCAAATATCTATTGAGCAAGTCAACATTGACAGGGAGACTAGCCAAATGGATTATGATACTGAGTGAATTTGACATAGAATATGTTGACCGAAAAGCTATCAAGGGACAAGTCATCATTGATCAATTGGCTGATGTACCTTTACAAAATGACATGCCTTTGCACATCGAATTTCTTGATGCAGATATCTTGACAGTAAGTACAAAATTTTGGGAATTGTACTTTGATGGTTCTTATACCCAATATGGATCAGGTGCAGGAGTCTTTTTCATCACACCTCAAGGACACACAATTCTAAAATTGTATAGACTGCGATTTCCATGCACCAATAATACTACAGAGTGTGAAGCATTGGCTATAGGGCTCAAAATGACCATTGAGTGAAATGTCAAAGAACTCCATGTCTATGGTGATTCACAACTTATCATTAATCAAGTAAATGATGAATATCAAACAAAGGATGATAAGATTATGCCATACAAACAGCTAGTGGAGGAGTTTAAAGGACACTTTAAGGAAATCACATTCACCCAGATTCCCAAAAATGAGAATAAAGCAGCAGATGCAATGGCTACAATAGAATCTCTCTTGCAAAATAAGGAGAATCAACAGTGTTACAAATTTTTTGTGGAAGATATCTTAACCCCTACCATCCAATCCCAGCATACCTATCGAAATTGCCATATATCAGGAACCAGTTAATCCTTATACGGTCAAACCTACCAATATTTGAAAGATCATATCCTTCCTCTTGAATTATCCCATAATTAGAGACAAAATTTTATTCATCAATCTTCTCGCTATACTCTAATTTCTGATATCCTTTATAGGCATGGTCTAGATGGTACTTTGTTGAGATGTCTTGAAAAAGATGAATCTGAGAGAGTTCTTAATGACATTCATGCAGGTATTTGTGGTACACACTCAAGTGGTTTAACATTGGCTAAGAAACTTCTTCGTATGGGTTACTTTTGGCCTACTATGGAAAGAGATTCATTCACCTATGCTATAAAATGTAAACAATGTCAGATCTATGAAATCTCATTCATGTGCCAGCACAAGAGTTATATCCTATGACAGGATCATGGCCATTTTCACAATGGGGCCTTGATTTGGTAGGAAAGATCAATCCCTCATCTTCGAATGGACATACATTTATTCTGATTGCTACTGAATATTTTACTAAGTGGATTGAAGTAGTGCCTTTAACAATAGTGATAGGATAACAAATATCGTCATTCATTTTGAATTACATAATTTGTCGCTATGGAGTTCATATGACCATTATCACTGATAATGGAAGACCATTCAAAAATCAAGATGTGAAAGAGCTATGTGAATAGTTTCATATCCAGCATAGGTTATCTACTCTATATTACCCACAAGGAAATGGTCAAGCTGAGGCATCAAACAAAACTATATTGAAAATCTTGAAGAAAACAGTCAATGAAGCTAGAAAAGATTGGCACATTTAGCTAAATCCTGCTCTTTGGGCATACTGAACTAGCGTCCGCACTCCAATAGGGGCAGCTCCATATTGTTTGGTCTATGGATCAGAAGCTATATTACCTATATAAGTAGAGATACCTTCTCTACAAGCATCCTTGCATGGTCTTATACCAAAAGAAGAACAACGAGTCTCTTGACTCCAGGAACTAGAACTAATTCAGGAACATCGCCAAAATGCAATAGAACATTTGAAAGTATACCAACAAAGAATGGCAAGAAGCTATAACCATAGAGTCAAGCCACATATTTTCCAGATTGGAGATATAGTTCTAAGGGAGAATCCAAGAAATCAGCAAGATTGGGAAAAGAAGGGAAAATTTGAACTGAATTGGCTAGGACCTTTTGTCATAGTAGCAACATATGGATCGAGAGCATATAAGTTATCTACCCCTGAGGGTGATTGGTTTGATGAACCTATCAATTCTATCCATCTCAAGAAATTCTATGCTTGAGATATACAGTCCTGAAAAAATCAATAAAAAGCATAAAAAGTACTAAAGAAATCAGTAACGAAAAAAATCAGAAAAGCAAGAAAATCCCTAAAAAGTATAAACAACAAAAATGCAATAAATTTAGATGGTGAAAACTTGGTAAACAAGCGCTATCTAAGAAGTAGGTTCCTCCATCTATGAGATCACTTTGCAGGCCAATCCACTCCATCCTATCGCATCTATTGCTTCCATCTATCGCAATTTATCCATTTTGTCTTTAGCATCCATTTTCTTTGAACCATTTAGCAAGAAATATGCAGCTTACCAACAGTTATCAATCTTTAACATACTTGTCGTAGTCACTGTCTTGGACCTTATCAGAATCAATCAATCTACATTTTTCTCTTGCCATGGTTTGGATCTTGATCAATTCATACATCCATAATAAATTTTTGTTTCCGCTGGGGGAAAAATCCTAATTTGTTTTGCTAAGGTGATCTTTTGAATCTTTGAAAAAATCCAAAACATTCAAAAAATTTAGAAAAACCAAAAACACCTAGGATTTTGAAACATATAACGAACAAACAAAGCAACGAAGATCAAGGCATTTCATCAACAACTAAAACATGCAACTGAGAAACTGAAGAATCAACTAACAAGTAATAAGGGATTATCAAAGACCGTTCATCAAGATGATTATATCAGTTAATGACCATAAGAACATGTGAATGACATAAAAGATTTAGTGTTTATATCTTGATTTTATTGCTAATCATGTACTCTATGCAACTCAAGGATTTCCATGACTAGAGAAGCTGCGATGGGGCATGATTACTTTCTTTGATTGTTGTCTGTGGTTTATCTCTTACTAAAGTATGTACTTGTCTAAGGATATGATCGGCAAAAGATCAAGGAGGACATTCCAAGTCATGCATTGAAGGAGATAATCCTTGTTTGTTCTGCAAGCAATACTCAGGTCAACTTGATCCTTTATATCAAGTTTATTGTATTAACTTGCTATATCAAAATCCATGTAAGGAATACTTGTAATGCCCTACCAGGAAACCCCGAAGGGATTAAGCCATAATACAAGAGTAGAGTGCAATAATTTTTTTTTTTTTTTTTTAAGTTACACCACATTAAGATACAACAAGATATCAAAGATTCAGATTACATAGCGGAAGACATCAACTAACACCTAAAGAGTTTCCCAATGTGCTTACTTAAATTTCATGATTCACTTAACTCACACAATTAATCCAATAAGTTGATTATCTTAATAACGAGATATTACTTAACCAAGGATAATTACTTTCAAAAGATGGAAATATAACCACATGCTAATGTTTATCCATTATGATTCATTCATACTTTACATTCAAGCTTTTTATTAAAATATAAGCCATGCATCTACTATTCTAACACAGTAGAATTTCATCATAAACATATGAGATCTTTTCAAGCGTACTTAATTTCCTTAACAACAACTGAATATATTCCATTACTCTAAGTTACATTCTTTCATATTCCAATTTATTGCATTTTAAAAGACGATTACATACATACATCTACAATAATTCTCATCTAAACCACTTATGCATTCAATCAAAATGGCATTCAAGAAAGGACTGTATATAAGCATTTAAAGTTAATTCCATCTTATCCACTTATACATTCTAACATAAGCTATTCATACATGATAAAGTTGAATAAGGGAAACATAAGAGAATAACATCACATAACACCATAATGATCTTGGAGTTCACCCCAAAAGGGCTACATCTCCGGGTCTACTCAACTGCAAAACCCCTCTGATAATTAATAAAGTTAAGAATACAAGAAGTTACACCATATACAATCTTGCCATCAAGGCGAAACATAACCAATATACAAACGACCGCATCAGTCAATAAATACATAAATGATCCCTAAAAAAAAAAAGGGATCCAGCTAAACATAATCAAAGCTAATACAAAGGTCCATTGGAGCATCCACAAAGCTGAGTCATCACCACCCAAGGTCTAACATGAAACCGATACTTACAAGGGCAAAGACAAAAGGATGACCCACAAACATGCTCCTAATAGAACAATACGACAACACACTAGCGAACGTAGGGACAAGTGTCATCACACAACTTGGTATGGTTACCATGGCAGGTCTTCATAAGTCCCGACCCCATACACTGGGTTACCTTGGCAACCTAATCCGAACCTCCGGCCCATCCAAGCCTCATGTGGACCCACACATCCTTTCATGAAGACAAGGATGATGGATTGCCATTTCAGGCCTTCTCACAACATGTCGGGTCTCTGTTAGCACTTGTCCCATGTGTGAGGCACATTTATCTTACTTAGAGATTACATCCTAATCTACTGAATAGGTTATCACTTATTAGATTCACTTTCGATGGGTTACCCAATAGCCACTTTGGGCGCGGCCCCCAATCGAAAGCCACTTTCCCATATGACACTAGACTATACTCGACGAACTCAAAAACCAAGGAATACAAATGGATAGACGAACGGAGTTCAAAAAGGAGGGAACAACGATCTGGTCAAACATGAATCAAAAGTGGTACACTTACTGACAGTACTCTAACTAGAGACCTGACCAACTATGGTCAACCACGAATCATCATTCGACACCCACACAAAGGATATGACCAAATACGACACTACCACAAAACAACAGTCAACTCAGAACCGAGGACTAAAACAGGTACCCCAAATCAATCCATATGATAGGGTCCTATCAAACAAAGCACGACTTGCCATTCATAAGAAAAAGCGAATACAAAAATTAAACTCGCAAAGGCAATAACCGAAAAAGACAATATTTCCTCATATTGATTAAACCAATAAAGGTCGATCAAGTTTTCTACATGATCTATGTTTCCAAAAATACACTAGCAAGAAATCATCATTGCAAAGAGAATACAATATCACAATTTGCAATAGTACCATTGTCTATTTCTCAACAGAGGAAAAATATAAATTAACCATTCATTTTACTAAATGAGAATATTCGTAACTAAACAATTTTCCCAAATGATACTTAATTAAATTTCCAAAAGCACATTGTTTAAATTCATAATGTCCAAGGGTTAAATATTCATTTCTAATATTTCCAGATGGCCTATAACATTAAAGTCTTTGAACAATATATATATTCTTGAATAAAGTACTATTTAACATAATCAATTAGTAAACATCTCATATTCCAACCATCTTCCAATAAATAATATCCTATTATTAAAACAATACTTCCTCAATCAGACAAATACCCAAATGAGCTATTAATTAAGGTATATATTTTTTTATCCAAGATTAATCAAAATCTAACCAATTAATAATTAATTGCAAAATTAGCAATGCTAGGCTTTAATTAGAAAAGTGCGTTAATCATAAAACGAAATTGAATATTAATTAATGTATAAATTCCATTATACAATTAATTAATATCAAATTTATCATTAATTATAATTATGCCACATTAATCATAATTAAAAACCTAAATGAAATTTACCATAAAATAATATTAAAATATTATAGGTATTTTTTTTTTGAATAATAAAAAAAATACATTAAAAAAAAATATTTTTAAAAACTAACAAAAAAACAATATTTAAATGGAGGGCGGCGAAGGCCGGGCCCACATCCCAACGCGTGGGTTGGGCGGCCCAAACCCCAGCCGCAGGAGAACCCACGCGGGCAGCGCCACTACGGTGGACGCAGGTTCCGCGGTACCCTGCGGCCACCGCAGTGAGCCTGCAGCCACCGCAAGCTGCGACTCACGCGAGGAAAGGGGAGGAGGAGGCGGGTGGAGCTCCGCTCCCCGCCCTCCAACCCCAAAACACATCTTTTTTTTTTTATAATTTCGATTTATAAATTTTGAAATAAACAAAAAGAATGGTTTTAATCTCATTTTTTTTTTATTTGCCATAAAACAGGTTTAAAGGAAATATGTTTTGGTTTCATATATATTTTATTTCTTTGATGGGTATACTTCCTTCCATCACAAATGGGTTTCAAACACCCAACATGAATTGAGGAATAACAAAAACCTCAAATAAATTTCTAGCAAAACCCAAATTGGGCCAAAAATAACCATTTTCATCACAATGATTCCACCATGTAAAGTTCTTGAAGAACACAAGCTAATAAGCATAGTTCTAAAACCCACAAATCCAAAAATTAAATTTGAAATCAATTTTAAAAGATTGGATTTTTAACAACAAGCAATTTTCATTCAACCAACAGCCCATTTCCATGGCAACAAGAAGACAAATAAGGTAATTCCTACCTCCATATGCATTCCTGGAATAGCTTGAAGAAGAGCCCAACTTGCAAGATCCAGAAGAACTTCTTCCTCCCAAAACCCCCAAAAATCCTTCCTCCAAAATATCTTTTTTTTTCAACAAACATTTTTCCAAAAATATCTATCCTCAAAATTTTCCAAAAGTCTAGGTTATAAGGAAGAGTTGACCAAAATTTCATTTTTTTGGAATTAAAATTTTTATTTAAAAATAATTCCCAAAATTACTATTTTCCAACTATATCAACAAATTAAATTGCTTTTCCCATTTAAAATTGATTTTCTCACTCAACTGAAATCTAACCTTTCTATTTCAAAATGCCAAAAGATTAAATTAATTCTATTGTAATTAAATTTAAATCTTCCTTTTTCAACAGCATATACAAAATGCATTTAATATTCAAAATCAACCATTTAATTGAACGTACTCCCAATTTAAGACGAGCAATCCAATATTAACGATAAATCACATAAAGAGATCCTATTTAATCTAGTCCATAATCTTTAATGCACAAACACATATTTAATCATATCAAACACTAAGGACTAATTAATCAATTTAACCATACACACCAAGCACGCAAACCAAGAAAGTCAACCAGACAGACAACTCGCAAACCCAAACAAAAAGGGAATACCGACTGTGTATGGTGAAAATGGATGCAATAATAACAAGATTGAAAGGCTAAATGAATTCAACCACCAAACCCTAGCCTAACAACAACAAAGATCCACCATAACATATGAAGATTACCTAAGACAATATAAATAAAACAAAATCACAAAAATTATACCATCACATGTCCAATAGGATTTTAAATCTCCATTCTTCCTGTCTCCATTGATCTTGCTTGATATATTTGCTCTCAGATTTTATGTGCACAAGAGCTCAACAAAGAATGGAATGTGGTTGCAAGTAGGATCGCAGTGTAGCCAAAATGATCATTAGCCATTAGGGTTTGATAATGAATGAGGCATCTTCTTAAATAGAAGACACAATATGAAATGGAGGGATAAGATTGAGAGGTGTAAAAAGGAGGTCGGCTAGGATTATAGGGTAGGTAGAGGAAATAATAAAATAATGAAAGAGGTAGGTAGTGTAGGAATTAAGAGATGAATGACATGTGTCATGTGTAGAAAAAGATAATGAATTAATTAAATAAATAAAGATTCATTTAATTAATAGAAGAAGTGGGATCAATTAAATAAATAAAATATTTATTTAATTTATGAAAAGGATAATTTAAATAAATAAATGTATTTATTTAAATGAGAAATAAGGCTAGAAGAGGATAAATGAATTAATTAAATAAATAAAGATTTATTTAATTAATAGAAGAATTAGGCTTAGATAATTAAATAAATAAAATATTTATTTAATTAGACATGACAATTTTGGGTGTCTACATTTTGCCCCTCTTTGAGACAATGCGGCTTGTCGCGTTGTTTCAAAAAAGATAAGATGAACTGATACAGAGTTGCCCCAATATGGGAATGATATGCCCCCTCGAGAGATTGGATGAAAATGTCTGAAAAGATTGCAGACAATCTCTCGATAAGAAAAAAAGGCTAGAATGGACTGACCAAATAAAGTGACAAAGTCACGGGATGAAGAAGACTGACTCGGGAAATGAAGGCTAAGGCTAGGGTAGGCTATAAGATAGATCACGGGCAAAAGACATCCTCATTGTCATCTACACCTTCACAAGATCAAAGTGCAGAGAGAGAAAAGAGCAGCAGCAGTCAGCAGTGATGGCCTTCATACACAAATTCGACCGCGTTCGACGATTCCAGAGGCCAGCAGAGGCAGGAGAGCCGGTAAGTACCACCAAACCTCCTTGTACTTTGACGCATTTAATTTTGTCATTAATGCATGCTAGGTAGAGCAATAAATGCGCTTAGAAATAGGGTACAAAAAAGTCCAAAACCGGGCAACCGCGTCTGCGTCGGTGCCAGGCGCGTCTGTGTCGGTGCCAGGCGTGTCTATGTCTGGAACCACATCTATGCCAAATGCGTGCGCGTTTACGTCATGCAGGGGTGTTTGTGTTTCAAAGTCGCGTTTATGTATATTATAGGCACGTTTATGTCATACAGGTGTGTTTGTGTTGTTTAGGCGCACTTGTGCAGTCTATAGGCGCGTTTGTGAGTTAAAAGCGCGTTTATGTCCAAAAAATGCAAGGTTTTGTCTTCTAGGTCAAATTGGCAGTTCTGTGATGAACATACGCTGTCGATTGGATAAGCTGCTAAGAGGATACACTCAAGCAAGTCCTCTAGGAAGACTAGGCTAGATCAAGGCACTTTGTGATGAACAGGGAGCACCAGGATAGAGTACTTTGTGATGAACAGGGAGTACCCAAAGTATGAGCAGCACTTTGTGATGAACAGGGAGTGCAAATGTGAGTAACACTTTGTGATGAACAGGGAGTGTCATGCACGTAGTACTTTGTGATGAACAGGGAGTACTACTAGGATAGAAGCAACACTTTGTGATGAACAGTGAGTGTCACTAGGATAGATAACCATATGCATTTAGATAAAAAAAAGTAGCATTTTGTGATGAACAGTGAATGCCACCCTAACTGACACAACTGATTTGTTTGGCTACAGGAGTATTTGCCTATGTTGGAGTCACGGGAGAGATTCCTGTCGACTCAGAGATTGCGACCTGAGATGACAGTGGAGGAGCAAGCTGCCATCGAGGAGATGGGCTTGAGACATGTATTATATGTGCCTGAGTTTCGGGCAAACATGGGTTTGCTGACTGCGCTTGCGGAGAGATGACACTCAGAGACGTGCACTTTTCATTTGCCGATGGGTGAGATGACAGTCACCCTAGAGGATGTCTATAGGATATTGTGGATACCGATTGATGGAGATTTGATTCCATATGATCGTGATGGAGACAGGGAGGCATTGAGATGGGTGTTTCAAGATCCTGACCTAGAGATGAGGGCAGGACATGTGGCATGGGACACCATGACCGCGACAGGGTTAGCATTGCCAGCTGTGATCAGAGGGGCTATTAGTGGGTTCCTGTGTCCGGATAGGGCGACATGGGGATTGGTAGTGGGCTAGGGAGGAGCACTGGAGACACTGGTGATGCAGCACACCAGATATGCTTGGGGACCATGTGTGTTGGCCCACTTATATTACGAGCTTCATCAGTTTGTATACCATGGGTCAGTGGGATTGGGCTGTGGAGTGACACTACTGCAGGTTTGGGCGTATGAGCATCTGTCGATTATCTGACCGATACACTTCAGAGGTAGAGGTCATGGACATAGTTTTGTTCATTTATATGACATAATCACATCGTAGCCACGGATTGGTAGGTTGGAGCATTGGCGGCGAGTGATAGATGACATTGATGTAGTCATCTGGAGATCGTATCTGGGATGCGAGGAGTGGGAGGATGATGCAGTGGAGCTGCCCTACACTTTTTGGACCAGGTACCTGATTGGGTAGACGCCCTATATTTTAGAGAGGCAGCTAGTGGACAGGGTATGCAGGCAGTATGGCAGGATCCAGAGGATGCCACGAGGCTCAGGTATGTATGCCCGTACAGTTAGGGATCAGGCGCAGTTTGGGCCTTTATTGTCATATGATCAGGTGCTGACATAGCTGGCATAGATGGTGCCCCTACCCTGGTATATGTGGCCAGAGATCGAGGATGCCGGGATGGATGCAGAGTATGCAGCATATTGGGCCGAGCATCCATTCCCCCGATTGACAGATCCAGGAGAGCTACTGGAGGGAGATGGAGGAGGAGATGATGATGATGATGGTGGGGGTGATGGGGGCAGAGGTCGACGGAGGTGGAGGGGAGTAGTTGGGGAGAGGAGAGTGGCACCTCGGAGGGAGGGTGGACAGGAGGGACAGGCCCAGGTGGTGAGGGGTCGCGGTGGATTGCCCCTACAGGTACCAGCAGCACAGGGTCCCAGAGTACAGGGACAGAGATATGGATAGGTACAGGGATAGGTGCGAGCAGCATAGGAGCAGGGACGGAGATAGGTACAAGGACCTAGGCATGTACAGAGATAGGTACCCATTTAGGCACCAGTTTCGGTATAGGTACAAGGGTAGGCACCTGCAGAGGGAGAGCCACAGGCAGAGGCAGAGGGGGGAGATCCAGAGGAGGATGAGCTGATTGAGCTTAGGGAGATCTGCCAGGGCCAGGTAGATGAGATACAGGATCTGGAGAGGGAGAGAGACCGACTTAGGATGAGGCTCAGGGATACTGAGTGGGAGAGAGATCAAGCGATTCAGCGCTACATAGAGGCTGAGACAGCACTGATAGCAGGGAGGCAGGCGACGGAGGACGCAAGAGCAGGCTATGCATATGTCCTACGAGTAGGGGAGGAGATTTCCTACTGGAGGGACCTCTATTATGGTGTCGTGCTAGTAGATCAATGGGCGAGGAGCTTCCATAGACCATCGCAGACAAAGACAGCTACGGGAGGGAGCTGGAGGAGACAGGCATCGAGTGGTGGGGTTATGGGTCCTCCACCACCACCAGATAGAGGGGACAGGAGAGATGATCCTGGGGCAGGTCCTTCGAGGGCTCAGATTCCGTCGAGGCCAGCGGCTCCGAGGGAGGGAGTTCATCATAGCCTTAGAGGGTTCCCTATGTATCAATATTGTACCATTTTTGTATTGTAGACACCTGCGGGTGATTTTGTAGCCATATGACTTTTTTGACATCATTGTATCATGACACTTTATATATATATGAGATGATTTATTTGTGCGGCAGCTATATGCATGTGTACCTATGTGATGCTTATAATATGGATGTAAATATGTATATGATGCAATGCAATATTTTTGTTCTTTTATGTTTTATATGTGTATGCATGATGCAAATGTGAATGTATGTAATGCAGATGAATATGACAATGTAAGTAACGTAGATGAATATAATAATGCAAATGTAAATTGTGCTAACATATGTTATGTGCAAGATGTGATGTAGTTGTAATATCTATATGTATGTATGAAATGCTTATATGTGGTAATGCAGGTGCAAACTACATGAAACGCAAATGTTTTTGGTGTGTCATTATACTCAGTCATGTGATAGCACGCTACGCGGACTTAAGAAGGACGATGGAAGTCAATCAAGAAAGGGGAATGAAAGATAGAAGATATGAACATGAAAGAGCTTCTTGTGCATTATCATCATTGAGCTTTATTATGGCAAGTAGGTTATGACAATCGAGGCATATGTTTGACCCAGAAAGTCATTGTACTTGTTTGCATGGAGATAAGACAGTCACAAACAAGGAATGCCCCAGTTCACACTAGACTCACAGTGTCCTCATATCCTTGGACAAGTCATAGCATTACTAAAAGACAATCCACAGACAGCAAATACAAATAGGTGACGATACCCCATCCTCGCCTTTCTAGTCAAAGACATCCTGGAGATAGAATCTCTAGTCAGAGACATCCTGGAAAAGCTAAAAGACATGTCACCAAAAAAATGAAATCAAAAGAAAACCAAGACCCGACACCAACATCCATTGTAGTCCTCACGTTTAGTGTCTCTTGTCACTTGTATAAGTCTTATTTGATTGTGGTCACAATGTTCACTTTCACAAAAAAGGATAGATAGCACTGAATCATATGTTGTCTAAGTCTGTTGAAAGATTTGATTTTGTTGAAGCCCATTGTTGCTGTTGTCTCATCTGAAACTGACTGAATCCATGAAGCTGATACTTTATTGCGGAGAAGATGAAACTTTATTGCAGACTGGCGATGCAAATGTTGCTTTATTGCGGATTGTGCATGGATAGACTGAAGGAAGCTGGAAGAAACTGTACTCCTCAAAACATGTGATGTTCTCAGTTCCACACCCATCACTAGACGTAGGGTTTGCCTTAGCCACAGATAGGATCTGATTTATTATGGATGAAAAGGGAGGTTTATTATGAATGGCTAACCCATCTTAGGTAGATCAATAACAAGCCATGATGAGAATGGGTAAGGATGAATAGGTTGTGAGTGTGTGCAAAGTGAAAGGATGAAAGTGAATCCTGAAGGAGGGAGGAGCAATGTCTCTATACATGGCGCTGGTGACCCAGTTTTCACCATGGTACTTGCCTAGGGCACCACCGAAGTGGTTTTCACCATTGGACAAAATTATTTCTCTTTACTTTTTTGATTTTTTCAATATTTTTTGTGTCACAAGGTGCCTATTTGCCAGGTTTTCACCAAGTAACGATTTTTTTGTTTTATAAATTTTTTTGTATTTTTGAATTTTTTTGATTTTTTTGTATTTTTGAATTAGGATATCCCAAAGAACTATGTGTAGAACCTGTGAAGGTGCATGCTGTTGATAGGATCCTCCAAAGGTTCACCTTCTGTAGTTGAGAGCTGATATGCCCCAGATCCATAGGCTGCTGTAATGATGTAAGGACCAAGCCAGTTTGGTTCGAACTTTCCCTTCTTCTCTCTGTCTTGCTGATTCTTGGGGTTTTCTCTGAGAACCAAGTCACCGACCTCAAATGTGCAAGGCTTGACCTTGTGATTGTAGCTGCGACTCATTTGTTGTTGGTAAGCCTTGAGATGATTAAAAGCAGTTTGTCTCCGTTCATCCAGCAGTTCTAGTTCTTGTAAGCGAGAGGCCCTATAATCTTCATCAGTGATGATGTTTTGCAAAGAGACCCGTAAAGAAGGTAACTCGACCTCAATAGGCAAGATGGCTTCAGCGCCGTAGACAAGTGAGTATGGTGTAGCTCCTGTAGGTGTGCGGACACTTGTGCGATAGGCCCAAAGTGCGGGATTGAGTTGGATATGCCAATTACGGCTAGCGTCGTCGACTGTCTTCTTGAGGATTTTAAAGATTGTTTTATTAGACGCCTCAGCTTGGCCATTACCTTGGGGGTAATATGGTGTGGAAAAACGATGGGAGATATGGAGGCGGTCACAGAGTTCACGAACATCCTAATTTTTGAAGGGACGCCCGTTATCAGTAATAATGGAAACAGGAATACCATATCGACAAATGATATAGTTAAGGATGAAGGTAGCAATCTGTTTTCCAGTGACTTGTGTGAGAGGCACGGCTTCAATCCATTTTGTGAAATACTCTGTGGCTGTGATAATGAATTTATGACCATTGGAAGAAGGAGGGTGAATCTTGCCTATGAGATTGA
Organism: Cryptomeria japonica; assembly: GCF_030272615.1. NCBI lineage: Eukaryota > Viridiplantae > Streptophyta > Pinopsida > Cupressales > Cupressaceae > Cryptomeria > Cryptomeria japonica. Next base: position 622,218,465 of record NC_081408.1, on the reverse strand, counting down.
GTCCCCACTGACAAAAGGGCCAAGGAGACGCAAGTGGTTGTAGTTCTTGTGCTGGCACATGTATGAGGTCTCCATGAATTTGACATTGCTTACATTTCTTGACAAATTGATATGAGTCTTTTTCCATAGTGGGCCAGTAATATCCAGTCCTGATGAGCTTCTTGGCCAAGGTAGGACCACTAGCATGTGGACCACATATCCCTTCATGCACTTCACGTAACGCAATCTGAGCTTTGTTGCTTTCTAAACATCTAAGAAGAGTGCCATCAAGACCTCGCCGGTATAGGATATCAGCTAGAATGACATATCGAGAGGATTGGCTAATGAAAGTGAGACGTTGATTATTTGATAGATCAGGAGGTAGGGTATTGTCGCGAAGGTATGTGAAGATGGAACCATATAACTGGGATTCGAGACCAACAATGCATATCATTTTAGTAGGAGTGATCTCATATGAAGGCACCAAAAGGTTATCCACTAAGAACTCATAGCAGGTTTCATTTTGAGGTAGATCAATTAGTGAAGCAATTGTAGCCATGGCATCTGCAGCACGATTCTGCTCTCTTGGTATCTGCTCAAAATCTATCTTTGTGAAGTGTTGTTTCAAATCATCCACCATTTGCTTGTAAGGCAGTAATTTTTCATCTTTTGTTTGGTAATCATCAGTTGCTTGACAGATGACAAGTTGAGAATCCCCAAAAACACGAAGTTCCTGGATCTTCCACTGAACTGTAATTCGTAATCTAGTTGTTAATGCCTCATATTCCGCTATATTGTTAGTGCAAGGAAATGATAAGCGGTATTATTTTGGTATAGAATCGCCTTGAGGAGTTATAAAGAGAATACCAGCTCCTGCCCCATGCTGTGTGTATGAGCCGTCAAAGTATAGTTGCCATGGCCTTGCATGTGATATTGTTAAAATGGATTCATCTGGAAATTCTGAATTTAGAGGAACATCATCAATCATGGGGGCATCTGCTAATTGATCTGCAATGGCTTGTCCTTTTATTGCTTTTCTGTCCACATACTCGATGTCGAATTCACTAAGGATCATTACCCACTTGGCTAGCCGCCCAGTAAGTGTTGCTTTATTGAGAAGATATTTTAATGGATCAATTCTTGCAATCAACTTAGTCTTATGAGTGAGCATGTAATGTCGTAATTTTTGCGAAGCAAAGACCACAGCGAGACATGCACGCTCGATTGGCGTGTAGTTTAGCTCATATCCCACCAATGTGCGACTGATATAGTATACTGCTTTTTCCTTGCCGTCAGCAATTTGTTGTGCTAGGAGTGCCCCCAGTGCTGTTGGAGTAGCTGATATGTATAGTAGCAAAGGCTGATCTAGAACTGGTGGCATCAGAACTGGCAGATTCAAAAGATAATCTTTGAGCATCTGAAAAGCTTGTTGACAGTTATCATCCCATTTGAACTTGATATTTTTATGTAGCAGGTGCTGGAAAGGATTACACTTATCTGCAAGTTGGGCTATGAATCTTCGTATAGACTGGAGTCTCCCTTGTAAGGATCGAAGTTGACTGATATTTCTGGGTGGCGGCATGTCCAAGATAGCCTTGACTTTTGCTGGATCGGCTTCGATTCCTCTTTTAGACACAATGAATCCTAGGAGTTTTCTGGAGGTTACTCCAAAGACACATTTCTTGGGGTTTAATCTTACTTTGTATTTTTCCAACCGATCAAAGACGACTGAAAGTATGTCCAAATGTGTATCTCTGTCTATTGATTTACCCAAGAGATCATCAACATAATCTTCCACAGTTATGTGCATGAGATCATGAAAGATAGTGGTCATTGCTCTTTGATATGTAGCACCTGCATTTTTTAGCCCAAAGGGCATGACATTCCAACAGAAAGTTCCCCAAGGACAAGTGAATGATGTTTTGTGTTGATCCTCAGGTGCAATCCTGATTTGATTATAACCAGAAAATCCATCCATTAAAGATAACATTTCATGACCTACTATGAGATCAACGATCAAGTCAATATTTGGTAATGGGAAGTCATCTTTTGGACAGGCTTTGTTGATGTCTCTGAAATCTGTACATATTCTGATGCTGCGATCTGGTTTACTGACAGGTACTAAATTGGAGATCCATTCGGGATAATCAATTGGGCGTATGAATCCAACATCCAATAACTTCTCCAGCTCTGCTTTGACTAGTAATGCCACTTGTGGATGCATTTTTCTTAATTTCTGTTTCACTGGCTTTGTCCCCAGTTTGACTATCAAATGATGCATTACCAAATCCGGATCTAGTCCAGGCATATCAGCATATGACCATGCAAAGTTGATTTGTCGTTCCTTGAAGAAACTTTTGAACTGTGACCTTTCAGACTCTGTCAATGATTGAGCCAGGAATATATTGTGTGGAACCTCTTCCGTACCAATGTTTGTCTTGATAATCTCCTCTACCAACATGGATGACTTTTCCTCATACGAGGCTGGGAGAATGTCGAGCCTTCCATCTTCGGGTGCCTCAGAGAGGTTTTCGCCCTCAAATACGTCCTTTCTTTTTACTTTTTTAGGATCAGATAGCACCACAGTGTGGTTTTTGCCATAAGACCCTTGACTTGTTCTTATTTTCACATTTTTGCGACTGGAAGGTCCGACACCCTCACCAAAATATGCCATGTTGTTGAGTTCTATAGTGTATCCTGCTTTATGGTCCCCAGGGGGAAGATCATCTCGAATGCCAAGGTAGTCAATAATAGCTTCATCATTTTGAAATGTGTCAAATTGTGTTGGTCCCTCATAATCCCAGTCAATGAGTTGGTGGTGAACAAGGGGAAGGCCTTTAATGTTTTCAGAGTTTGCGGGGCTAAGAGTGAAGATGTGATTATATTTAGGTATATCAAGGCAATCGTCGAGGTCATCGATGGCACTCTCCTCATCAGTTTCGATCATGAGCGAATCCAAATTGTCGTCACTAGTAGCGCATTCTGGGATAGGTGTTCTCATCCTATGTGATTTCGACCTAGAACCTTGAGACAAAGACTGTGCGGAATCCTCATGGGTTGTTTCTTGACCAACTCTGAACTTTTTGTAAAATTCTTCTTCTTCTGTGGGTTCATCTGGCTCTCTGAATGTTTCGGTGAGCTCATAGTCACTGGAAGATTTGTCTGAACCCCATTCCCATTCATTGGAATATGTGGAATAGCGATCCTCTTGTTGAACTTTGGCAACTTTGATTGGTGATGCCTTTTCTATCCTTTTAGTGTGGATCTTGGAAGTCAGAAAACCAAGTCCCTTCGAGCATTCCCTTTTTATAGTCAATTCAGGTTGTAAGGGCTCCATAACACCTTCTTTGTGTAACCCAAGAGGACTTTTTCCATCATACCCAAATTTTTGTAGAATCTTGAAGCCTTTGCCATATTTCTCACAGGGTATATTGATCTGATCTTGTGTGTCATCTTCAATGTCTTTATAGAGCATTTTGTACAAATCTTCTTCTTCTAGTTCACCCCATCTTTGAAAGGTAGTAGGATCCCATTTGAATACCATGATGGATATTTGCTTGTTAGGATGTGGCCTTCCATATTCTTTTGGAGAGCTCATGACTTGTCGTAAATACATGGTCTGATTTAAAGTGTATTCTCCCATGCCTTTGTCCTGAAATTTGCCTTTAAGTTCACCTTGTTTTGATGTCGAAGGTTTCAATGACTCAGGGTCAATGTATGCCGAAGAAGGAATAGCTTCATGATTACTGGGAATGATGGTCTCAGTATGTGATCTCAAGTTATTGCAATATATGAACGGATTAGGATCACCGTTAACTGTTACCTCGACTCTGTTGTGAGGAAACTTAATACATTGATGATATGTCGATGGGACTGCCCTCATTTCATGAATCCAAGGACATCCTAGCAATATATTATAAGTGAGATCCAGATCTAGGACCTGACAAACCACATCCTTTGTGACTGGCCCAATTCTTAGAGGTAAGGTGACTGTGCCCTTGGATGAACGCTCTTCATCGTCATATGCCTTGATGGTGATTTGATTTGTTGAATTCACAGCTTTATCAGAATATCCCAATTGTTTAATGGTGCTCAATGTACAAATGTTTAGACCAGCTCCTCCATCTATCAGGACTCATTTGATTCGATGTTTGTGTATGAAGGCTTCAACATGTAATGGTGCATTATGCGGCTGACTTACGGAGGCGTCATCAGCTTCTGTGAATGTAAGGGAGTGTGGAATGGAAAGGTATCCCACTATGGCTTGAAACTGGTCCACGTTCAGATCAGTAGGAATAGCAGTGTCTCTCAAGATTTTGTCAAGAATAGCTTTATGAGAAGGGGATATGCGTAAGAGCTCAAGAATGGAGATGAGCCCGGGTGTCTTCCCTAACTATTCTACAAGGTCATACTCAGGCTTGGTTGATGAAGAAGCAGTATTTTTAGTGGAGGCTCCTGGCAAAGTAATTTTACCTCGACGAGTTGTAACATGACATTCAGAGGTATGTTCGAAAGAAGATCCAACACCTCTTAGGACAATCTTGGGTCTCTAAGGAGGATTCTCAGGGTTTTTGTTCTTGATGGTAATAGTAGAGATATGATTGTCCATCGAGATATGATTGATAGTTGAATCATAGTTGTAAGGTGCTCTAGTATAGTTGGCCTGATCATCTGTGACTTTGGCTTTTCCCTTGTCGTGCTTTGGGAATGGTTCCTTAAACATCTCATGTTCTTGATTGGATGAGTGTCCCTCAATCTCAATGTCACCTCTATCAATGAGATCTTGCACAATGTTCTTTAGTCGATGGAAATTACCTATCTTATGACCCTTGCTCTTATGAAATTCACAATACTCATCATCATTCCACCAGTTTGGCTTGACCTTTGGTTCATATGGAGGAAAATCTGGAACTGTGATCACTTTGTTTGCCACTAACTTTTTGAAAACTGACTCAAGTGGTTCTCCCAATGGGGTGTACTTCCTTCATGGTCTAGAAGTTGTTTGAGTATTCACTTGATTGTTTGTAAAACTTGATCCCGAAAAGATGAATTTGGGTCGCACTGTATTGGCATCAACAACACTATCATTGACTGTGTTCTTGTTTTTATTCCAAAATCTTGGCTTGTCTTTTCCTTTAAAGTGATCTTTGTTTTCCTTGAATATCTTAATGACTCCTTGTTCAATTAGGACCTTTTCTGTTGCTAAGCCCTTTTCAATGACGTCCTTGAAGGTGGACAAACAAGCTTTCCTTAGATCATAGACAATGTCCTTGTTAACATTCTGGGTGAACATTTCTACCATTTGTTTTTGTGGAATTTCACAAGAGCATCTGCTAGCTAGATTTCTCCATCTTTGCAAGAATGATGCAAAAGATTCTCCCTCTTTTTGCTTAGTATTACACAAAGTAGTGATTGATATGTCTGTCTCTATATTGTAGGAGAAATGTTGAATAAATGCCTCTACTAAGTCACCCCATGACTTAATACCAGGTGGTAGTTGGGAGAACCATTCCATAGCTTGATCGCCTAAGCTTTGTGGGAATAATCTCATCAAATATGTCTCTTCTGCCGCTACCTCAATGCAAGCTGTGAAAAACTGTCTTGTGTGTGCCTTGGGATCCCCTTTTCCTCTATACTTGTCAAATTTAGGCATCACAAAGTGTGCAGGAAATGGAGGCATTGGAATGCTCTTGTCAAATGGATAAGGACATATGTCTCTCATTGTATATGTTGGCTTTGGTGTATTTATGTCCTCCATTTTCTTTTGTAAATCCCTAATTTGTTGCTCCAAATTGCTCTTAGGTGGAGATCGACTTCTTGAACCATATCCCATGTTTGAAGCACCAATTGGAGGAGGAGCATATTGCATATATGGATGATATTGATCATACACATGTTCATATGGAGGAGGTCTATATTGATGCGGCATATATGGAGCACTTGGTATAGATTCATGTTGAGGAACCCCATATCTATTTTGTGCATGTATACCATACTCTACAGGCATGTCATGTTCTATTGTGTTGCCCCCAAATTTGACATGGGGTTTTCTTGTGTCCAAATTTTGAGCATGCCTTTGAGTATCCAATTGTTTTGGTTGATCCATAGCTTGAGCATATCTATCTGCATAAGATTTCCATAATGGTCTTCGAAGGTAAGTATCATATGTTTGAGCATGTGTATGTGGGACTTCTGGTTTTTGAAGCAAAGCTGATGGTGATTCAGGTACCATATGTGGTCCTCTATTTCCTCCACTATTAGGTCTCCTTTGATCCATGTTAGAGTGAGTTTGTTGCAAAGGTCGGTTTTCCATAATTTGAGACATGTCAAAATCATGAGGTATCTTGGCTCCACTTTGTGCCATCGTGTGCAAGAAGTATTGTCTATCCCTCCTCATTATTTCTTCAACCAATCGATTGAAATGGAGATTCATAATGGATTCTTCTACATCTGCTGAATGTATTGAAAAGTTGTCCACATTGTCATTGTGTGTAGCATTGTTGTTTGTAGTGTCTGCATTTTCCACATTTGGAATGTTTCTATAAACATCCATGTCAGGTAATGTAGTGTGCTCAGGATTGAAAAATAAATCATTATCGTATTCATAAGAACTCATGTTTGTGGACTCTTGAGCCTCTTTAATTTCTCTCCTAGATTTTTGAAGACAGGTTTCAACCATGAACTAGGTATTTGACCAAAATGTGAGAGACTAGATGAAAAATGAAAAGAGTATGGAAGACCAAGAGTTGAATGGAATGTAAATGAGTCTGAGGTGTACTTGCAATGTCCAAAGTGTAAGACCAAGTATGTATGTAGTAGAGTAGGTGTGACTTCCAAAGAGAGGATAGTTTCTCTTGATGAGGTAAGCTGACCTTGACTCCAAGTAAGACCAAATGAGACCCAAAGGTAAGAAACCTTGATGAGGGACCACTTAGCAAAGTGTTGTCGGATGTAGTGTGTTGACAAAGTATGATGAGGACAAGCAAGTGACCTTTTGACCCAAGTTTAGACAAGTGTGAATGTAAAATGAGATGTGAAGCAATGATGGACTATGTGACACCCAAAGACAGGTTGAATGCTAGATGAAACCTGAAGAAACAACCTAGGAAGCTCAAGAATTCCGAAACTGATTTCTTTTATTTGCTGGACTGTGAAATTTTTCAATTCTGGACACAGATGCTTCTGTATACTTCACATACGCGATTCCCAGACACATACGTGTCTCTGTTCGACACAGACGCTGTTAGACACACAGACGCTATTATGCCCTTCACATACGTGTTTATATGACTCAGACGCGGTTAAAACAGACACAGACACATTTCTGTAGACTTTGTGCAATTTTTCCAATTTGTGAAGTCATTTTGTTGTGACCAAATCTGACTGTTTGACTATTTTTCGTGACAAGAGTACACAATGTTGATGAGGACTCAATGTTTGCAATTGTTTAAACTGACAATGACTCCAAGAAAAGTGTGTTGTTTGATGTAAAATGTTTTGCATACACTTGAAGACACAAAAGACACAATGTTTTGTTGTTTGGTCTTGATTGTTTAAATGTTTAACATAAGTCAAGCACAATTCTTATGGCTGGCCAAGACAATAGTTGTTGATCCCACATAGGGTTTTACCCCCGAGGCTACGCTATTCAGAGTGGATACTTAGATGCTTGACCTCACTGGCTCCACCCTCGACACTCACTTCTCGGGTCAGCCAAGCATCAGTCCCCATGAAAACTCCCCATGGCGAACTTTGTATCTCTACTAAGAACCGTATGTGTGTGGGCCGCTACCAGAGGTCCGACCTCCTGCTCCAACAACTAGAAGGATTTGGGCTTCTAAAACAAAAAGGTGCTAGTAAGGGCATCCACTCGTGTGGCCATACATGCGGCACTTTCAGCTCTATAAATACAGAAGGCTCCCAGCCGGTAGGGGTTACGCCCTACAAATGTTCAAATAAATTTGATCAAACAGGTTTATGGGGAGACATAGTGTCAGTATGAACTAATCAGCACACGTTATTCATAGTTTTCACCATGAATACATTTGATTATAGTGGTTCGGAAGAGGTGGGTTTTCCTCGCTACCACTTGGGTCATTCTCTTCTCACTAGTAGTCCTAATGACCACACGGGAAGACAGGCCCTCTAAAGATTAAACAAAAAGAGCCTATTGTTCAAGACACAAAAGACAATGATTCAATTTTAGTGCACCAATGGAAGTGTTTGCTAATCTATGAAAACAAGGCACACAACAAAAAATCAAAACCCTAGCCAAGGACCTGCAACAAAATTATTAGTAGTTTGGGTTGTTTGGCATAATCACCCCTTCCTGCAAACACACAAGTTAGGTAAATTTTAAAAACCCAAAAAAAAACTTTGTGAAAGAGGGGCCTTCAAAAAAACGTTTTGCTTCCAAGACAAGCTGCACCAATTTAGTTAGCTAGATCTGAAAGTGTTAGTCCAAAAATAAACCAGATCTGAAACCTTAAGTACAAAATCCGAAAATTGAATCAATGAAAATTTCAAAATTTTGAAACAGTATATACACAGACACGTCTGGATAACACAGATACGTTTCTGAAACACAGACGCTCCTTTCTGAAACCTGCAAAATAAAATTTGTCGAAAACATAGACGTGATTCCAGATTTCGCAGACATGCCAGAAAATCAAAGACGCGATCTGAAAGTTCGCATACGCGGAAAAACCTAAAATGCTGTCAAAAAATGTCCGATCTGCAACTTCAAAAACGCAAAATCTGCAACAAGGAGGTTAAATGCAAAGGGACAAGAGTCCCACCGGGCGTGCCACAATGTGTATGGTGAAAATGGATGCAATAATAACAAGATTGAAAGGCTAAATGAATTCAACCACCAAACCCTAGCCTAACAACAACAAAGATCCACCATAACATATGAAGATTACCTAAGACAATGTAAATAAAACAAAATCACAAAGATTATACCATCACATGTCCAATAGGGTTTTGAATCTCCATTCTTCCTATCTCCATTGATCTTGCTTGATATATTTGCTCTCAGATTTTATGTGCACAAGAGCTCAACAAAGAACGAAATGTGGTTGCAAGTAGGATCGTAGTGTAGCCAAAATGATCATTAGCCATTAGGGTTTGATAATGAAGGAGGCATCTTCTTAAATAGAAGACAATATGAAATGGAGGGATAAGATTGAGAGGTGTAAAAAGGAGGTCGGCTAGGATTATAGGGTAGGTAGAGGAAATAATAAAATAATGAAAGAGGTAGGTAGTGTAGGAATTAAGAGATGAATGACATGTGTCATGTGTAGAAAAAGATAATGAATTAATTAAATAAATAAAGATTCATTTAATTAATAGAAGAAGTGGGATCAATTAAATAAATAAAATATTTATTTAATTTATGAAAAGGATAATTTAAATAAATAAATGTATTTATTTAAATGAGAAATAAGGCTAGAAGAGGATAAATGAATTAATTAAATAAATAAAGATTTATTTAATTAATAGAAGAATTAGGCTTAGATAATTAAATAAATAAAATATTTATTTAATTAGACATGACAATTTTGGGTGTCTACACTGACGACGACTGATGATGCTCACTTGAGCATGACTATGGTCCACTAGGGTCTTATGACCACCTAATCCAATTCTAAGGATTAAAGAGGTACACTCAAACCTGCACATCTAGGTGAAGACGAACCTCGCAGTCATGCGACATTGTACCTAAAATCTCCTGCAACCAAGAGTCATACAAGCATACATATATAAACTTAATGAAAGTGTTAGCTCGATATTAATACCACGAAATAGGAACACTAAACAACTTGCATACAACTAGAGTGAAAACCATATCAACAGCTATGCATTAAATCAAACATCTGACTATAACATTATATTAAGATAAACTAACCAAGATTAAATCGAGATTAGAAATTGATTAGGGAAGGGGTACTACATTCTCCCCCCCTAGGTTCCGACTTACTCCTGGAAGTCGTAAGGCTAGATGGAGAACATGTCGTACGCATCAGCCCTGAAACTCATTCAACAAAGATCAAATTGCACATAGAAATCTTTCCATAAATAAATGAAATATTATTGCAAAATCTTTTACAAACGCCATTATTCATTGGCAAGATACATCTAAAACCATACATTCCTTAAAATATTCTAGGAATTATCAATAATCATTGGAGAGATACAAGAACTTTCTCCCTTTCATTACACCAAATTAAAGCATTACAAAGAGGTAAACAACAATTACCATAATCATCTACCAAAAATGACAAGAAACATGCCATCATGATCAATTTCTGTTACCAATACATCTTTTTCATAAAAATTTATCGCATAGAACTAGCTTAAAATATCAATTTCTACAACCAATTTAACTTTCATGAAATAAGAGCAATGTAAATAACTCAATTGTTTACACTTGCCAGGCATAAGAAAACCTTTCCGATGACTATGTCCCATAACATAGTGACAAGTTAACACAATTTACTCCATGATACAAATAATAACCATCCACATAACTGGAATGCATAACACAAAGGCCACATGTGAGCATGTCTAATGCTCGGTAAAAGATAACATGCACGATCAGCATCTCTATGCCTGATCTCAGAACAACAATATGATCATAAATATCCAATATCTCACTCAAAGGCTTGATGGTGCTAGGGTACACCATAGCGGTGCTACCTTTCATACAAGACCTTCGTGAACATCTCTTGTTGAGTAAGGTGGTTAGCCTCCAAGAGATAGTCACCACACATATGTAGGTAGTGGATCCTAGCTGCAACACACATACCCCCATCCTCAAGGTTCCCTACATCAACTTCCTCGCACACACTCTACCAAATCCGTATCATACATCTTTGGAGAGGAATTTCACATTTCAACACAAGACCAGCATCCAAAAACAATAAGGATAAACCAGCTTAGCCACCAAAGTACAGATGAATAAAGATAATAAACCATCAATTCCAACAGTAAGGCAAGAAAATAATCCGGAATTTCAACACCAAATCAAAAGTGCTAAAGATCACAAGATCGTGGCTAAACCTTCCAAGTCAAATTAAAATAAATTGCTAGTCACCAAAGAAATAATAAGAATATCACAACTGCACATAACATCACTATGTGACTAGCATCTGGCCACCAACGAGGAAGGAAGGAACAACTGGCTAGCTATTGCAGTAGCTCATCATGTGGTGCGACATAGTCACACTACCCACATGGCATGGCAATGTGCACCTCGACAGCACCCCGCATCACGTCGTCACGCTGCATGGCAATACCCCAAGCGGAGAAGGCAAGCAATGGGCATATCCCGCATGGTAGTGTACCTCACGAAAAAAACACGTGCAGGTCACATCCTGCATAGCGACGTATCTAGAAGGATACTCGCCATAAGTCAGAGGTATACATGACTAGGGTCCACCCACATGCCCACCAACACGTACTAATTGGCAGCACATGTGAATAAACCTACCTTTCATGAAGACAAGGCAAAGGATCCTCCAAATTACACCATCACTATACACAAAAATCACCATCCATATGCTCAAATAAAGGAGAGGAATAGGCTGACACATATAAACCTATAAATAGATTCATCAAAAGGGAAAGTATTGAGTACACCTTTGATACAGTTTAATAGTACAACTATATCATTCCTCGAAGTAGAGAAGCTAAAGTCGCTTCGCACTGATATTACTCATACGCCAATCCATACTATTCAAGGAACAGTTACTTCGAATACTACCCCTTAATATACTGAGTTACCCACAACCCAAGGTTTGGTGCTCAGTAGGGAAACAAATAAACAATATCACATAAACAGTATGGTTTTCCATACTCATAAGCAACATATCCTCCAGGGTTGATTACTTCACCAATCCATGGGCACATATAATAAGCACTGGTTTCTTACAATACACACGAAAACACTAGTATTGGTTTAGTCACATTTACGGGGAGTACTTTTCAGTACACTAACATCTATTCAAGGAAGATTTTAATTATGCTTTCCACATGAATAAGTGAATAAAGTTTACTCTAGATTTAGGTACTAAAATTATTAACAATTTACAATTACATAAGGAAATAACATCATTCCTATATCTTTCTCGAATTTCACTAAGCATCCGCAACTAAATTACTAGCTATGCAAATTCTTTTCCAAAAGAGGACTTTTATCTTTCAATATGAAGCCAAAATGCAATAGTACAATTTCACATGCTTTATAAACATTCTATTTAAATCAATGCATTCTTTAATACCATTTCTAAAAATCTTATGATTAGGCAAAGAGAAGGGAAAGAGAGTTTGATAACCAAACTATTTCCTACAAAGACACAAGATCAACAAAATCACACTATAATATCAAATTTCTCACTATAAGCCTATCATTTTAATTACACGATTTTCATTTCGCTATCCTTAAGAAGGATGACAATCAGCCTAACGAAACACTTCCAATAATTATGGTTGCAACAGGAGGTTCTAGTTTTCCAAACAACAAGGATCAAATAGACCATCTTTTGATAATACCAGACCTCTTGAGAACACTCTCTTATTCTTAATACAATACAAACACATGTCATAATTTGCAACCTATTATAGAGAATCACATTACGATCAAAGGTAAGCAAGGAGCTATCACCCAAATAAAACATATTAATGCATACACATCAAACAAGTTTTTCATTCACACTTCCTAAACACATTAAGGTAATTACATATACCCAAAAGCGAGTTCAATGGAGCATTTGCTAAAATAGATCCTCAATCAAACTAGTTTAATGCAACACATAAAACAATCTTTCGGGGAACACATTAATACTCTCTCGAAGCTACAATAACATGCTCCTTTTAATACTTCTCCTACAAACCAAGCAGTTTCACATAACAACTATCCACATATTAATGCACCTTACTAAGATAGGATTTAATTATGTTACTCCTACAAAATACACATGGAGAATACTTTAAATGCACACATACAATTTTCTCCCAATAACCAAAATAATTTTTTAAACCCATAGCCCTTTAATAATCTAAAAACATAAGCATCATAGAGTTCACACAAGGGTTCAAGACGTCACAACCTTTCTCTCTCGCAAACAAGAAAACTCGAATCAAAGATAATTGCCCACATATCCTAATCATTTTAATTTCTAGAGAGAGAGAGAGGAATGGTGATAATCATTTAATTTTCTACAAAATAAGCATTCCATACTCGCCATACTAGTCCTTCAAATGGACAACACTTAAGCTAGATCATAATCTTAAACAAACACAATTAGCACTTTCAGATTTAAGACAAGCACTGACCAACCCAAATGGATTAGTCTATAGAGTACAACACTCAATAAGGGAAGGTTCATATGAATCTCTTTCAAAATAAGAGTAATCGTAGACCAAGACATCAATAAGCACACCAAGCACATATAATCACTCACAAACACCAACATCAAGAAGGTGAAAACAAGGTGTGAACACACACGTTACACACAAGTTAAGGTCTCCTCAATCACTCACATGCAAAAGGAGGACAAGCATACACATAAGGTCAATACACCTCACATCAATAGAGGGCACACGCGACACCAGAGATCCCAGTGTTGCAACTTGTGCTCTGATACCAAATGTAATGCCCCGCTAGGAAACCCCGAAGGGATTAAGCCATAATACAAGAGTAGAGTGCAATAATTTCTTTTTTTTCTTTTTTTTTAAAGTTACACCACATTAAAATACAACAAGATATCAAAGATTCAGATTACATAGTGGAAGACATCAACTAACACCTAAAGAGTTTCCCAATGTGCTTACTTAAATTTCATGATTCACTTAACTCACACAATTAATCCAATAAGATGATTATCTTAATAACGAGATATTACTTAAACAAGGATAATTACTTTCAAAAGATGGAAATATAACCACATGCTAATTTTTATCCATTATGATTCATTCATACTTTACATTCAAGCTTTTTATTAAAATATAAGCCATGCATCTACTATTCTAACACACTAGAATTTCATCATAAACATATGAGATCTTTTCAAGCGTACTTAATTTCCTTAACAACAACTGAATATATTCCATTACTCTAAGTTACATTCTTTCATATTCCAATTTATTGCATTTTAAAAGACGATTGCATACATACATCTACGATAATTCTCATCTAAACCACTTATGCATTCAATCAAAATGGCATTCAAGAAAGGACTGTATATAAGAATTTAAAGTTAATTCCATCTTATCCACTTATACATTCTAACATAAGCTATTCATACATGATAAAGTTGAATAAGGGAAACATAAGAGAATAACATCACATAACACCATAATGATCTCAGAGTTCACCCCAAAAGGGCTACATCTCCGGGTCTGCTCAACTGCAAGACCCCTCTGATAATTAATAAAGTTAAGAATACAAGAGGTTACACCATATACAATCCTTCCATCAAGGCGAAACATAACCAATATACAAATGACCGCATCGGTCAATAAATACATAAACGATCCCTGAAAAAAAAAAGGGATCCTACTAAACATAATCAAAGCTAATACAAAGGTCCCTTGGAGCATCCACAAAGCTGAGTTATCACCACCCAAGGTCTAACATGAAACTGATACTTACAAGGGCAAAGACAAAAGGATGACCCACAAATGTGCTCCTAACAGAACAATACGACAACACACTAGCGAACATAGGGACAAGTGTCATCACACAACCTGGTATGGTTACCATGGCAGGTCTTCATAAGTCCCAGCCCCATACACTGGGTTACCCTGGCAACCTAATCTGAACCTCCGGCCCATCCAAGCCTCATGTGGACCCACACATCCTTTCGTGAAGACAAGGATGATGGATTGCCATTTCAGGCCTTCTCACAACATGTCGGGTCTATGTTAGCACTCGTCCCATGTGTAAGGCACATTTATCTTACTTAGAGATTACATCCTAATCTATTGAATAGGTTATCACTTATTAGACTCACTTTCGATGGGTTACCCAATAGCCACTTTGGGTGTGGCCCCCAATCAAAAGCCACTTTCCCATACGACACTAGACTATACTCGACGAACTCAAAAACCAAGAAATACACATGGATAGACGAACGGAGTTCAAAAAGGAGGGAACAACCATCTGGTCAAACATGACTCAAAAGTGGTACACTTACTAACAGTACTCTAACTAGAGACCTAACCAACTATGGTCAACCACGAATCATCATTCGACACCCACACAAAGGATATGACCAAATACGACACTACCATAAAACAATAGTCAACTCGGAACCGAGGACTAAAACAGGTACCCCAAATCAATCCATACGACAGGGTCCTATCAAACAAAGCACGACTTGCCATTCATAAGAAAAAGCGAATACAGAAATTAAACTCGCAAAGGCAATAACCGGAAAAGACAATATTTCCTCATATTGATTAAACCAATAAAGGTCGATCAAGTTTTCTACATGATCTATGTTTCCAAAAATACACTAGCAGGAAATCATCATTGCAAAGAGAATACAATATCACAATTTGCAATAGTACCATTGTCTATTTCTCAACATACGAAAAATATAAATTAACCATTCATTTTACTAAATGAGAATATCCGTAACTAAACAATTTTCCCAAATGATACTTAATTAAATTTCCAAAAGCACATCGTTTAAATTCATAATGTCCAAGGGTTAAATATTCATTTCTAATATTTCCAGATGGCCTATAACATTAAAGTCTTCGAACAATATATATATTCTTGAATAAAGTACTATTTAACATAATCAATTAGTAAACATCTCATATTCCAACCATCTTCCAATAATATCCTATTATCAAAACAATACTTCCTCAATCAGACAAATACCCAAATGAGCTATTAATTAAGGTATATATTTTTTTATCCAAGATTAATCAAAATCTAACCAATTAATAATTAATTGCAAAATTAGCAATGCTAGGCTTTAATTAGAAAAGTGCGTTAATCATAAAACGAAATTGAATATTAATTAACGTATAAATTCCATTATACAATTAATTAATATCAAATTTATCATTAATTATAATTATGCCACATTAATCATAATTAAAAACCTAAATGAAATTTACCATAAAATAATATTAAAATATTATAGGTATTTTTTTTTTGAATAATAAAAAAAATACATTAAAAAAAAACATTTTTAAAAACTAACAAGAAAACAATATTTAAATGGAGGGCGGTGAAGGCCGGGCCCACCTCCCAACGCGGGGGTTGGGCGGCCCAAACCCCAGCCACAGGAGAACCCACGCAGGCAGCGCCACTATGGTGGACGCAAGTTCCGCGGCGCCCTGCGGCCACCGCAGTGAGCCTGTAGCCACCGCGAGCTGCAACTCACACGAGGGAAGGGGAGGAGGAGGCGGGTGGAGCTCCACTCCCCGCCCTCCAACCCCAAAACACATCATTTTTTTTTTTATAATTTCGATTTATAAATTTTGAAATAAACAAAAAGAATGGTTTTAATCTCATTTTTTTTTTATTTGCCATAAAACAGGTTTAAAGGAAATATGTTTTGGTTTCATATATATTTTATTTCTTTGATGGGTATACTTCCTTCCATCACAAATGGGTTTCAAACACCCAACATGAATTGAAGAATAACAAAAACCTCAAATAAATTTCCAGCAAAACCCAAATTGGGCCAAAAATAACCATTTTCATCACAATGATTCCACCATGTAAATTTTGGTGAAGAACACAAGCTAATAAGCATAGTTCTAAAACCCACAAATCCAAAAATTAAATTTGAAATCAATTTTAAAAGATTGGATTTTTAACAACAAGCAATTTTCATTCAACCAACAGCCCATTTCGATGGCAACAAGAAGACAAATAAGGTAATTCCTACCTCCATACACATTCCTAGAATAGCTTGAAGAAGAGCCCAACCTGCAAGATCCAGAAGAACTTCTTCCTCCCAAAACCCCCAAAAATCCTTCCTCCAAAATATCTTTTTTTTCAACAAACATTTTTCCAAAAATATCCATCCTCAAAATTTTCCAAAAGTCTAGGTTATAAGGAAGAGTTGACCAAAATTTCATTTTTTTGGAATTAAAATTTTTATTTAAAAATAATTCCCAAAATTACTATTTTCCAACTATATCAACAAATTAAATTGTTTTTCCCATTTAAAATTGATTTTCTCACTCAACTGAAATCTACCCTTTCTATTTCAAAATGCCAAAAGATTAAATTAATTCTATTGTAATTAAATTTAAATCTTCCTTTTTCAACAACATATACAAAATGCATTTAATATTCAAAATCAACCATTTAATTGAACGTACTCCCAATTTAAGACGAGCAATCCAATATTAACGATAAATAACATAAAGAGATCCTATTTAATCTAGTCCATAATCTTTAATGCGCAAACACATATTTAATCATATCAAACACTAAGGACTAATTAATCAATTTAACCATACACACCAAGCACGCAAACCAAGAAAGTCAACCAGACAGATGACTCGCAAACCCAAACAAAAAGGGAATACCGATGACGACTGATGATGCTCACTTGAGCACGACTATGGTCCACTAGGGTCTTACGACCACCTAATCCAACTCTAAGGATTAAAGAGGTACACTCAAACCTGCACATCCAGGTGAAGACGAACCTCGCACTCATGCGGCGTTGTACCTGAAATCTCCTGCAACCAAGAGTCATACAAGCATACTTATATAAACTTAATGAAAGCATTAGCTCGATATTAATACCACGAAATAGGAACACTAAACAACTTGCATACAACTAGAGTGAAAACCATATCAACAGCTATGCATTAAATCAAACATCTGACTATAACATTATATTAAGATAAACTAACCAAGATTAAATCAAGATTAGAAATTGATTAGGGCAGGGGTACTACAATACTTAGGTCATCTTGAATCATTATGTCAAGTTGCTTGTATTTTCTTACAACATTTTAAAGCTCAATGATGAAATCAAAGCACTATTACAAGATAACATATGAAGAATAGCAGTACAATGTTTAGTTAGATCATTTTAGATTAGCTCATTATTCAGTTACATTATAAGCATTCATGGTCAGCTGCATTATAAGCATATCATTTCATTAATAGATCAATGGTCATAAATAAAGATTGAGTATACTTGGACAAACAAACACAATTTGGATTTAATCATTATAGGTGCATTCATTTTAGAATCATTTTAAATCATTATCCATTTCATTTAATTGCATTAGTTTGCATTATCATTTCATTTTAGATCATTTAGTTGCATCTTTACACTTAGATTCATAATCATTATAAACATTACATATAAAAATACAAAAACATTTCATATAGATCATTTGCATCATCATCAAAAAAAAATCAATCATTCATTTGCATTCCATATAGATCATTGCATTTGCATCATTTAAGATAGTGATCATAATCATTGCATCCATATCATCATCAAATAGAATAACATGCATAAAGAAACATCATCCATATAATCACTGCATCCATAAAATCAAAGCATATATATCATCATCAAATAGAGTAACATGCATATAAATCATCATCATTTAGAGTCCATGTCTGCATATAGATCATCATAAAACAATAAAAGTCTATACAATGATATTAGATAAACAATACAAATGCCTCATCAAATACAAATCAAGTCACGGCTGTCCTGTACCACTACCACCTAACTTTGTCCATCTCTATGGTTGTGGGCAAGAAGATCCTCTAGATGCCCATCTCCCATGATCACCACTCCTCTGAGGAGGTCCCATGACCCCACCACTTCTAGTATCCATCAACATGGTGGTATGATAACTACCTGCTCTTTGGCTCTCTGTAACTGTCTCCTCATATCATCATCGCCAATAGGAAGTCTCCTTCCCAGCCTGAAATAATGCTCTAACAGTGTCAGCCGAGAGAGTACCTGATCCAACCTGCTGAATGTGATTAAGAAGGCCTTGAGTATCATGTTGTCTCCTAACAACTCTATCCCTCTCAGTCATAAGAGTCTACACCTATACTCAAAGTTGCTCAATCTGCACTCTTAGACTGTCAATGGTATCCTACCTTGGCACATCATGCTTCGATGCATCCTACTCTGGCATATCATGCACTGGTGCATCCTGCTCTGGTAAATCCTATTGTGGTGTATGAACCCCAATCCCCTCACCACCAACCTGTCCAACTGCTAGAATCTCAGTCCAAGTAAGTCTTCAAACCCATCATCTAATCAAGGGAACATGATCCTCAGGATCCTCATCATCTCCACCATGAGATGCAATAACCCTAGGGTCTGGCTGAATCTGTCCAAAATCAATACCTCTCCTGCAACCCCCATCCAATCCACTCACCCTGCCTCCTGCCAATGGCAACCCTCTCAGTGATCTCATACCTATCCTACCATGCTCCCTCCCAATCCATCCAACATCTCTCCCACCCATAGGACGTTCTCTCTCAATCTTGCCAGCCAGTCCAAATGGTCCTCCATAGACTCTCAGTCGACCACCCCTCCGTCTAGGTCTCCTACCACCACCACCACCACCTCCATCCCCACCCTCATCTCCACCTCCCCCAGCCTCATGAGCAACTCTAATCTCTCGTCTCCATCTCCATCTCCTAAAAACTAGATCATCTAAGTCATCATCCTCATCTCCTGAGCTGAGAGGAGGATCTGTTGGATCAATAAAGCGAGGAAATGGGTGAGCTAATATGTACTGAGCATAGTCTGTAGTAACCCCAGTATCAAGAATGTGCAATCTCATATCATAAGACACTCTCAGAGTAGCAACAAACTCTGCATGGGAAATCTCAAAAGATAATGAAGGTCCCCAATCTCATCTATCTTTGTAATGCCAAGCATATATCGTCACACCAGTAGGCATAGGATGGGTCATACCAAACTATCTCAAAATGCGACTAGTCAACTGTCGCTCAACAATGTAAGGAGTTTGACCAATGAGATATCTACTCTGCATAATAAATGGTAAGGTCTGTACATCATCTATCCATGGCTCACAATCAACATATGGTCTCCAAGTAATACTATCCAATGAATCAAGCACCCAACACCCATACTCCATCTTACCCAGCTTATGTTGAGTAAGGATACCTACATAAAAATATACATATGGCTGCCTCTTTCCATGAACTCTGTGATGGATAGGGCACGTAATATCAATATGCTCCCAGCACCAGATCTGCAATAAAGTGCATCCTATGGACAAACTTGCACTCTCATCATACACTACCTGATGAAGATCATGATATAAATGTGCCAGCATGCAAACACCCCAAGCATATTGAGTATGATGCATCATCATACTCAAGAGAATCTCACCCCATCCAACAGAAACACCTCATGATCTCCTATTAGGACAAATAAATCCTCCAATCAAACTAACAAGAATAATGGGAAGAGCCTCGTAATACATCACCATATCTACACATCAAATCTCTCCTCTACCAATGATCTCATCAGCAAACATGACTCTGCAAGCCTCTGTCCCTATTGGTATTTTGGTATGGTTTTGTCATTGATGTCAACACCTACTAAAATGCTAGCACTCTAGAGATCCAGCAGCATTCATCGGCAAGCAAGTAACTATTGCACAGTTACTGGTATATGGTTCACCAGCAGGATATAATGATCACCAGCACTTGGAATGATATGGAAGACACCTAGTAATGTCGAAGGCATCATGTGGACACTTTGTTTTGAAGAATTAATCATTGGTATAATCATATTTACATATTTGCTTTTACCGGCAAATAGGTCCAGGGTTACCTAGGGTTACATCGGCAGGTTTATCTTTCCTAGATCAGCATGGCACGCTATGGAGATGATTTATTATTGTTGTAAATGCATTAAGTCAACATGTTTAATCAGTTATTGCATCAGATATTATATTGTTTGTAAAATGTTTTTATTGTAATATCTTGTAGAGCTGACCTACTAAAATTGGTCTTAGGTTATGGTATAAATGTAAGATCTTATTTGTAAGATCGAGTGTGGAATGCGAAAAAGAATTGTGAGAAGGTATATGCGAGATTAAGTAGAGCAATACATAGAGACATCATTTGAAGGTGAAGTTAGGTTTTTGTAGAAGCATATCAGCATTACACCGGTACTGAATCTAGCATATGAAGATGCTATTTTGTGCAATACATTCTTATTGGATTTAACCATCCAACTGTAGTCAGTGTGACTCCCATTTTGTGTTTGAGCAGTGAGCTCCAGGCTGTTGGCCTTTCTGCATGTGCAAACCCCATTTATGTACACTTACTATCTGTAGTAGTATCATTTGATTGTGGGTAAGGTTTCCCACCATGGTTTTTCCCCTTACAGGGTTTCCATGTACAAATATTGGTGTTTTGTGTTGTGGATGACTTTGTGTTTATGTTTCATGCATTAATCTTTACCGGTATAGCAATTAACTGTTAACACTGTCTATTGCCGTACTAAACTGGTTTACCGGTATTAAGCATTAAGTTGGTTAAGTTGATTTTGGTTTAAATTTATTTGACAACTGATTCACCCCCCCCTCTCAGTTATCTTTGGGACCTAACAATTGGTATCAGAGCTTAGTCCTCTTTTGTAGAAGTTTAACAACTTGAGGAGATCCAATGACTACTAATTATTTCATGAAGGATAGTCCTAAACTTGATGGAACCAACTATGGAATATGGAAGATCAGAATGGAGACACATCTGAATTGTATTGGTAAAGACATCTGGGAAGTTACAAAGAATGGTTATACTGTTGTTGTAGCTGGTCAGACTACTCCAACTACCTTAGCTAAAGATGAGGAGAATGATTACAAAGGAAGATAAGCACTTTTGAGTGCCTTATCAGATCAACAAATCATGGGATTATCAGATAGATCTATTGCTAAAGCTATTTGGGATCATTTGGAAACACTGAATGAAGGAGATTCCACAGTCAAGATTGCAAAACTTGAAAGCTTCCGAGTCAGGTATGAACATCTGAAAATGGAAGAAGATGAAAGGATTTTTTCTTTTATGGAAAGAGTAAATGAAATTGTTTTGGGTATTAAATGTTGTGGAGGAACCTTGAGTGAGGATGAAATTATTTCAAAAATCTTAAGAGGTTTGCCACTGGCATATAAAATGAAGGTTACTACTATAAATGAGTTGAGAACAATGCCTAATACATCAATAACTAGGGATACATTGATTAGAAAACTTTCAGCTTTTGAAATTGAGGAATTTGGTCCTGTTGCTACTATAAAGATAGATTTGGCCTTTAAAGCATCAACATCATCTGCTCCATCATTTGACAAGTCAAATTGGAAAGCCTTTTATACAAGAGAACTTGAAGAAACTAGGAAGGAGAATGAAGAACTTGAAGAACTTGAAGCACTATTTGCAAGGAAAATGCCAAAAGGTCCTATTGGAAGTAAGTATGAAGATAAAGCACCCTTTAAATGTTTTAACTGCAATAAGATTGGTCATATGGCTTCGAGATGCCCTGATAGACATGCTAGACTAAGAGAAGAAGCTAGAAGAATATACAAGCCTAATCCTGAATATTAGAGATACAGATTTAAGAAGAACAAAGACAAATCTTGTTACATTGTTGATGAAGGTGTGACTGATGATTCTGATGAGGATCTAGTAGACAATGGATGGGTTTTTGTTGCTATAATAGAATATCAACCGGTACCTACTGCTCAATCGGTAGAACAAGCCCTAGCAGCTAAAGTTGAAGTAAAATATGAATGGATCATTGACTCAGGATGCTCACATCATATGACAAGAGACAAAGGTAAACTATTGAACTTTCAAGAACACAATGGAGGTTTAGTAAGATTTGGAGATGACAAAGCCTGTTCAATCAAAGGTAAGGGTACAATATCTCTTGATGGTAAGCATAACACTGACAATGTCTACTATGTTGAAGGATTAAAGCATAATATTTTAAGTGTTGGTCAATTAGTTGAGAAAGGATTTCAGTTACAATTTAAGAATGGAAAATGCAAAATCATGAATAGAACTGGTTTGGAAATTGCAACCGGTAATCAGACTAGAGGTAATATCTTTCATTTGAATAACAGTGAAAAGGCATGCTTGATTGCACATATAGATGAAAGTTGGTTATGACATAAGAGACTCTGTCATGTAAACTTTGATTGCATGGTGAAGACCAGTACTTCTAAGGCAGTTAGAGATCTACCTAAAATTGTGAAACCTCAGAATACAATTTGTAAGGAATGTCAATTTGGAAAACAAGTTAGAGCTAGTTTTAAAAATATTCTAGAAAAATCCAATAATGCTCTTGACTTGATTCACACTGATTTATGTGGTCCAACTAGAACTAAAAGCTTACAAGGTGATAGATATTTCATGCTAATTATTGATGATTATTCTAGAATGTGTTGGGTTACTTTTCTTAGAGAAAAATCAGAAGCACTTGGAAAGTTCAAACTGTTCAAAGCAATGGTTGAAAATGAAACCGGTAAGAAAATCAAATGTTTAAGATCAGATCAAGGAGGAGAATTCACATCTAAGGACTTTAATACATTCCGTGAAGTGAATGGAATCAGAAGACAACTATCAGCACCTCGGACACCATAGCAAAATGGATTTGTTGAAAGGAAAAACAAAACTATCTTGGATGCAACAAGAAGTATGTTATCTGAAGCAAATCTACCACATGTATATTGGAGATAAGTAGTTAGCACAACGGTCTATACATTCAACAAAGTTCACATCAAAGGTGAAACTGGTAAGACCCCTCATGAACTATGATTTGGTAATACTCCTACTCTTAAGTATTTTAGAATTTTTGGAAGTAAATGTTATATTAGAAAAGATGAGTATATTGGCAAATTTGATCCTAGAAGTGATGAAGGAATATTTCTTGGTTATTCATCTAAGAGCAAGGCATATAGATGTTTTAACAAGAGATTGTAGAAAATTGTTGAGAGCACAAATGTAAAAATTGATGAACAATTCAGAGGAACTTCAAGGTATATAGACTCTGAACCGACAACAGAAATTGTGACAAATGAACCTACACTAAATCCATCGGCATAGAATGAAGATCTAGTTACCCTGGTATCATCAGAGGACTCCATAGTAATTGAAGAACAACAACAAACTAAGACACCACAGTATGTAAGATTGAATCATTCTGAAGATCAGATAATTGGAAACAAATTTAAAGGAGTTATGACAAGAGGAAGATTGGAAAATGAAGAGGTATGTCTTATTTCTCAAATTGAACCATCATCTGTTAATGAGGCATGTGAAGATAAATTTTGGATTAAAGCTATGGAAGAAGAATTAGGAAAAATTGAGAAAAATAATACTTGGACATTAGTTCCCCGACCTAAAGATAAAAATGTAATTGGAACCAAATGGGTATTTAGAAACAAACTTAATGAAGATGGTAAGGTTGTTAGAAATAAAGAAAGACTAGTGTGTAAGGGATATTCTCAGAAAGAAGGAGTTGATTACAATGAAACCTTTGCACTGGTAGCTAGAATTGAGGCAGTCAGATTATTCTTGGCTTTTGCAACTCACAAGAACTACAAAGTTTATCAAATGGATATTAAATGTGCATTCTTGAATGGAGATCTTGAAGAGGAAGTCTATATTGAACAACCTGATGGATTTTCTTTGACAGATGAAAATTATATGGTTTGCAAGTTAAGAAAAGCTCTGTATGGATTGAAACAAGCCCCAAGAGCTTGGTATGCAAGATTGGATAAGTATCTTTTAAAGATTGGTTTTACTAACGGAAATGCAGATAGCAATTTATATTACAAAATAACTAACGATGACGTCTTGATTATAGAAGTATTCGTTGATGATATAATCTTTGGAGGAGAAGATGGATTATGTAAGTAATTTTCTATTAAAATGCAGCAAGAATTTGAAATGTCTATGATTGGAGAAATAAAATTCTTTTTAGGACTGCAAATTTCACAGACTGACAAAGGTATATTTTTGAGTCAATCCAAGTACTTGAAAGAGTTACTAAAGAAATTTGGGATGGAGAACTCTAAACTAGTAAGTACACCTATGACTACAAATGACAAATTATCTCAAAGGGATGAATCTACACCTGTTAATCCAATTAGATACAAATCTATGATAGGAGGTTTACTGTATTTGACACAAACCAGACCTGATATTATGAATGCAGTATGTATTGTTTCTAGATTTCAAAGTGATCCTAGGGAAAATCATGAATCAGTAGTAAAAAAGATTTTCCGGTACTTACAAGCCACTACAAATCTTGGATTATGGTATCCTAGAGATGAAAATTTTGATCTATGTGCATACATAGATGCAAATTGGGCAGGAGATGTGGATGATAGAAAAAGCACCACCGGCGGAGCATTCTTTCTTGGAAAGAGATTATTTTCTTGGTTGAGTAATAAACAAAGTTGTACATCTTTATCAACAACAGAATCAGAATATGTTGCAGCAGCAACTAACTATACATAGGTACTATGGCTAAGCAAATGTTGAAAGACATAAAGGTAAAATGCAAGGAACCTATTACTATATATTGTGATAACACTGCAGCAATTGATATATCCAAGAATCCGGTATTACATTCTGAAACAAAACATGTTTCTATCAAACTGAATTTTCTAAGGGAAAAAGTTGAAGAAAAGGAGATAAAACTGGTTTATGTGAATACTAAAGAACAACTTGCAGATATTTTCACAAAACCTTTTCCTAAGGAGACTTTTGAATATCTTAGAGATCAGCTTGGAGTCATACCACCACCGGTAGAGACTTAGATAGTTGATGATTGTCATCAACCGACAGAACTAAAGGACAAATCTTTTACTCTGGTCTTTGATGAGGAAGCTACTTCTCAGGGGGAGTAGTTGGTATTTTGAATTGATTGGTATTTTGTATATGAACTTGGTTTTATTATTATAACTTTGGCATTTGATGTCAAAGGGGGAGAGATATCTATGGAAAAACACATT
The DNA here is from genome assembly GCF_030272615.1 of Cryptomeria japonica. Classification (NCBI taxonomy): domain Eukaryota; kingdom Viridiplantae; phylum Streptophyta; class Pinopsida; order Cupressales; family Cupressaceae; genus Cryptomeria; species Cryptomeria japonica. The sequence continues at coordinate 622,192,464 of NC_081408.1, read as the reverse complement.
ATCTTTTAAGAGAACTTTGGATAACACATGTTGATCCCAAGGGGAGAGATTGTTGTTTGAAAGAGACTATTACTCTCTATATTCTGATTATGATCTTTTTGGAGAGATTGTTGGTTTTTGGTTTTTGGCATTTCTCTTTTGGCACTTTGATGGTTTTCCATCTTGTGTTGCCATCAATGCCAAAGGGGGAGATTGTTGGTATTTTGGTATGGTTTTGTCATTGATGTTAACACCTACTAAAACACTAGCACTCTGGAGATCCAACAACATTCACTGGTAAGCAAGTAACTATTGCACAGTTACTGGTATATGGTTCACCAGCACGATATAATGATCACCGACACTTGGAATGATATGGAAGACACCTGGTAATGTTGAAGACATTGTGTGGACACTTTGTTTTGAAGAATTAATCATTGGTATAATCATATTTGCATATTTGCTTTTACCGGTAAATAGGTCCAGGGTTACCTAGGGTTACACTGGCAGGTTTATCTTTTCCAGATCAACATGGCACACTATGGAGATGATTTATTATTGTTGTAAATGAATTCAGTTGACATGTTTAATCGGTTATTGCATCAGATATTATATTGTTTGTAAAATATTTTTATTGTAATATCTTGTAGAGCCAACCTACTAAAATTGGTCTTAGGTTATGGTATAAATGTAAGATCTTATTTGTCATATCGAGTGTGGAATGCGAAAAAGAATTGTGAGAAGGTATATGCGAGATTAAGTAGAGCTATACACAAAGACATCATTTGAAGGTGAAGTTAGGTTTTTTTAGAAGCATATCAGCATTACACCAATACTGAATCCAGCATATGAAGATGCTATTTTGTGCAGTACATTCTTATTGGATTTAACCATCCAACTGTAGTCAGTGTGACTCCCATTTTGTGTTTGAGCAATGAGCTCTAGGTTGTTGGCCTTTATGCATGTGGAGACCCCATTTATGTACACTTACTATCTGCAGTAGTATCATCTGATTGTGGGTAAGGTTTCCCAACGTGGTTTTTCCCCTTACAGGGTTTCCACATACAAATATTGGTGTTTTGTGTTGTGGATGACTTTGTGTTTATGTTTCATGCATTAATCTTTACTGGTATAGCAATTAACTATTAACACTGTCTACCGACATACTAAACTGGTTTACCGGTATTAAGCATTAAGTTGGTTAAGTTGAGTTTGGTTTAAATTTATTTGACAACTGATTCACCCCCCCCTCTCAATTGTCTCTGGGACCTAACAGTCCCAACCCGATCCTGAAAATCATACTGCACTAGCTTGCCAGTCACTGCGATGTGCAAAATCCTATAGACATCCTCAAAGAGTCACACTAATCTCACCCGTATGAAGGTGGAAAGTGTTATGCTCGCTGTGTCATCTCTCGACTAACGCTGTCAATAATCCTCTACTATGCATAATCTTAGGCATATACAACAAATGGAGTAAACCACATGCATCTATGTGTCTAATCTTTGCCCGGGTCAGCTCTGGAACTAAATGACGCACTGTCGATAATTTCTCTCGACACTGGAGAACATCAAGTTTCTCCTATCAAATTGAAGTAATCAAATTATCAATCAATCTATCAAATCGATCAACAATCATTATTTATCTATCAAATCAAACTGAAGCAATCTATGCTATCTATCTATCAAATCAATCAAGTGATCAATCAACAATCTATCTATCTCTCAAATCAATCTATCAAATCGGTCAACAATCATTATTTATCTATCAAATAAAATTGAAGCAACTTAAACTATTAAATCATTTTAAAACCTATCAGTCATGGTTTTCTATCAATCACTGAGTTCAATCAAAACTCTACTAAGTTCTTGCATCAGAAACTAAATCGGTTTCTTAGAGCTACTCATCAATCTATTAATCTATCAATCAAGCTATCTATCCAACCACATCATGCAATCACTCAATCAGGTCCCTTTTCATCATCAATACATATTAAACATGTTGAATCTAATCATCAAAGTGATATTTTAGCCTTTACACTTATCAAAAACATCAAATTTGAGCAAAAGTGCTATCTTATTGAGCATTTGTGCTAGACTAGTGCATATGCGTTATCCTTTTGAACAAATGCGCAAACCCATGCAAATGCGCTGCCTTAATAAGCATAAGCGCTAACAAACAAAACATATGCACTAAACTATGCATAAGTGCTAACATTCTTAACATATGCACTAACAAAAAGAGCATATGCACTAATCCTAATTGCATATGTGCTAAAACAAATTGCAAAAGCACTAACCTAACACCAAAAAAATCGCAAAAAATTTAAAAAATTCAAAAATGCGCTAAAAACATGAAAATTTGCACAAAAAATTGACAACAAAGATCGGGATAAGATACCTACCGGATACCCATACTCGACAGGTCGCTGATAATGCCGAACATGCTCAAATTTATGGTTCTCCACGGGAATCACCATTTTGCCACCTCAGCAAGAATATTTTCTCCACAAGCTGACAAGGATAAAAATGAAATTAAAATTAGCCTTGGTTAATTTTATATTTACTATTTGAAGAGTAATTAATTTCAATGGGGCAATTTAATTTGTTTTTTTTCCAAATGAATTTAATTGACTAAATTTTTTATCAAATATCATGAGATTAATCGTTCAAACCAGAGTTTTCAACAATTTCACGATCAATCACCTGAGGGGGCACACAATCAGGATTTTTATCTCTAATCAGGCGCATTATCGAGACTTGATTTAATCTTTAAAACAATGTTGTCTTCACATCATTTCAAAGAGGGGCAAAATGTATACACATAAAAATTGGCTATGAGCAATTAAATAAATATTTTATATTTATTTAATAATTATTCTTCTATTAAATAGTTGTAGTCACATAAATCTGTCCACTGAATTAAATGAATACTTAGTATTTATTTGATTATTTAACCATCAATTAATAATTAATTAAATTAATATTTAATTAATTCATTTTAACCCTCTTCTCCTATTAATTAAATAAATTATTCAATTTATTTGATTTAATTCACTTAACCAAATTCATACCATTAATTAAATAAATAAATCATATTTGTTTAATTAAATCTTCTCTCACATTTAAATAAATTAATATTTATTTAAATCCCCCAAAATCCCACCTCTCACATTTAAATAAATTAATATTTATTTAAATCCCCCAAAATCCCACCTCTCACATTTAAATAAATAAATCATTTATTTAAATCACCTTTATCCTCCACCCACTTGTATTTTCCTACAAAAGCAAGTTGCACAATTATTTTAAATAAATAATTTATTTAAATCACCTTTATCCTCCAACCACTTGTATTTTCCTACAAAAGCAAGTTGCACAACTATTTTAAATAAATTATTTATTTAAAATCCTATTTATCCTCACCCACTTGAAACCTTTAATGGTTTCCCTTAAAGTATTCAAACGTGATGGCTTTAAAGTCTTCAAACTTGATGGCTTCCTTCTATAGTCTTCTTAAGACTTTAATGGTTTTCCTTAAAGTCTTCAAGCCTTTAATGGTTCCCCTCAAAGTCTTCAAGCATTTTAATGCTTTATCTTCCTTTTTCTCATTTAAATAAATTAATATTTATTTGAATATTTATCCAAATACAACTTGCACATATTTATTGAAATAAATGAATTTTTATTTTAATAAAATCCTATTTTCCCTCACCCACCAAATCCACTTGCAAAATCTAATCCCCTTCTAGATTCTTCTAACCCCTTCCTAATTAACTTAATCCATCCCCTAATTATTGTCACATTCCTAAGCAAAATGGAGTCACTTCTCAAAGCCTAAAAGTCTTGGATAACCTTTGAAAGCTTCCAACCTTCAACCACTAAATGGCTCAAAGTCTTTGATAACCATTGAAGGCTTTCAACCTTCAACCACTTAATCCCCAAAGTCTCCAATAACCATTAATGGTTACCTCAAACCCTCCCACATGGTTAAAACATTTGTTTTGACTCAACCTCTACCCAACCCAAAGGTCTCATCAGGCCATTAATGCTTTGACCATGATTATCTCTTAATCATTTGCACAAAGGTTTATCCTTGCATTAACTCCTAATCCAGTGGGTAATCCTAATTTAGGCTTGACCCTTACCTTCTAGATAACTATGAGGTCTCCTCAGGCATTTAATGCCTCCAACCTCTTCTCTCAACCCAATCTTATGTCGACACTCGTCACCATTTCATTGGTGCAAATTGTGCACATGGATCCCCAACTTTCAAGCTTGACCCTTGATTAAACCTTTCAATCCTGGCCATCCATTGCTCCATTTTTCCTATAAATAGAGCCCATTCCTTCATAATCCAGATCCTGAAAACTTGTAAGCATTTAGACTATAGCCATTTTAGAGAGCATTTAGCATAGCATAACTAAATATTGTCTTTTTGGTAAAATCAATCATTTTAGCATTAAAAATAGCTTTTCATTTCATGTTTGGAGCTATTCTACAAATCTCAATCCTCCATAAGCATCCATAGTGCAAAAAGCTGCTGAGAGCTACACTATTTTGGAACTTGGAGAGGAGAGGAACAAGGGAGAAGGAGCTAAGGCTATGCTAAGAGACAGTTGGAGATGTCTCATGATCTTTGTTTTAGTTATTTGAGATATTTAGCATGTTTTTAGTGTCTCCTTTGGAATGCCTTCATTGTTTCAGTTTTTGATTGATTAACTCTAACATCTTGTGTGTTTTGTGTTGTTTGATCTTGAACTAACAATTGTGCCATTTAGGAGGGCATCAATAGTTAATTTGAAAAGATTAATTTATTTAATTCATTTCCATGTCTTTCTATTAATTAATATTTTATTAATTAATTCATCTATCCTATTCTTCTAATTAATTAAATATCTAATATTTAATTATTCTTTTAACCAAGTTAATTAAATATCTAATATTTAATTATCTCCTCTAATCAATTAAATATCCAATATTTAATAGTTATTCTCCTATCCTATAGTCCACTTGTCCTATCATGCCTAAATTTCCTCCAACCATTCCTAGATTCTCTTAGTTAGCAACCCAGTCAAGGTGAGATGAGTGACACTTGTCTTCTCCTTCCCCCTTTCTCTCAACCTTCACCTTTGCTTAGAACCATTCAAATCTGCAGATATGATCATGACCGTTGATCTAAGCCACATCATCTCATCCTCTCAAAGTCTATAAAATCAAGAGCTTCAGTTGAGAGAGAGTTAGACTTCAAATGCATTTTGCAATTTAATCATATGCATCTGTGATTTTTTGAAGCAAATAGCAAATAAAAAATATCATATAACATTTTAGCATAATCATTTAGCATAATCATGTAGTATTGCATATCATAGTATCAGTTAACTTCAAGTTATCAGTCTATTCTTCATATGCCATCTTGGAAGCCATCAGTGCATTGTCTGAGAGCACACCATCTACAACTAGGAACAGTGGAGTTAGGACACAATGAGACATAAGTCATGAAGGTAATATTAGTATTTTATTTTATGTGTACTTCATGTAGTTTCATTGGTTGAGTTTGGATTTCCTGTAGCATTTCCATTTGTGTTTTGTGAGACTAACTTATTGCAGGTAACATTCTGAGGATGAAATTCAAGTCGACAAAGTGATCTTGAAGAGGAAATTTACATTGAACAACCTGATGGATTTTCTTTGACAGATGACAAAGATACGGTTTGCAGGTTAAGGAAAGCTTTATATGGATTGAAGCAAGCTCCTAGAGCTTGGTATGCTAGATTGGACAAATATATTTTGAAGCTTGGTTACACAAAAGGTAATGCTGCCAACAACTTATACTACAAAGTGACTAATGATGACATCTTGGTTATTGAAGTTTTTATTGATGATATCATTTTTGGAGGAGAAGATGGATTGTGTAAAAACTTTTCTAATAAGATGCAGGAAGAATTTGAAATGTCTATGATTGGGGAGATGAAATTCTTTTTAGGATTGTAGATTTCACAGACTGATAAAGGTATATTCATAATTCAATCAAAGTACTTGAAGGAATTACTTAAGAAATTTGGCATGGAAAACTCTAAACCGGTAAGTACACCTATGACTACAACTGATAAACTATCTTTGAAGGATGAATCAACACCTATTAATCTGACAAGGTACAAGTCTATAATTAGAGGTTTACTGTATTTGACACAAACAAGACCTGATATTATGAATGTAGTATGTATTGTTTTAAGATTTCAAAGTAATCCTAAAGAAAATCATGAATTAACAATGAAAAGGATTTTCCGATATCTACAAGGCACAACAAATCTTGGTTTATGGTATCCTAAAGATGAAAATTTTGATTTATGTGCATACACAAATGCAAATTGGGCAGGAGATGTAGATGATAGAAAAAACACCACCGGCAGAGCATTTTTGCTTTTTCTTGGTAGCAAACTAATTTCATGGTTGAGCAAGAAATAGAGTTGTACATCTTTGTCAACAGCAGAATCAGAATATGTTGCAGCAACAACTAATAGTACACAGGTATTATGGATTAAGCAAATGTTGAAGGACATAAAGGTAAAATGCAAAGAACCTATAACCATTTACTATGATAATATGACAGTAATTGATATTACTAATAATCCGGTATTTCACTCTAAAACTAAACATGTTTCAATCAAATTCAATTTTCTAAAAGAGAATGTTGAAGCAAAAGAAGTGAAATTGGTTTATGTGAATACTAAAGAGAAGATTGTAGATATTTTTACTAAGCCTTTTCCTAAGGAAACTTTTGAATATCTCAGAGAGCATCTTGGAGTTATACTCTCACCGGTAGAAACCTAGATAGTTGATGCTTGGCATCAAATCGACAAAATTAACTGAGAAATATTTTTCCTGCTTTGATGAGGAGAGCTACTTCTCAGGGGGAGTAGTTGGATTAGTTGGTATTTGTAATAAGTTCTATGAACTGATTGAATTTGGTTTTGTATTGCTTTGGCATTTGATGTCAAAAGGGGAGAGATATCTATGGAAAAACACATTATATTTTGGGGAGAGATTGTTACTCTCTGTATCTGTATTATGATTTCTGGTTAATGATCTCTTTGGGAGATTATTGGTTTTGGTTTTTGGCATTTTTACTTTAGCACTTAGATGGTTTTTCCATCTTGTGTTGCCATCAATTCCAAAGGGGGAGATTGTTGGTATTATGGATATGTTGCATTGGTTTTGTCATTGATGTCAACACTTATTCTTTTGGAGATCTTTGGCTATGTTCACCGGCATGTTCAATGACTTATGCACAGTCACCGATATCTTGTTCACCGACACTGAGGATGATCTGTTATCATCTAGAGATTACTTGGTTATGTCAAAGACATTGTTTGGACACTTAGTTTTGGTGATTTGGTTATTGGTCTAATCGAGTTTGCATATTTATTGTTACCGACAAATAGGTCTAGGTTATGGACCGGAAAGCGTTATCTATTCTAGATCAATACAACACGTTATGGAGATGATTTATTATTATTGTAAATACGTTGAGCCGACATGATGCATTGCATATTGATTCATTTGTAAATTGATTTAATTGTTATATTCTTTGTAAGCCAACCTACACATTTGGTCTTAGGTTGTGGTATATGTGTAAGATCTCATTTGTGAGATTATATAGAGAAGGTGTGAAAAGGATTGTAATAAGGTATATGTGAATATAAGCTGAGCTATACACACAGACATCATTTGAAGATTCAAGGAAGGTATGAAGAAGACAATCAGAGCTTAATCGGTACTGAATCCAACATATGAAGATTCTATTTTGAGCAATACATTATCATTGGATTTAACCATCCAATTGTAGTCAGTGTGACTCTCATTTTGTGATTGAGTAGTGAGCTCTAGGCAGTTGGCCTTTCTATATGTGCAGACCCCATATTGTACAAACATACTATCAGCAGTAGTATCATCTGATTATGGGTAAGGTTTCTCACCGTGGTCTTCCCCCTTATAGGGTTTGCACATACAAATATATGTGTTATGTGTTATGGATGTTATATGTCTTTCTATTTCATGCATTAAACTTTACCGGTACTATTATTAACTATTACATTGTCTACCGACATTAATTTTGGTGTACCAATATTATGCATTAAGTTTTGTTAAGTCTTAATTGGGTTGAAATTAATAGACAACTGATTCACCCCCCCCCTTGTCAGTTGCCTCTAGGTCCTAACATCTCGGGTCTCTGATCAGGCTTGGGGATTCAATTCGCCGATGTGAAGACCCTATTATGGTTGAAAATTGCAAGGGTCACAATTTTATGACACTACATTTAGCCCCCACTTTTGCGGGAGTATAAGCGTACGCCAATACTGTTGGTAAAGTACAAGGAAACAATATTGAAAGACTTCTACCATGTCAAGGAGGAAAGATACACCAAGCCCCCATTAGACTTAGGATCTTACAAATTTGATTGACAAAGTAAAATGGAAGATCAAGAAGAGAAGAACCATGACTACAAGTAGCAAGGTTCTCCTCACTATGAGTCATGAAAAGAAAGGATACCAAAAATTACAAAGCAAAGCCCAATTCAATAAGTAAATTTAAGTATCAAGAAGGAAAATATGAGCGGAGTGTATGCCCCTTAAAATGATCGTGCACACCTTATCAGGAGCGATTGCTTTAAAGTAGGATACACCCAAGAGGAAAAGAGTGAGAGGGAGCATGCTATTGCAAGGATTTAGCCCCCAATTGATGAATAAACCCAAGGATAATGAACACAAAACATGAGGTAGTTTCGCTTTCCTTGGGGTCAGTATGTTGTATGATAACTCTTGTATATCATATGTATATGTGCATAGAATATTTGTCATTCCCCAAAGAAAGGAAAATTCCTTGGAAGAAAGGGAACACAAATGTCTTTTTGAGTCAACATGAGAGAGACCAAAAGAGATCTCAATTATTTGCATCATCCTCAAGTAGACGTTAAGGGGAAAAATAGAAGAACAAGGATACATATAGAAGAATAATCACAAAAGAGCAAGATAGGAGAAATGGAGAAGATCTATGGTGCTAATGTTGTTAATCTAGAATGACATCCACCTCCTGATCTTGCTGATCACTATTTTGGGAAGGTAGAAAACATGCCAGAGGAGCGACATCAAGCACATCAGATGGAGATATCACAAGATCCAAATAAGGACTATGCTCATGTGGTAAGTAACTTTGTTCGACTCTAGGAGCTAGGATTAGGGCTTTTGAAAATTCTGCTAATAAATGCTTGTCAATATCAACATACTCATAGCCACTATAAGAATAATTAGAAGTTGTAATGCCATCATGAATAACATTTTCACCTATTTCCTTATCAAGTTTTATAGAAAGAGGAGCTCTCACATGAATAGAAGGAAAACCATCACATGTTTTTTTTAATTTATGATTTGGAGATTTAGGTTGAACATCTTGCTTAGGAGAAAAGGGAATCATGTCAACTAGTGGAGTTCTAGAAGATTGAATATTTTAAGGAACAACTTCATGAGCTCGGACATGACATCTTCATCAGCATTCTCTTACACAACGATTTCGTTGAGTCTTAGTGGAAGGCTGGGAAGAAGGAGGAACATTTGTTGAAGGAGGAATATTCTCCTCTTTGATAGTTAAAGGCTTAGGTTGAGGTCTTTTACATTGGACGAGAAGAGAGACAAGCCTCTTTTCCCTATAAGAGGAAGGAGGTGGAACTGCACCATATAAAAGAGGAATATTAGGTTTAGGAAGGAGACTGGGTCCATCATGAGGAGGAGGTACAGGTCTAACCTTAGGAGGAATATTGTTGTTCTTCTTAGGACAAGGCATAGTGACATACATAGGAATAGGTAGACGATCTTCCTTAGGAGGAAGATTAGTTCTATCCATTAGGGGAAGAACTTCATCTTCAATAATGATAGGAGTGTCAAGTGTTGGGGATCTAGGTTGACTCAAGGATAAAATCATATCTTTCATCCATTTTTGATAAGATTAGAAAAGATAATCTCTCCTTGGTGGAAGAGATTGAAATTGTTTAGGCCATAAGAAATCAACAGGAACACCTGGGCTTCTTTCAGATGGTCGAAATAAGCTATGGTTAACAGTTATGATTTCTCCATTGTGAGGAAATTTCAAACACTTATGAATTGGAGAAGTAATAGCCTTCATGGAAGATAGCCAAGGGTAGCCCAAATTCACACGGAATTTCTCGGAAGAAGGAATGATAACAAAGTTGAAATCCATAGATTTATATGAACTTCAATAGGAAGAGTAATAGAACCAATAGTAGGACAAGAGAATCCATCAAATAACTTCACAACCACATTAATATCACCATAGACTGGTTTATGCAAACTTAAAGTGAAAAGATACTCCTCAGTGATGACATTAACCATGCAAGAGGGATAAATGAGGGCACCACAACAAGGTATGTCCTTAACCTTTGCAACTATGTATAAAAGGCCATTAGGTGCTCCAATGGTATCACTAGGGTCAAATGTAATACAAGGATCATTGGGTGTCTTTTTTTACTCTACCATGTTCACCAAATTCAGAGCTATGGTAGTAAGATCAGAAGGAAAGAAAGATGTATGTTCAGTCTCAATCATGTTAGAGGTATGAGAAGGCAAAGGATCAGTAAAAAAAATAAGATTTTGATTAGGAGGAGCTACTGATTTGTTTCCCTTATCATTCACACTTGCCACAGATATAGTATTATTATCAATCAAATCTTGAATCTTACTTTTCAATGCAAAATACTTCTTAGTATCATGACCAGGCTGACGATGAAATTGGCAAAAGGAATTGTTATCAAAATAAGGGGATGCAAGATTAGAAGGATCAACTGGCTTTATAAGAGGAAGTTTGATAACATTTATTTGTAATAACTGATATATAATACTATGTAAAGATTCATTCAAAGGAACAAATTATCTTTCTCTTTTAAAGAATTTAGAAATAGGAGGCACACCTCTTGTATCATCCACATTGTTGTTGTTGATTGTGTCATAGAACTTGATGAAGCCTTTTGTTGGTTTCAACTTCACAAATGGCTATTGAACACTCTCCCCCTTATCACTTGGAGCCATAGGAGTAGATTGCTCCATTTGACTCACAACCAATTGATAATTGTGGAGTGATGTGCACAACGACAGAAAGAAAGTAAAATCAGACAAAAGAAGTTTTTCCCTAATATATTTTTGTAAATTAGAAATGAAAATCCTTTGAATATCATTATGAGGTACATGAAAATAAATTTGAGCACACAAATGCTTATATCTACCAATGAAATTAGTCACTTTTCTTTAACACCTTGTTTACAATGCATTAAATCAGTCCAAGTGATTTTAGGACCAATGTTGTTTTGAAATTGTTGAATGAAAGCATTTTCTAATTGTTGAAAAAAATTTATAGAATAAGAAGGCAAAGAGCAATACCATTGTAAAGCCTTATCTCTTAGTGTTCTTGTAAACAATTTTTTAAGCAAGCTTTGATCATAAGCAAAATCAGTTCACAAGGTTTGAAATGTTCTGACATGCATCAGAGGACCACCTTTTCCATTATAGAGTTCAAATTGAGGGACCTCAACATGCTTAGGTGGGATGAATTTAACAATATCAAGGGAAAGAAGGCTCGCAACATCAAATGTGGACACAATCAACTTGGATTGACTCATGGAAGCAATTTGTTGTTGTAAGGAAGACATGGTTTGAGCAAGATTGTTAATGGTTGCTTTGGTAGAAGAATTGATGTTAGAAATGGTTGATTGAGAAGGTGGTGTGATTTTATTGAAAGAAGTCATTGATTGAGAATAAGGTGGTGGGACATTATGATAAGTAGTCATAGCTGATGATTGAGTAGGAAAAGGGACACTTAAAAGAGGAATCATAGTAATTGGTTGAGGGATAATATGAATCCTTATTGAAGACATAGGTAAAGATGGATGATTAAATGAGGAAGAGGGATTTCCCCCATGACTAATGGTTATAGGGATGAAATTTTGAGTTGAAGTGACCATGATGTTTGAAGTAAAAGTAGGAACACTAGTCATAGGAGTAGTCAAAGGAATAGAAGGATTGACTTGTGTTGAAGGTTGTGAATAACCTAGGGTTTTGGCACAACTCTTTATAGGCATGACATTGGAATCAACAATATGAGAAATGCCACACAATATATCAATTTCATTCTTATCACTTTGCATCTTGCATTTAAGTCCTTCAATTAATGGAAGAGCTTCACTATTAGGGTATTCTTGGGACATCCATTGTTGAAAGTTATCAAATTGATTGTCCAATTTTGAAAGATAATCTATGGAAACTCTAGTCAAATCTTCTTCTTCATAATGGGATTCATCAATTGGATAGATAGGGACATGATTAGGATGGGAAGAATTAACATTATCCTCATTAAAGAAGTCATCCAAATTAGGCTCCATCTCCTTGGTAATTAAACCTTGGGAAGCCTTAATTCCAATGCTTTGTCTAACAAGGATAGTATAGGTAGGACTAATAGTGGTAAAACTCATGCACTAGAGGGAAAATTTGAAATTTTGATTTTGAATTTTGAATTATAGGAACAAAGTTTACAAAATTGAATAAAGCAAAATTTGAGAAAATAATGATTAAACAATTTGAACTTTGTTGAAAGAAGAAAATGACACAATTTCCAAAAATAATTTTATGATAAATGAAAGGAAATTGGAATTTTAAAATTAGGGCCAAGGGGATACCACTTAATCTTAAAATTGACAAAATCAGGGTAGATTATAATTAACCACTTAATTTTAAAATAATTCTTGAAATTTGAAATGTTGAATTTTGAAGGTATTTTTGATTTTAGAGGAATAAAAAATCGACAAAATAAGCCGATCTTCTGGATTTAAGCTATTAAATACAGTCATAATTGTCTCCTAAAATTTTGGGAAAAAGTCGGGGAGTGTGTTGAAAGTGCGGTCCTCCCAATTTTTTTAAAAATTTTCAGGGATGAAAGTTACGATGATTTTAAAGCTATCCCCAAAAAATTGGTGGATTTTATGTTCTCTATATAGATGAAATTAAGGTTTGAAAGTGAAAATAGGACCCTATTAGGGTTTTGAAAAAAATGAGGAATTGAATTGCAAATTTGAAAAAGGTCAAACCTAATGGATAGGGACACCTTGAAAAATGTTTAGAAGATTGAAGTTGATTGAAATTGATTGAATTGACACAAAATCCAATTAAATTTGAAAATTAGGGTTTTGGATGTAACCACTTAATTTTTAAAATTTTGAATTTGGAAAAAGGAGGGAAATTGAAAATTTGAATTTTAGGAAAGAGGATAAGTCTGAAAAATAGTCACAAATCTGAAAATTAAATGAAAATTCAATTTTTGCACAATTTCAAGAAGATTTTTGAAAATTAGGGTTTTGACAATTAACCTCTTAATTTTGTGAATTTGATTTGCAATTTGAACAAGACAATGAAGAAATTGAATTTGTAAAACAAAGCAATTTTCAGATCTAAGACAATATCAACCAATTTTTACAAAACACAAGTTCAATTTCAATTTTAAAAACTAGGGTTTTGAATGAATTAACCACTGAGTTTGCAGAAAAATTAAACTTGTAAATGAAAAATATGCAATGATTTTTAGAATAAATCATGCAAGATGTCGGGTTCACCAAAATGGAATGTGGGAAAAAGTGAATGATGGAGATATCGAGAGGAAATGTTTTCTTCCCTCCAAGGAGAGATGAAAGTTTCACTGTGGATTTCCCTTCAATCACCTCACACACATTACATTTAAAAGAGGGGGGGAATTCACTAGATCTAATCTCTATAGAGAGAGATTGATTACTAAGTGAATTGATAATGAGGTAGAAATGAGAAGCTAAACCCTCTTTTAGAATGGAAAATGATTGAATTATGTGTTTTGAGACCAAATGTAAAAGTAGCAAAGAACTGATTATAACTTGAAATAGAAGCGTGGGATGAAGCTTTGCATCTAGATCTGGCTATAATATGTCAAGACAAAGTTGCCCTGTGAATTTTAGGAAAATTTGTTGGGACCATGTTGAAAGTGCACATGGTCCTCCGAAAAATCCGTGAAAGGAAAAGGGTTTTTCTACCTCTCTAAATGGAGTCCAAATCTACAAATACAGCTATGCACCTGCAACCTACACATAGAAAGGAGAGGAAAAGGGGTTGGGATTGGGGGTTTGCCTTAAGGTCAAACCCCAGTTTTGGAATTAACCAAATGATGAAAGAAAGTACTTGCAAGTAAATGTAAATGAAAGATTGAAATGTAATTCACCTCAAGGGAGGTTGTGATAGAAATGTAGGTAGATTTTCTTGTATGGAATTGAATGTTGAAAGGGATCTCCTCTTCAATGGTTGAATCCTTGAATTGAATAAAACACCTAGCCTTGAAGGGAGACTTGAGAATTCTCAATGCTTTAATGCTCTTGAATTTTTGAATGCGTGATCTCATGTATTTTAACTTATGCCAATTTTCACCTTATGTAAATAGGAGGGCAAATGCAACTTATATAGTTGTCAATTAGGGTTAATAGGCTGATTTTTTATCATAGGCCGACACAGTGGAAGTTTTCCCACTTTAAGTGCAAAGTTCAATGTATAGTTTGAAAGAAGGGGCCCCAAGATATGGTAGGAATAGGGGTGCCACGCCCCTGTCATGCCCTTAACTTAGGACAAGAAGCAGGTTTAGGCAGTGTTGAGTGCAGAAAAAGTGCAGTTTCAGGGATTGAGAAAGTCTCGGGTCTCCAATCAGGCTTAGGGATTCAATTCGCCGATGTGAAGACCCTAATATGGTTAAAAATTGCAATGGTTGCAATTTTATGACACTAAAAAAGGATTATGATTCAACCATGCCTCCATAGGTGTTTTATCAACAAGAGCTAATGTAGGAGACATGTTAATTATGTAGTAAACAATGGGAATAGATTCAACCCAAATTTTTTGTTTGAGACCAACACCACTCAACATAATCCTAGCCCTCTCCATCAACATTCTATTCATTCTTTTTGTAATTCCATTTTCTTGTGGAGATTACAAAAATGTCTTATGTCTATGAATACCACAATGTGTATATAATATATCAAAAGCAGTGGAGAAAAAATCACTTCCATTATCAATCCTCAAAAAAATTATTTTCTTTCTACTCTATAACTCAACCATTACTTTAAATTATTTAAATTGATTTAAAACTTAAATGAAGCACAATGTGTGGATTTTTCAATGAGGAATATCTATAGGATCAAACACATCAGTTAAGAAAGATCAAAGTGTTGGAATCCAATAACACTGAGAGGGGGGTGTGAATCAATGTTATACCAGAAGGATTAATTTTAGCCTTATTAAAACATGCATACACCAATCGGTATACTGGTACATACAAAATTGAAAGAAGTAAAGAAACCAATAAGCCAATCACATAAATGAGAATCATAACACACATAACTATATGTGGAAAACCTCAAAGAGAAAAAACCATAGTGGGATTTGTGACCCACAATATCAATCCACTGGTCATATGAAGAGATATTACAAAATATAAGGGGCTTGCACTTGTAGGAAGGCTTACAGCCTAGAGCACATTTCTCAATCACAAATGGAGCCTCACTGACTACATATAAATCTAGACTACAATTCGAAGAAGTGTTGAATTGCTAAGATAACATCTTCTATGCCAGAATACAGTTTCGGTTTAAGCTCTGTTTGTTTTGGTCTGAAACCCTAAACCCTTTATTGAAATAACCCTTACATAAATATCCTCACATACATAATCTCTCTAATATATTTCACATTATATCACATTCGCATATCCATCACCATATCTATATCAAAATAATTTAATCCAACCAACCTATATATCCTATACAACTTATCATGCCTTATGTCAACTTACAAAGATAATTACAATATCAAATTACATGTCAGATAGATAACATAAATGCATGAATATCGAAAACAATTTCCAATGGCGAATCAAAAGATGTCGGCCTCCAATATCAATAACCATATTCTAAACCATGTCAGCCCACATTTCTGGTAACCAAAGAAATCCTTCTGTCCTACCAGTGCCGGTGTCGGTGTAGTGTTTGTGAAGTGCCTTCTGGTACACAACTGAACCAAAACAAGAATCCAGAACAAAATACCATGTTTCCATCAATGACAACATAGTGAAACCAACCAATTGAGAGTCAATTTCCAACAATCTCCCCCTTTGGAATTGATGGCAACACTCATGTGAAAAATGGTCAAGGTTTCATTTGTCAGTTCTATCCTTCCTGCTCCCCCTGAGCTGAATATTCATTAATGCAAAATAATCCATACTCCCATATCTCCATATCTCCCCCTAATGTATACAAATCATTCTATTCTTTTTCACATCTATATCACTCCCCCTTTGACATAAATGCCATCAAAAATTCTAAAAGGAATGTCAAAGATCCAAAAAAACTATACAATGAATATCCCAAAAATATCTTACCGGAGCTTAACAAATTTCAAAATTTTGGGATAAGCCTTCTCCAATAGCTCAAGATAGGTATCCCAACTAGTTTTAAAAGTGTCTAAAATAGATACAAGTCCACTTAATATATGTGCAAATGACTCTTTCTCACTTACCTCTGTCGATGTGGGCTTCCCAACCATATCCATACATTCTTTCTTATGTACACTGATTGAATCCAACCAAGGACTCACCAAGTCTCTTAGACTTCTGGCTCTTCTTATAATTTTGTCTCTTTCCTTCTAAAGAACAAAAATTTGGGCCTCCAAAATCAAAATTTGACCATCAATATATGTAGTCAATGAAGTCAATCCATCAAAATAATTAGCTATATTTGCAATTTTCTCCTAAAATTCTTTTATCTTCTTATCCATATTAACTGTAGTATATTTGTGTTACAACATACCCTATAAATATTTGTATATTGCTTTAAATAATTATCTATTAGTTTCAACTTTTGATCAATCTTCTTCTTCTCAAATTCAATCACCTGATCAAATGCTGCTCTTTTAGCATAAGTGAACCTTTCTAGTGCTTGACAGTTTGAAATTTGTTTTAAGGATTGAAAATCCTTTGAAATGTGCTCAATAATTATCTTAAGCTTTCCGGATGGGCTCGCTTCATTGTCAATCTTGCACTCTAGGAATAGTCTATGTAAAATAGTGATTGACTGATCAATAATCCCTTTATCTATATATCCCTCCTTAATTAATTTTTGTACTTCCGTAATCATGAGTTCAGTAGGACTCATCTTGGTTATGTTTTTCTTTACAACCTGTGAGGTGTCAATTGACAATAATGATGGACCAACTACCAGTTCTCTATCAGTTTCCCCTTTCTTCTCCTATGATGGTCTATCCTTTATAGCTTCCTCACTTGCACTGGTGGCTTCGCCACTTGGTGCACTCTCTTTACCTGTCGGTTCCTCTGTAGAAACTATAACCTCAACTTGTACATTTATATCTAGAGGACTATTATCCTCAATATTAGTATTTGGTACATCATCAACCTTTTCACTCTTTGTATTAGCCGATATCTCAATATCTGTCTATATATTTGTATCTATCAAGGGCTTGATTTCCACTATCTTAATGTTTTTTAAAACTGAGGGTGAAGTATCCATAATCCCCTTTCCTTTTCCTTCAACCGGGACGTCTGCAGTGTTTGTCTTAGATTTTGGTGAAGTAAATAAACCTCTATTCTCTCCAAAGAACTTAACCCATTCCTTTTGAGTCTCCTTTATTATCTCATTTACCCTTCCTAGCATTAGACTAGTTATTCTATGTTTTCTATTAAAGACTCTTCTATCTGCCACCTCAAGTGTCCTTTCCATTTCCTTTAGAGCAATAGTAACACAAACAGATAAAAACTCTAGAGTTTTAATATGCTTGTCTTCTTGCATTGCTGACAATCTTCTAGCATTTAACATATTATATAATTCTATTGGTATTTGGTTTTCAATTTCTATTAAGGCTTTCTTATAAATATCTAGATATAATAATACTGCTTCCTCTACCTCTCTTTGTTCATCATCCTCTAAGTGTTCATAATAAAACTATACATTCTTTAAGATGTCATCCTTAGTGATATCATCTACTAACTCTGCACAAGTTTTTGGTGGAATGATAGTCACATTACCAGATCGATGTCACTCTACTTCTTCCTTCTTGCAGTAGCGGATGGAGATGAAGTGGTTACTTTTGGTGCTTGCTTCTATGCTAGTATTTTTAATGTAACCTTCCTAACTGGTTGCTTTTTAGCCTCTACCTTTGTTTCCTCATTTTTCTTCCTTAAAACCCTCTTGAATGCCAAGAGTGTGTCATCCTCAGATTCAAACTCTACTGTAAAAGGCTCAATGTGTACTTCTAGATTCTTCCTCTTCCCACCTTTCTCTGTGACAACATCAATTAATGCTTTAATGTCCTATGAGACCTTCTCAAAAAATTTGCTAGCCTTTCCTTCCCACTTCTCTCTCTTCTTCTGGTTGAGCTCTATTTCAACCTCTTGTGATTTTTGTTTTCTTGTACCATAGGGCTTCTCTGCCTCATCAATAGGTGCATCAATCAACATTTTTTTATAAGCCTCAAGGATCTGCATCAATCCACTTCATAGCCCATTTCCTCAACCCAAATATTTTATGGCTAAACTACTTCCATAAGTGTTTCATCCTTCTTCACCATGAATCATATGTCAATTGAATATTTTTCAACAATATGCTTAGGAACTCTTTCCCTAGACTTCATAGGTTTCTGGAACCCTTTAAAATATCCCCATACTTTATCATCTCTCTGACTTCCTAAAGTAGCAATTAACCGTTTCAATTGTCCCCCTACCGGGTTATCAAATGTGCATTGCCTCTTCTCAAAACCAGGAGTATCATTCATGAAAAATAACATTAAGAAGACAATTAAGTTGCCATATTGAAAGGTTCCTTTCTACTTAATCTTTCCTAGGTTTAATAATAGTTCATCTAACATCCAACCGCATAGATCCAATTTCTCATTTTCTCTCATCATTTTGTATGCTGCAAAAATGCAGGAACTGGAAATAGAGTTCAATCATTTTGACTGAGTTACCTTATATCTAATGATCATGCTATTGAATTTGATGTTCGTGTCGGTAATAGTTCTTATTCTCATAGATCTCCTGTCAGATGTCACGCTGATGATTTTATTCACATAATCATTCAAAACTTTCTTGTCTGGGTGTTGCCCAACCTATGGCAAACCAGTGATTTCCCTAATGGCTTCCTTGGTGATCTTGTAAGGTTTATCCAACTAGATAAAATCCCCATGTACTTTGCTCAAAACATACCTAATTATCTCATCTTCAAATTTCAGGATGTCCAAAATGCCGGTAAACCCTAAGTCTTCAATGTGCTTGTATGTCAGTTTGATCTTTTTAGACTCTCCCATCATCTCACTCATGTACATGCCCTTTATTTCAGATGTTCCCAAGTCCTCAATGTGACAATGTATGTATGCCCTAACATCTTTAACATAGAAAAATCCCTTTGGAACATAGGAAAATGCTCCACTCGAATCTTCCAGGGTAGCCACATGTGGATACCGCTTGAAAATTGGACTAGGGAAGTCCTTGACCTCTACTATAGTCGGATTTGCAACAAAGATAGGAATAGATGATGATCCAACTGCCATGTTTAAAGATAAATACCCATTGATTGCTTCCAGTGAAAACCCTTAACAAATTCTTCCAGTCGTCGGTGAAAACTCTCAAGAAGAAATCTGATTTCTCTGAAATGACTTTGATCGCTCTTAGTCACTCTTAATCACTCTAAAATCGCTCTGAATGCAAGGTGATCAATAATGAAGTGAATTTGACCTTTTAACCTCTAAGAAAAACCCTAATCTTCCATTGATATTAATGACTACCAATTAAAGATATCGGATCTCGAACAGAACATATCCGTGCCAGATAAGCATCTCCAATGTCTAGAACTTCTTCTTGGGGAATATGCAATGTCTTCATGAATTTTTCCTACCCGTAAGGCATCTGCATCAGTTACCGAATGAGCTACTTGTCGGTGCATGAGCAACCTCCTCTACCAGATAAGTAACTGGTGCATTTCCATTTGATGTTTTTTCTTCGGTCTTCCTAACCCATCTCTGAGTATGATCTTGCTGGATTTCACTAACCTTCTCTTTCCCTTTCTCATTTGATCCTCTATTACCAACCGATGGATTTTTGCTTCTACAAAATTTAGCAATATGTCCAACCTCGTTACATGCATAACATGTAACATTGTTCCTTTGATTTGCTTTGCTAAAACCAGTAAAATCGCTTGACTTGCACTGATTAGCCATATGTCCAAACTTTCCACATGCATAACATTTAACATTCATTCTACAATCTTCTATCTTATGACCATACTTATTGCATTTAGAACATTTACCGAGAGCAGAGTAAAGGTTATAATTTTCTCTGTTTCTACATTGTCTAGCCATGTGACTAAATCTATTGCAAGAAAAACATCTACCATTAAATTTATAAGCATTAAATTGCCTTATCAGTTCCTTATGGTTTTGATCTTCATTATCAATACCAGAACTCTGTGCTTGCTCAAATCCAAGTCCACTGGAATCTCCAATCTGCCTTTGTCTCTTCAACAACTCATCTAGTTGTGCTGAGCTAATCTTGAATTTTTCTTTATACTCACTTGTAGTAGTTAGATCTTCTCTTAGAATTATTATTTTTCTCTCAAGCTCTTGTTCATTACTCTAGGATTGTACTAAATTAGTTCCCAACATATCATTCTCATGAACTAGCCTACCACATTCTTCAAATTTGATCTTCAAGGATACAACAATATTTTATTCCTTTTTCTTTCAATCCTCAATCTGCTTAGATATTCTCATAGTTATAGATTGCATTTCATTTCTCATAACCATGTTCTCTTGACTCAATTTCTGACATTGTTCCTTAAGTGCACCTTTCTCTTCATCATCCTAACTTTGAAAAAGTTCCTTCCTCCTATCTTGAATAGATGATAGCCTCTCTTGTAGGATAAGAATGAATTCCTTAACAGAATTCAATTAATCTTGTAGCTTTAAGTTCTTCAACCTTTCAACATCATAATCTTGAAGTGCCATCTCACGTTGTTTCTCCAAACCCACATCCATGGATTCCAGATTTAGGATCTTCCTCAAGTTGTTAAACTTCCTCTGAGGATAAGGCTCTGATACTAATTATTGGAATCCAATAACACTAAGATGGAGGGGGGGGAATGAATCAGTGTTATATCGAAAGGATTAATTTTATCTTTATTAAAACATGCATACACCAACTGGTATACTGGTACATACAAACTTCAAATAAGTAAAGCAACCAATAAGCCAATCACATAAATAAGAATCATAACATACAAAATTATACATGGAAAACCTCAAAAAAGAAAAACCACAGTGGGATTTGTGACCCACAATATCAATCCCCTAGCCATATGAAGAGATATTACAAAATATAAGGGGCGTGCACTTGCAGGAAGGTTTACAGCCTAGAGCACACTTCTCAATCACAAATGGAGCCTCACTAACTACATATAAATCCAGACTAGAATCCAAAGAAGTGTTGAACTGCTAAGATAACATCTTCTATGCCAAAATATAGTTTCGGTTTAATCTCTGTCTGTTTCGGTCTGAAACCCTAAACCCTTTACCAGAATAACCCTTACATAAATATCCTCACATACATAATCTTTCTGATATATTTCATATTATATCACATTCGCATATCCATCACCATATCTATATCAAAATGATATAATCCAACTGACCTATATATCTTATACAACTTATCATGCCTTATGTCGGCTTACAAAGATAATTACAATATCAAATTACATGTCAGCTAGATAACATAAATGCATGAATATCAAAAACAAATGTCGATTCCAGATCAAGAGATGTCAGCCTCCAATAACGATAACCATATTCTACACCATGTTGGCCTGCCTTGTCAGTAACCAAAGAAATCTTTTTGTCCTACCAGTGTCGGTGCCTATGCCAGTGTAGTGTTTGTGAAGTACCTTTCGGTACACAACTGAACCAAAACATGAAGCCGAAACAAAATACCATGTTGCCATCAATGACAACATAGTAAAACCAACCAATTGAGTGTCAATTACCAACACAAACATACCAAAATATTTATGAGAACTCAAGTAAAGCTAAACACAAATTTGTTTTCCATATTTAAATGCAATTTTCACATAAGTTAAATTCAAGATTACAATCATTTAATTTCACCCCTAAATAAAATGCAATACTATAGCGTCATAAATTATACACCCCTAATTAGGGTTGTCCAATTCTATGCTTAGGTTAGCACCTACCATAGTTTGTCCCATTGCATCTTGCATTTACAAGGTTCCTTTAAGCATTCAATTATTAATTTAATTATATCTAAGATCCTCTTTCAAAAATTCACATATTTTAAAATTGGGCCCTTAACCCTAAGTGCGCTCCTCTTTATCTTATTTTTAATTAATCCTAATAAGGTCCTAATTTGAATCTTCAAGGCATATTTTCATATTTCTAAACACTTTGGATTGACCTACCATGTTGTATTTGACTTTATAATCACAATATCTCACATCCCTATAAATTTGGAAAAAAGTTGGTCGTACCAAAATGCTACCATTCTAGTCTCAACTTTTTCTCCCCAAATTTCAAGAGCTTAAGTTGGCAGTATTAGAATGTTCAAATCCCACTTTGTATCAATGAGTTTCATATACATAACATTTTCTTTCCCTCATTTAGGATCCCAACTATAGGAATTGAAGTGTTGGCAAGAGACACTATGTTGGTGATGTTAGATGCATGAAGATTACTTAGGGGTTGTCATTGATGGAAAATCAACCTAGTAATCATATTCAGTACCTGTAGATTTGATCTACTAGAAGTCATATTAACTTTAGGCATAAGACCGATAGAATGTAACCACAATGTACAGATTCAGTGAGCATAACTTATTTCTGATGATGTAGTTTTGGTTGTGGTGATTGGGATAGTTGATTGGTTGTTTAAGGCATACCACCTTGTAATTCTAGCCTCTGGTGTCGATTCTAGTGCATGATTCTTAGTCTAGTATTTGGTGATTCCGGAAGAACAGAGCTATTGTATGGACAATTGGGCAATGTGTGTTGTGGAATTGTTGGGATGATTTTGGTGATTGGTGTCATGTTTAAGGAGTTTGTTTCGTTGTGTATGAAGCCCGTGATCACATGTTTTAGGTCCAAAATATGAATTTATGATGGACTGAGCTAACATGAGACTACACATTTCATATTTTATAGTCTTGTGAAGCCAACTTGATGGAGATCTTTTTTGTGGTGCGGATATATAAGATCGACTTGGATTATCATTTCAAAGGAGGATATGAATGTGAAATTGTCTTGGGAGAGATTGAGTGCAATTTCACATGCGCATCTTGAGGTTTGGTGATCCGGTATTTGGCAACAAGCTGAACATAACAGTTTTCTAGATCAAAGGCAACATATCATTTTGATCTTAACCGAAACTGATTGCTAGCATTTGTAGATTCTTTATTCCAGTTCACATATTATATTTGATTTTATATCGTATTTGTAGGATAGTGACTCCTCCAGGGTTGCAACCCTATTTTGTATTTGAGAAGTGAGCTCTAGGCAGTGTGCCTGAATGCAAGTGCAGTCCCCTTTTGTAATATCATTTTAATACTAGCCATAGTATAATAATATTGTGGGTACTCAATCCCATTGTGGTTTTTCCCTTTCTAGGTTTCCATGTAAAAAATCCAGTGTTATAGTTGTATGGTTATGCTTTGAGTTTCTGCATTATACTTTCTATCTTATGCATCTGTTGGTTTAAGAATCAGTTTAATAATCTAGTAAATTGCAAAACATTGATTCACCCCCCCTCCTCTCAGTGCTCATTGATTCCAACAATTGTATCAGAGCATAGTTCCTCAGAAGAAGTCTAACAGCTTGAGGAAGATCCAGGAGATTGAATAAATGGACTCCGGTTTGCAGAAATGACTTACTATGGCACTTGAAGATCTTTATGCATCAAGGAATGAAGTAAGTTCTCTAAAAAGAAACCTAAATGTACCAGAAGATTTCATTGAAACCCTAAAAGATCAAGTGAGCACTTCTAGAGAAAAGAGAAATGAGCTGATGGATAAGATGAAGGAGAAATAAGATCAGAGTGTTGACAATGAAGCCCTACAAAAAAAGATAGATGAATGTAAGAAGCTGGCTAGGGAGAACACAATTTTCAAGAATGAGATCCAATCCATTGTAATGAAGCTAACAAAGGAGTTTGAAGACCAGAAGAAGAATGAGGAAACACTAACTTAGTCACTGAAGGATATATTATAATGAATTTTGCAGACTGACATATGAGAATGATTAGTTGAAGCTTGAATTGGTGCAAACAAAGAATGATGGACAATAAATTAAAAGGCAAATCATAATTCTAAGAGATGAGATGACGACTGCTAATGAGTACAAAGAAAAATTTAAAGCTAGTTCAGCTCAGTTGGATGAGATGTTTGGAAGTTAGAGACATGGGAAAGATACGCTAGGACTTGGATTTGAGAAAGGAGAATCCTCTAGTTTTGATCAAAGCAATCATAAGAAGAAGCCTTTGGTAAGACAACCTAATGCCTATAAATTCAATGTTAAATGCTTTGTTTGTGGTAAATTTGGTCATATGGAAAGTCAATGTAGAAGTAAGATGAATAATCAGATGATGAACAACATGATGAATAATGGTCCTACCTTTACTGGTCAATGTTTCATATGCAACAATTTTGGTCATAAGTCAAACATGTGCAAAATTATAATAAATAATTTTTAGAACAAGAGATGTTATTATTGTGGGGTGTTTGGACATATATGTAATCAATGTAGGATGAGACCAAATCAAATGAACTTTAGGCCTATGCAAAGGAATGTTGTTTGTCATGCATGCAACAAACTTGGTCATATTGCAAGATATTGTAGAAGCAAGAATGCTTCGATGAAAAAGAAAAAATTATAAGAAAAAGTAAAAGCTAAAGTGGAAGAGATCAGAGATCAACATAAGAAGATGTGGGTGAAAAAGGATATTCAAATGTGCAAAATGGCTCCACACCTGAATCTGGTGATGGAACCTCATCCGTTAACTAGGGCATTTTGGCGTTAGGGGGAAGATTATCATGCAAATGTTTAGAATCCCCTTGCAAATATTTGTAACTGGTCAACAATGGTTATAGATGATGGATACCAGTTATGCAGATGATAATCAGAAGATTTTGTGGCGTTCTGATAATCCATTGAATGAATTCATTAAAAATAGTGTATCTAGAAGTCATTAGGATTGTGCATTTATTACAACTTGAAATTAGGTTTTCAGTAGATAAAAAGAAATTTCAATAGCTCATTCTTCATAATACAAATGAGAGAGAAGAGTAGAGTAGCAAAGTGAAAAAGTTTTAGCAGTGAAATTTGAGCTTGAAGCAATCAATCAATGATTTCTACCACCCAGTTGAGAATCAAAAGGTATTTTCCATTTGTGAAGCTATCTTTTCATACCCTCATTTTGAAATGGCATCTGCATCTACATCTGGTGTTGCAACTCCTTTGGTCAATATTACTAAGAGGGAGGAGAACGGACATTTTGCTATGATTAGCGCCTCCCTATATCTGCCATACAACCTGCCCCAATCATCTTCCTACTATGGTCATATGTGAAATGATCTGGAAGGTGCATTTTCCTCTATTCCGTACGGCATACTTCACAATGAAAATATTAGGACATACATTCATTGCAACATGGAGGAGCTTTATAATGCAGATATGCTCTCACTTTACACCAAGCACATGATGGATGGTATGGGGAATTTGAAGCCAGAATTCAAGTCACTACATGATAATGGTTTTGTCCAATTCGTTCACTTTTCGATGCTCGACTAACTCGAATGGATTCGATACATTATGAGTCGAATCCACAATGAATTCATGTGGTTGGACCAACCTTATAATATTACCAAGCAAGCCATTAAAGTGGTTGTAGACACCTAAAAAATGTCTCATTGATCATGTATTAATTATTCCTCTAATTGATTAAATAATTCTTTAATTATTTAATTAAGTTAATTAATCTTATTCTTCTAATTTCATATTTCCTCATCATTTCACTAATTATTCTATTTCTTATTCTATCATCATTTAATCATTTTAACCATTTTCTAATGTTAATTAAATATTTATTATTTAATTAATTATGATTAATTCCCCAATTTAAACAATCTTTATTATTTAAATAAATTAATTATTCAATTTCTATCTCTAATCATCTAATCATTCAACCCTTTTCTAAATATTAATTAAATATTTATTATTTAATTAATTGTGATTTAATCCTTTAAATTAAATAATCTTTATTATTTACTTAAATTTCATTTCTAAATAATTAAATAGTTTCTTTAAATTATTTAATAAACTAATTAATTCTTCTAGTTCTCCAAATTCTAATTTCATTTAATTTCTTATTCTTCTAATTTCTTCCAAATTCAATTACATGTGCATGATTTCAAAAACCAAATTGAAAATCAAAGTCAAGTTCTAAATATATTCAAATACTAAATTGAATTTAAATAAATTTAATTATTTGAATAAAATCTCATCCAAAGATTAAATTGAAAATCTAAGTCTCAATGCAAGCACATGCTAAATCAATTAATTAATTAAATCATTTATCTCTCCAATCTCTATTTCCATCTTTCAGTTGGCTTTTTCTTAATTAAGCTCTCTTTGTCATCCTCTTTATTTCCTCCAATCATTCTTTTTCTTCCTTCAGTCAACTTTTTCTCAATCAGTTAACTCAATTAATCTATTCAATCTATTTTGTTTCACTCCTACAATCAGCAGTTCAACTATCAATTTTTATGTGATCTCACCTGAGTTCCACCTCTTGATCAATCTGTTCCACCTTTCAATCAATCTCATCCAATTTTCTATAAATTGAGCATTCAATCTCCATTTTCAAGAATCATGAACTTCAAATCTTTGTGTCACTTGCAGGTTACCAATGCAATATCTAAGAGCCATCATACCAAAGAGAAGAGAAGAGCAATGTAAGCGATATGCAATCTTGGAATAGGGAGTTTTTATTGATTTGATTTATAATTCTTATTTCTTGATATTGCATTATTTCATTATCTTGTTTGTTAGATTATTTGATTAGATAGGGATTCGTGATTTCCCTTTTGTTTCTAATTGATTGCTTTGTTATTAAGATGAATTTTACATGCATTACATTTTGGTGAACCCAACATGAATTACAGCTAACTTACCTTCTCTGTTCTTTGTGTAATTTTTGCAGATTGTACGGATTTTTCTTTTTTTTCGCAGGTTGCACGAATTTTGAGAAAAGATTTTCCTTCATGCAATCACGCTTATATCATCATGCATTCGCATAGATAGAGCTACGCATTCAACCCCTTGGGGTCACGCATTCGCTCTGACAGGGTTACACAATCGTCCTATTCAGATTACGCAATCGCCCTTTCAGGATCATGCATCCGCAGGGTTAATTGTTGTTTAATTTTTTCTTCTGTCTGTTATTTTGTTTGTCTAATTCTGTCTCAAATTGGGTTAATCTGGGATCAAATTGCTTTTATTTCATGATTTGATTATAATAGTCTATGGCAATAAAACTTCAGTTCAGGATTTCAGGTGCAAGAAGGACGAAACAACAAAGAAGAGAAGCCAAACGCTATCAAAGGGTTCTTCAAAAAGAAAAATTGATACAGGATTCGGAAGAACAGCTGGCCTTTGATATATATAATAGCTTAGTTCTTTCTTATCAAGTTAAATATGATCTAATCAATATTGAGTGGATGATGAGAGATTTGGCTAGGGCTTCACAATTGGTTTTGCAGGTTCCTGAGCGGGTTTGGTTTTTCTTTTATTTTTTTTAGTTTGTAACTTTTGTTGTTGTCTTCCTTATGTCACGTAATGGACCTATTAGTGCTACGCAATTGATCAGTCATCATCATGCATTCGGTCTGTCAGATTTACGCATTCACTCTGTCAGATTCATGCATTCGATCTATAAGTATCACGTAATTGCACAGGTAGGATTACACATTTGTTTTTGTCAAAATTTGAGTTTCTATTTTCTGTTGTTTGGACTTTACTACTAATTGTGTGTGTGAAAAGTGGACTAAGGATCCATATCTGCAATACACAACACTTCAATCAAGTCATTACATGCATGGTTAGACAGATATAAACATGAATATGAAAACCATAACAAATCAACCCATTGCCTTCTTAAAGATGTGAGTATAAGATTGCTCTCAGATTTGTATAAGCAATCCAGTGACTAGACAACACCAAGATGAAGGATTTTAATCTATATGAGCATGATATTAATGCTAGATGGATGCAAGATTAATCTAACAAGATTTAAGCAATAAATGAGATAAATGATCCAAATATGTATGCAATATTCTCAATGAACCTAGAGAAAAATCATCTTAATAACAATATATTCTCTAGCCTCTAGCATCCTTTTGAATAAGAGATGAGAGCCTGAATTTATAGAAAATTTAGAAAGAAACCAACGACTGAGATCAAATGATGATGAGCGGTCAAGATTTTCCAAGAGGAAGCACAATCCAAGTGAATTGATGTGATTGGATGCTTTTCTTAGTTTTAAAGGAAATTGAACTAAAATTAAGATAAAATCAGGAAAAAAACCTGATTTATTCTCTATATCATTCAATTTTAATATTTAATTGTTTTAATTGCTTTCTCTGAGATTATTTATCAATTTTTAATTTGTTTTTCAAGATTATCTCCAATTGATTTCTTTTCTCAAATTTTTAATTCTTTTTTGGTCAATTAATTCCTTTTTTGAAGATTTGTGCTCAATTGATTTATTTAATTAACTTCCTCTTTTTGATGATTTAATGGCAAATTGATTTATTTAATTAAATATGCAAGGATATTCAATTAAAATAAATAAGATAATTGTTTTAAAATGATTTTATTGGAATGATTTAATTAATTAAATAAATATTTAATTAATATTGAGTTATTGATTAATTTGCCATGTGACATTTGATGATTAAAGAATTAATTGTGTGCTCAAGATTTATTTAATTGCCTTTGGTTAGGACCTTGGTGATGTTGTCGAGATTAGGGGCCCATGGTTTAGATGACCATTTTTAGGGTATTACATTTGCCCCTCTTTGAATTAATGTGCGAACAACGCGTTGGTTCAAAGAATAGTTGATGTCTAGGAGATGCCAATTCTGAACTTGATTGATCACAAACTAGATGAAAGCGAGGTGTTTAGCTTGATTCAAAGAGACAAAGCTGAATGAAGTCTAATTAAAGTGATACCATTCCCAAACTTGATTCAACTAGGAACGATAGAAAACAAAAGATACCAAACTTGAAATTGATTGATCAAAAAGCGGATCTTACTAATCTAGAACCTGATTGATCTAGACACAACGAGTGATGATAAAAATTGATCTTGAACTTGATTGATCAAGATATGATGAAGATAAACTACTCAACTTGATCAAGAAATGAATACTGAACACCTGCTTAGATTTAGTGTGATTAAAGAACTCTTTAAACCCTTGATTGAGTTTAAGTGAATAATCAGCTTGATGAAAAGTGATGAAACTGATTAACGTTAAGAGATTGATTCAGATGAAGACAAATATCAACTTGATATGAAGCGATGAAACTGATATGCCCCTAGCAATGAGGTCTTATTTGATTGATTTTCTTTTGTTGAAAAAGACTTTTTGCTCGACTTTCGATGAAGATTTGAAAATTTTCTCGACATTGAAGAATGTGAAGTCATAAGGTCACGAGTATGCCCCCTTGGGAGTGAAATCAAAAGATAGTGAGGGTACATTATGATAGGCAATTTTTTAGCGATGATAAGTTGTTTTGAGCACAAATTGATTCAAAAGAATTTTTGAAAATTTAGCGTTGATTAACGAGAAATTAAGCGCAAAGTTAAAGAAAGAATGAGCATTTGATGAAAAGCGCTAAGTGGTCCAAATTTTTAAATTGACTAGCAAAATGATCTCAAATTTTGATTTTGATCCTGAAAATGGAATCAGAATGGTCAAATTAGCTAAGGGTACAATTTTCATGTCCATCGGAGCAAGTTGAAAAATTAGGTTTTTGGCTATATATGGGACAAAAAGTGTCATTTTCAATTCATTTTAACCCTCCAAGTTTGAAAATTCAAAAAGCCTTTGGTGAAGAAAATGGTGGTCCCTACTCATCAGCATCGATTTGAGCACTAGAGAAGACATAATCAACCTCGAAACTATGAGCCAACGATAAGTGATCAATCTTAAGCATGTTTATGTTTTCCATTTTGAATTTTTTTGTTCATTTTGCAAGTTTTTCGCATGTTTGGGGTCGGGCGTCATGGTTTATCGTGCAAGATAGGATCCTGTCTCATACGAGTAACTGGTAAAATTTATTTCATCATTTGAACCCATTAGATTTTTCATTCTAGGGCCACTCGTGTGTCGTATGAAAGGTCTGTAAAAAGACCAACTTGTTGTGCGTAGTCTAAAAGTTTGTCGTTTGAGGCTGTTTTGTCGTGCGAGAGCTAATCTTGGCTCGTACGAGATGCTGCTCATTTGTGTTTTGTCGTTTGAGAGATAGTGAGCATTTTTGAAGGTGTAAACATGAAATTTTGATTTTGTATTTTACTTAGTTGGATTTGTGTGATGTTTTACTTCTCTTGTAGGCTCATTTGGAATGTTTTCTGATGCTTCGTTGTTGGGTTTTTTTTTTACAGGTTCGATTACCTCCTATGCTGTTCAGATGTGTTTATCCTCCTACTATGGCATTAGTGCAACATTTATCTAAGGTTGAGCAGGCTCATATTGACTTGTGCGGCTTGACTCATCTATTGAGATTACCTGATATCTGGGTGAACCACGGGATGCTCACGACATTGGTAGAGCATTTTCATTCAGAGCATAACACGGTTCATTTGCCGGTGGGGGAGTTGACTATCACTCCTGAGGAAGTATATAGGATCCTCCATATCCCTTTTGCTGGGGATAAGGTGGATTATGATTCAGGGCACCTTCCAGGATTATAGGCAGTGAGGCATGTCTTCGGTGATCTTGACATTTTGACTCGTTCCATGAGTTGGGACATACTTATGAGAAGGTATAGTGAGGAGTATCCTCTGGCATGTGTTCTAGTAGGGTTTATAGGCTATTTTTTGATGCTAGATAGAGGGCAGTAGGGCTTCCAGTGTGGATGGGGTTGAATGCTAGATAGGTTGATAGAGACCCCTCAGAGACTTGGCTGGGGTTCATGTTTATTGGCCCACATGTATCTAGAGATGCATGGGATCGTGTACAGAAATGGGTGGAGCATGGCTGCTGGTGTATATATTTTGCAGGTGTGGGCTTGGGAGCACCTTCCCATTTGTCAACCCATAGTAGATGATAGTAGAGAGCTCAGGTAGCCGATCATATATAGGTATGTCGGATATATTACATAGCCCCATCTGGGCAAGACAGATTTTTGGAGATGGTAGCTCAATGACCTGATAGTCATTGTATGGAGACCATATAGAGGCTTGGAGCCATGGGATGACTAGCGGCTAGTCCGTAGGGACCTTTTTGTTACATGCCCACTGATCGGGAGTTCACATACCATTGTGGAGTGATTCGTCATTTCTTGAGTGATGAGGCAGTATGGCCGACCTTAGGGGATCTCATAGGAGTACACAACTTATGCATGGTATGTAGATGAGGAGAGACAAGGATGGTCTCCGCGGTTGTCTTATGCTTTGGCAATGCAGGAGTTGACTGATTTACACCGCCTGAGGTGGGATTACATGGATGACATAGTGGATGCAAGGGTATTGCTCTAGTATAGAGATTATTTTTAGCAGCATCTGTTTCCATGATTCACAGATCTAGGTGAGCAGGCTCCTCACACTAAGGATTTTGAGGATGATGCCCCCACACCAACACAGGGCCACAAGCAGGGACAAAGAGCTGAGGCTCCGAGGTGGATAGGTGGTGATCTTGGTGCTAGCAGCAGCAGGGTGCCAGCTAAGGGTGGATCCTTAGGAGGAGTGGGTGTGAGATTGGGTGGGACTGAGGAGGAGCAAGTAGCTCTGAGATAGGTCTGATAGTAGAGGGATGACCAGGGTGGAGTTGGAGGTGAGGAGCCTGCAAGAGAGCAGAGGACAAATGTTGGATGATCGATGAGGGAACATCTTGCAGAGCTGCAGTCATAGTTGATAGTGGCTCAGACTTAGCTAGCGGAGTGGGACTGACAGATGGCCAAGGTGAGGGTCGAGCAGGATCGCCAGCTTGCCGAGGTGAGGACCGAGCATGATTGCAGTGCTGAGAGCAGAGATGAGAGCAGAGATAGAGCCCCTATGACAAGAGGTCCTCCACCAGAGTAGTAGGGCATCTTATTACATGGCCGCATATAGTATCGCAGTTCCCGTTGCTCAGCAGGTGATACCCTACTCCCAGTATATGGCATGGTCAAAGGGAGCTCGGGCACCTTGACAGGATCCTAGGCATCAGGCTCCTCCTCTTCCACTAGGTGATGAGGGAGAGGGTGCGAGCTAGATTATTTCTTTTTTGTAGCTCGGATATTTTTTTGTAGACACACCCATTTTTTGTAGCCTATACGATTCTTGCTCTGATGGGAGTTTGTATATGTCATTTGACATTATTTTATACTCTTATACTTGACATGATATATATATACGAGATCCAATTTGACTTCATCGTACTTGTGTTGATTCACTTATGAGATGTCTTTTATATGCTTTATTCTATATGTATGCATTTCTTTTTAGCATGAATGTATGTAATGCAAATGGAATATGGATGTCTATTTTTATTTCTTTTCATATGCACATAATTAATGAGTAATGAGTAATGCAAATTTTTCATTTTTCTGTGCAATAAGATGAATGCAAATAAGTGATAATGAATGTATTAATCTATATAAGATGCTCATGTATGTAGCTAACATCTCAAAACACAAGTACTTGATCGGAGAAATGATGAAAAGAGACCACTTAGCAAAGAAATGATGAAGCTTCAAGCACTCATTTAGAAGATAAAGAGATAATTGTTATTATGCCAAAATTACTCTAAATTCACAAAATGCAGAATGAAATGCAAGATGAGATGCAAAACGAGATGCAACCTAAACCTAGTCACTGGATTTGAAAAGATTAATTTTCATCATTGAGCATTTTACAAACACAATAGGAAGATTAGATTTCCTTGCTTTTCATGTGCAATATTCAATATTATTTATCTTGTCAACAATGACCCTTTTTTCTCATTCATATCCTTGGATAGATTACGCGTGGACGTAGATTGCACAATGAATAAATTCCCTCAAAATAGACAAAGAAATGATATTGAACCTCCCTGTAGCATTCAAATAAGTGGAGTCGAGGTATGTGTGGTGATTTCACCTTGATGTGAAGGATCTTATCACAGACACCCAACTAATTTAGATGTTTCCAGATCATTGGGATCATTCCTTCAAGTAGAAAATAAAGAAGATATTATGCCCCCAATCCTTTCTCCTCTTAGTCAAGATAGACTTCCTTGAGTCACTCAGAGGGATAATAATTGAAAACCAATATAAAAGATAGCTCACAGAGAAAATTTTCATTCATAGCTCAAACTGTTTAGTGATTGTTTTCTGTTATGTTGTTTTGCTTGTTTACTTAGTGATAAAACTCTTTAGTAGTCAGGAGACAGGTAACTAACTCGGAGTGGACAACTAGGTTTCACTGACGTAAGGTTGACTTGATGGATATTGCTTAGGACATGTAATGTGCTCTTGTTCATTACCTAAGGCTGGGACATTGATCATTTTTAAGCCATGAGGGTTCCAACGAACCAGAATGTCACAAAAGTGATTGAAATATGTACAAGTGAAAGAAAAGATGCATGAAAGTGGGAATGCCAATGTTGCGTTGATAGATGGAGTGCTTGAGTACAAAAGGCACCTATTTGCTAGGTTTTCACCTGCTTGGTAGAGATTCATTTTCATTTTTTTTTACCAAGGTGCCTATTTACTAGGTTTTCACCAAGGCATTTTCTCTCTCTCTCTTTTTTTTTTTTCTTTGAATTTCTTCAGGACTTTTTCGCCACATAAGTTGCTGGAGCAGAGAATATTTAAGAAAAGAATTTGTTCATATGGATTGTGTTGATTGGTTCATGGAGTTTTTCTCCTTCTGATGTTGAGTGTTGATAGGCACTAGAGCCAAAAGCTACAGTAACGATATAGGGACCCAGCCAGTTGGGTTCAAACTTCTCTTTGTTGTCTCAAAACTGTTGATTTTTAAGATTTTCTCTTAGGAATAGGTCACCAACCTGAAATTCTCGATGTCAAACCTTCTTATTATATCCTCTGGACATTCTCTTTTGATACACTCTGAGATGATCAAACGCAACTTGCCAATGCTCATCTAGCAATTCAAGCTCTTGCAATCTAGATATTCTATAGTCTTCATCAGTAACAAGACCTTGCAAGGAAACTCTTAGAGATGGTATTTCTACTTCAATAGGTAATACTGCTTCGGACCCATACACTAGAGAAAAAGGTGTAGCCCCAATAGGTGTTCTGATACTTGTTTTATAAGCCCATAATGCAGGATTGAGATACAAATGCCAATCCTTCCCAGATTTGTTCACTATTCTGTGCAAGATAGTCAATAGGTTTTTGTTAGATGCCTCTTCTTGTCCATTACCTTGAGGGTAATATACTGAGGACCAATGTTGTTTGATTTTAAACTTCTCACAGAGTTTGTCTAGATCTTTGTTCTTGAACTATCCTCTATTGTTAGTGATAATGGATGAAGGTATACCATACCTGCAGATGATATAATTAAGAATAAATAGAGCTACTTGTTTGCCAGTTGCCTTGATGAGTGGAACCACTTCTACCCACTTAGTGAAGTACTCAGTGGTAGTGATAATAAATTTGTGTCCATTAGATGATGCAAGATATATTTGGCCAATTAGATCAAATGCCCACTATTGAAAGGGCCAGTGTGTCACAAAGGGTAGAAGATTCCTTGCTGGAGTGTGTATAAAGTGCCCATGCAACTGACACTTTTCATAGGTTTTAGCAAATTTTATAGCTTCTTTCTCCATGTCTGGCCAGTAGTAGCCAGCTCTTAGTAGTTTTCATGCTAAAGTTAGACCATTCGAATGGGATCCACAAACACCTTCATGAACCTCAAATAATGCTCATTGGGACTCCTCAGTTTCTAGACATCTAAGCAAAGTATTATCTAAACTTCGTCTAAATAGGTCATTAGCAATGATGAAATACCATGATGCATTTCAGATTAGGTTCCTTTTTTCATTTTGGGAAAGATTAGCAGGGACAACTTGGTCACATAAGTAAGAATAAATGTGGCTATAATGAGATGAGTCATGTCCAACAATAGAACATACCATCTAGGACTCGGGAGAATCATAGACAGGGTAATGTAACTCTTCCACCAAGAATTCAAAGCGAAAATTAGACTCCTGTAGCTGTGGTATAGATGCCAAAGTGGCCATTGCATCCGCTGCTCTATTTGATGTTCCGGGGATCTGCTAAGATGATACAAAGGTAAAGTATTTCTTGAGATCATCCACCATTCTCTTATAAGGCATCAGTTTCTCATCTCTTGTCTGATATAAATCATTGATTTGGTTGATAATGAGTTGAGAATCTCCATAGATGTGTAATTCAACAATCTTCCACTCGATGGCCAGCTTGAACCTATTTACCAAAGCTTCATATTCTACAATGTTGTTTGTGCAAGGGAAGAGAATCTTATAAGCTTTCGGAATTGAGTATTTTTGGGGAGTAATAAAAAGTATCCTGGCACCATAACCATGTTGAGTGAAAGACCCATCAAAGAACATCTTCCATGATTGTTCAGTAAGGTGCATGATTGATTCATCTGGGAATTCTATATGCAGAGGTTGACTGTCTTCAAGTAGAGCATCAGCAAGTTGGTCTGCAATAACCTGTCCTTTGATGGCTTTACGTTCCACATATTCAATATCAAATTCTGTAATAACCATGACCCATTTGGCCAGTCTTAGCGTTGCTTTACTGAGAAGATATTTGAGTGGATCAATCTTAGCTACTAGCTTAATGAAGTGTGCTAACATATAGTGCCTTAATTTTTGTGATGCAAAGACCAATGCTAAGCATGCCTTCTCTATTATAGTGTAGTTCATTTCATATGACACCAATATTCTGCCGATGTAATAGATAACTCGTTCCTTTTTATTGTCATCCTATTGTGCCAGAAGTGCCCCCAATGAAGTATCTGTAGCTGATATGTATAGGATCAGTGGCTTACCTTGAATCGATGGCATTAATATGGGTGGATTAGAAAGATATTCTTTGATTTGTTGTAAATTTTGTTCACAATCTTTATCCCAATTGTATTGAATCCATTTCTTTAATACCTTTGTGAAGGGTTGAGATTTGTCTGCTAGCTGAGATATAAAACACCTTATTGACTGAAGATGACCATGTAAACTTCGCATCTGACTGATATTCTTGGGTGGAGGCATTTCCATTATAGCTTGGACCTTTTCAGGGTCAACCTCAATTCCTTTTTTTGAAATAATGTAACCAAACAATTTTCCTAATGTTACTCCAAATGCACACTTTTTAGGATTTAATCAGAGCTTGAATCTTTCCATTCTATCTAGTATGAGGCCCAGCTCTTGAATATGCGTAGATCTATTCATTGTTTTTACCATGGTGTCATCAACATAATCTTCCATGTTTTTATGCATCATATCATGGAAGATAGTGGTTACTGCTCTTTGGTAAGTTGCTCCTACATTCTTTAGACCAAATGGAATAACATTCCAGCAGAAGGTTCCCCATGCACATGTGAAAGTTGTCTTTTCTTGATCTTCAAGTGCTATCTTGATCTAATTGTAACTAGAGAATCCATCCGTTAATGAATACATCTCATATCCAGTAGTCATATCTACTATCATGTCAATGTTGGGCAATGGAAAATCATCTTTTGGACATGCTTTGTTGAGATCCCTGAAGTCTGTGTAAACTCTAATAGATTTGTCTGCCTTCGATACATGTACTATATTTGATATCCATTCTGCATAGTCTATAGCTTTGATAAATCCAACTTTTAGCAATTTCTCTAGTTCATCTTTCACTAGCAGTGCCACATGAGGATGCATCTTATAGAGTTTTTGCTAAACTGGTTTAACTCCTGGTGTAATAGAGAGATGATACATGATGAGATTGGGATATATTCTTGGCATATCTGAGTATGTCCATGCAAAGTTGATCTTCTTTTCTAAAAAAGGGTTGTTGAAATCTTTTAACTCTTCTACTGATAGTGATTGAGCTAAATGAATGATGTGTGGTGTCTCTGGACTCCCAATGTTCACTGGTTGAGTTGACTCGATCAATATGGAAGATCTCTCCTGGAAGTGACTTGGTAGAATATCAAGTATCTCACCTTCAAGCACCTCAGAGAGGTTTTCACCTTTAGGTACGTCCTTTATTTTCTCTTTTTTAGATTCTGACACCACCACAATGTGGTTTTCGCGATCAGATCTTTTATTTTTATTTTTCTTGTTTTTTCGACTAAGATACTTGATCTCCGCTTCAATCATGTTTTCATTTTGTTCGCTGGTGGAAGAGTACATGGGTTCAACTGCATTGAGATAATAGGCTAATGTATAGCCATTGGCAAAAGTAGGTACATGCAAGGGTTGGTTATAAAGAGTACAATCAATCAGTTTTGGATGTATTAAGGATAAGGTTGGGATAGGCTCAAGGGAGTTCATGTTACTATCATCATGGCTTCGGACCGACCAGTTGAGTTTTAGAAGACTACCTTGCGTATGTGCCTCGAGACCAGGAAGAGTTATGACATGATTATCAAAATTCATGTTAGTATTTATTGGACCTAACCCAACCGACATACTTCTAGTGTCATCACCTACTTCAGACTAGACTACATACCGTGTTGTGATAGTAGACAGTATCTCATCATTCATGACAGAGTAGTCATAATGCATTGTTGAATAGTTGTTGTTATAAGTAGAGCTCCTGTCTGAGTCATCACTCATAGGATGAAGTTTTTGACTCATCTTCAAGTGGCTTAGTAAAGGTATATATAGTATCAACACCCACATCTTTGATGTTGCAAGTTCCTTCATGATTTGGTTCATTGATTGCTTGTATTTGACACACTTGTGGACATGACTTTGATGGTTCTGTTAATCCCTGTCGTCTCTTCCATTCAACTTCCTTTGGACTCATGACTGGTTCTATTTCTGTAGCTTCTAATTCTTCTTTTGTAGTTCCGTACCTGATTTGTCCTACCTCATTAGAGGTAGAGTTAGTAGGTGAAGAAATTGATTGTGTCCTTTCTTCCTCCATCTGTCATTCATAGTCTTCTTGTCTTTTTAGTCTGATTTCTTCCATTTCTTTTTGCATTTTTAGGCATATCAGCTCTTGTGCATTATCTATGATATCACTGGATTCTTTAGGGGTTTCTATAGTAGATGTATCTGAGAGATGGTCAGGACCCCATTCATACTCATTTGAATTAGTTTCTAAATCATCTACTTGTTGTCTGCCAGTATATGTGACCAGAATGTTCAGTGGTGCAAACAATTCTCTGATTCTGTATACTTCATCTCTCATATCCTCTGGGACTTCTACTTCTTGTGGTATTATAGCTGATATAACTAGAACTTGATTACCATATGTTTCCTCTCTCTAGGTGGGCAATTCTTTTTGTTCACCATCACATTCCTCCTGAGTTTGTTGAGTATTAATTTATTGTCTTGTTAAAGGTAGTACCTTCTTCTTCCACTTACGTTGATGGTGGGGTGTGTGCTTCTGATCTGATGAATTTCTTGGATCATATCCCAGTCTAGCTTTATCATTGGCAGACTTAGTTTGTAACTGAATAGGTTCAACAATACCTTTTTGATGTTTTCCAAGAGGACCAGTACTTGAATATCCCATGCATTGAAGCATCTTATAGCCTGGACCATATTATGTTAGGGAAATCTCACAATGTCGTATTTCTTTATTTGCACTGTCTTCTTTGAAAAGTGACTTGAGAACATCATCCTCTTCTATTTCACTTGCAAGAGAAGTAGAGGACTCTATAAAGACACCATCGTAAATGACTTTTGGAGTTGAAGTTTGTGGCTTCATAGCCTCTGATGGTTTTCCTGACTGTCTTGGTGATGGAGGAAGAGACATTAGTGAGAGTATAGGCTCTATTTTGTAGCCATCTATGCCAGTGTTTGTGATTTTCAATTTCTATTGTAAATCTTTCAGCAAAGATTCTAAACTTTTAGTTGTGGAGGCCGCTCTATTATGAGGAACAAAAGCATCAGCACTCTATGTTAATGCATTGCAGGTATAACTTGTATCGGTAGGAATACCGACTTCAACTCCATTATAAGGATAATTTAGGCATTGATGATACATAGATGGTACTGCATTCATTTCATGAATCCATGGCCTGCCTAGTAAGATGTTGTATAAAAGATGAAGATCCGGGACTTGAAAAATGACATCTCTTTCTATAGGTCCTACCCTGATCGGTAATTACACTAGACCCTTAGAGGTTCTTTCTTCTTCATCATAAGCCTTGATTATTATTTTCTTTGTTGGATCAATAATATTTGCAGAAAATCCCAGTTGTGTCAGTAGATTGTATGTACAGATATTCAACCCAGCGCCTCCATCTATCAAAACATGTTTAACTCGGTGTTTATGGATCATGGCTTCAATGTGTAATGGCTGGTTATGTGGGTGACTCGGTGAGTTATCATCTTCTTCAGAGAAAGTGAGATAATGAGGTGAGGTCGGGTGACCCACCATAGATTGAAACCGATCTACGTCTAAATCTTTAGGGACACTGGTGGTAAGTAAAGCCTTGTCCAGGACTTCTCTATGAGCAGAAGAAATATTAAGCAGTTCCAAAATGGAGATTTGAGCATTGGTTCTCTTCAATTGTTTGACAATACTATAACCAGGAGAAGGTGATGAAGCTGGTTGTTTTGATTTGGCCATGATTGTGTCTGTTTGTCTATTTGGTAGGTTTGATGTTGTTTGATCAAAAGTTGAGGAACTGGCTCCTTGGAGAGTAATCTTCCTTTGAGCGTGAGTCATGGCATTAGCAGCTTGTGCTTGACTTTGGTGATCTAGGACTATGATCAAATTGCAATATTCAGCTTGACCAAATTCAATCATGTTGATCACATTATCGTTGTTAGTGTAAGTATAATTGACTCTAGCTCTTCCCTTGGATTTTGAGGAATCTCCTTGTTCATAAGTTGGTAAGGGATCTTCAAAGGCCTTATGATCAATATTTGTCGCATGATTTCCAACAATGATCTTGTCTGTGTCAATGAGATCTTGGATTTCATGTCAGAGTTTCATGCAGTTGTTTATGTTATGTCCCTTGTTTCGATGGTAGTCACAGTATTCGTTTTCTCTCCACCATTTGGGTCTAATTTCTAGGTCATATGGTCTAGAATTGTCTGGCAATGTTATCAGATTATTTGCTAATAAAGTTTTAAAAGACGATTCATATGATTCATCTAGAGGAGTAAAATCACGCTTAGGCTTTGAAAGCCAAGGTTTTTCTTTAAACCATTCTCTTGTTTTCTTTGGGGGATTCTCTGTTGTAGTTTCAGCTGCCTTGAGTGCTTGCGTGCCATTGGCCAAGTTAAATATTGTGGATTTTGTTTTTGCTTGGACAATATCTACCACTCCATCATTAACGATGTTCTTGTTGCTATCTTTGTCATATTTCCAGTATTTACTCTTTTCTTTAGAGCTAGAACCTTGCGATGTTTCTTTCCAAAGTGATATATCTCCCTTTTTGATAAGCATGTCTTCCATTCTGAGGGCATTATCTACCATTTTGTTGAATGAATGATGTACTTGCATCTAGACACTATATTTCAATTCAGGGACAAAGTTGTTGACAAAGATATCCATTTTCTCAAGATCTGAGATAGTCCGTGAATATCTAGAGAACATTTTTCTCCATCATTGGAGGAAGGTGAGAAAGGATTCTCCTGTCTTTTGTCTGGTATTGCAAAGCTCTATCATAGTGACTGGGTGACAAATGTTGTATGAGTATTGTTGTAAAAATAGTTGGATTAGTTCTTCAAATATTTTTATCCCTTTGGGTAGGCCTGCGAACCATTCCATTATTTGACCCCCTAAACTCCTTGGGAAAAGGCGCACGAGGTACGTTTGATCATGCATGAACTCCATACAAGCAGCACAAAACTCTCTGACATGATCTTGAGGATCTGAGGTACCATCATATTTGTCAAATTTTGGGATCTCAACTCGTGAAGGAAATGGAGACATGTAAATGTTTTTGTCAAATGGGAATGGGCATATTGTGTCCAGAGAATATTGTTTTGGCATTTTATCTTTGTTTTTGTAAAGCGGAAAATCGCGAGCGAACCCTAAGTGTTCCCCCCACCACTCCGAGGAGAGGGGAAGGAGGTCACTAGGGTTGACGGTTTTCACTTAGGAGAGACTTTACATTCAAAAGAGGGGTTGAAACCCACAAGATCCAATCCCACACAATGCAAGATTGGATTCTAAATGAGTTTCAAGGGTTAAGACAGCAAGGCTACCCTCTTTTGTAAAGAATGTAGATAGAAGGATTAACCTAGGAATGCATGAAAAGTGAGAAAGATTCACTTATAAATAGAGATAGGAATATAGGATGAAACTGCGGACCTGGAATTAGCAATTAAATGTCGAGACGACGCTGTCCTACAAATTTGAGCAAAAGTTGACGGGATGATGGCGCCCGGCGTGCACATGGTCCTCCGAAAAATCCGCGAAACGAAGGGGGATCTGTTCGTCTCTGCACAAGGATTCCAGATCTCCAATTACAGTCGTGTACCTACAACCTACACACAGAAAAGCGAAGATGATTGGGGGGTTAGGGATTAGGGGTTTTCCCTTAGGTCAAACCCCGGTTTTGGAATTAACCAAGAAATGAGAAATGCTGTAAATGTAAATGACTGTAATGCAAAACAAGTACTAGTACCTTGTTGTAAGAATATTTGTATTCTTACATGCGAAGGTGTAGATGTTGTTGTATGTTGTATGTTGTATGTAGTATGTGATCTCCTCTTCAATGGTTGAATCCTTGTCTTGAATGCAACACTTAGCCTTAAATGGAGACTTAGAATGATCAATTGCTTGAAGGAATGCTTGAATGCTTGAATGCTTGAATGTTTGAGTATCGCTTCCGCCTTTTTTCCCTCTTCTCAAAATGGGAGAGGAAATGTAGTTTATATACTTGCCAATTAGGGTTAAAAGACTGATTTTTCCGACCTTAGGCCGACCTAGGAAGGTTATTTTCCAATTTGCAAACATAAAGACCCAAAGCCCCAAAAGAGACCGGGCCCAAAATAGGGCCAAGGACCAGGGCGCTGGGCGCCATGTTCCTGGGGGACCAGGGCGCTGGGAGCCATGGTCCCACCTCCAAGGACAGCAGGGTGCAAGGAGGATCAGGCCAGGGTGCTGAAAAATGCAGTTTTTGATGTCATGAACAAGTTTCGGGGTCTCCATTCAGGTTCAGTGTTGCGTTGCCATCGTGAAGACCCAAATGCGGTCGAAATTGCAAGTGTCACAATTTTAGGACGCTACATTTAGCCCCCACTTTAGCAGGAGTATAAGCATACGCTCATACTTCCAGTAAAGTACAAGGAAACAACACTGAAAAACTTTCACCACGTCAAGGAGGCAAGATACACCAAGCCCCCAGTGCACTAAGGATCTTACGACTTCGATTGACAAAGTAAAAGGGAAGATCACGAGGGAGAACCATGACTGTCAGTAGTAAGGTTCCCTCACTATGAGTCATGCAAGAGAAATACCAAAAATTTTCAAGGCAAAGCTAAGTTCGCCAAGAAATTTTCAAGTATCCTGAAGGGATAGACGGGGTGTATGCCCCCCTACGTTAAAGCGATCGCACACGCCTCAACGAGGGTGATTGCTTTAAGGTAGTGATACACATAAGAAATGAGAAGGGAAAGGAGCATGTTATCAC
The DNA here is from genome assembly GCF_030272615.1 of Cryptomeria japonica. Taxonomy (NCBI): domain Eukaryota; kingdom Viridiplantae; phylum Streptophyta; class Pinopsida; order Cupressales; family Cupressaceae; genus Cryptomeria; species Cryptomeria japonica. The sequence goes on along the minus strand of NC_081408.1, from coordinate 622,149,308 downwards.
AAAGATTTAGCCCCCAAGTGTGAGATAAACCCAAGGATAATAGACACAAAACACAAAGCACAAGGTGACTTCACTTTCCTCGGGGTCAGTATGCTGTATGATAAGTCATGTATATCATGTGTATGTATGCATAATTGTTCTTCATTCCCCAATCAAGGAAGGTCACCTAGAAGAAGGGAACACATGTGTCTTTTGAGTTTAACATGAGAGAGACCAAAAGAGATCTCAATGCTTTGCATCATCCTCAAGTAGACAACACTAAGGACAACAAATAGAAGAATGAGAATAACACATAGAAGAAGTAACACAAGAGAGGAGGAGAGAGTCTGCTATGCTAATGAAACTAGTCTAGCACGTCATCTACCCCCCGATCTTGCTGATCAATGTTTCGGGAAGGCAGGGAACATGCTAGAGGAGGAACATTCAACACAGCAGATGGAGCTATCACAAGATCCAAACAAGGGCTATGTTCATGTTCCAAGCCACGTTGTTCTTTTCTAGGAGCTAGGATAAGTGCTTTAGAAAATTCGTTAGATAAATGGTTATCAATATCAACAAGTTCATATTCACTATCAGAAGCAAGAGAAGCAACATTTTCATCATGAATAACATTTTCATCTATATCATCATCAAGATTTATAAAAATAGGGTCTTTAACTCACACAGGATCAAGACCATCATGCAACTTATGTTTAGGAGATTTTGGAGAAAATGGAATAATTCTTGTTGAAGGTGTTTTTGGAGATTGCAAAGTTTGAGAAGCAGTTGCCTGAGCTCTAAGACGACGCTTCCGTCGGCATTCACGCGCAGAACAATTTCGTCTAGTCTTAGTAGGAAGTGAAGAAGATTGAGGAGGAGGAATGTTCTCATCCTTATCACTTGGGTGTTTAGGTTGTGGTCTCTTAGGCTGGATAATAGGAGAAGAGGAAGGTCTCTTCTCTCTATAAAAGGAAGGAGGAGGAACTGCTCCATATAAAGGAAGAATATTTGGTTTAGGAAGGAGACCAAGTCCATCATGATGAGGAGGTATAGGTCTACTTTTAGAAAGTTTATTAGGCATAGACATAGTCACATCCATAGGAATGGGTTGGGAATCTTCTTGAGGAAAGACATTAGTTTTATCTTTCAAAGGAAGAACTTCCTTCTCAAGAACGATAGGAATATCAAGTTTGGGTGTTCTAGGTTCACTTAAAGATAGTATCATATCTATTTTCCACTTTTGATAAGATTTGAAAAGATGATCACTTCGCGGAGGAAGAGATTGGAATTGTTTAGGCCAAAAATAATCAATAGGAATGCTAGAAGTTCTTTCAGCTGGTCTAAAGAGACTATGATTGATAGTAACAACTTCACCATTATGGGGAAATTTCAAACACTTATGAATAGGAGAAGCAATAGCTTTCATGGAAGATAGCCAAGGATAGCCTAGCTTCACACGAAATTGTTCAGATGAAGGAATAATAGCAAAGTTCACATCAAGGGATTTGTTATGAACCTCAATAGGTAATGTAATAGAACCAATTGCAGGAGAAGAAAATGCATCAAATAATTTCACAATCACATTTGTTTTGTCATAGATCACTTGATTCAATTGCAAAGTAAAAAGAAATTCTTCAGTAATAACATTAACCATGCACGAAGGATCAATAAGCACTCCACGGCAAGGTGTATTCTTGACTTTCACAACTATATATAAAGGACCATCAGGTGCCCTGATAGTTTCACTAGAATCAAATGTGATGGAAGGTTCTTTAGGGTTTTCTTGCTGCTCTACAAAGTTAATCACATTCGGAGTCAAAGACACAAGACCATCAGATGAGAAAGAGGAATCATTAGTCTCAACCGCATTAGAGGTATGAGAAGGTAATGGATCAGTAAAAATCTGAAGATTTTGGTTAGGAGGAGCTACAGATGTATTGCCTTTATCATTCACTCTAGAAACAGAGATAGTATTATTATCAATCAAATCTTGAATTTTACCCTTTAAAGCAAAACATTTTTCAGTATCATGCCCAGGTTGACGATGAAATTGACAAAAAGATTTGTTATCAAAATAAGGTGAATTAATCTTTGCAGGATCTATTTGCCTTATATGAGGAAGAGTAAGCACATTTTGTTCCAATAACTTATTCATAATACTATGCAATGATTCATTCAAAGGAGTAAACTTTCTTTCTTTCTTGAAAAACTTAGAAATAGGAGGCACACCTGATGCTGCATTCACATTGTTGTTGATGATGTTTTCATTGAATTTGATGGACTCTCTGTTCGGTTTAAACTTCCCAAATGGTTGTTGACTACTATCACCCTTATCACTCGGAGCCATAGGATGTGATTGTTCCATTTGACTCACAGTCAGTTGATAATTGTGAAGAGTTGCACACAACTGTTGGAAAGAAGTAAACTCAGAAAACAGGAGTTTGTCTCGAATATCTTTTTGTAAATTAGAAATAAAGATTCTTTGAATATCATTGTCAGGCACTGGAAAAGAAATTTGAGCATACAAATGCTTATATCTACCAATGAAATTAGTCACTTTTTCTTTAACACCTTGTTTACAATGCATTAAATCAATCAAAGTAACTTTAGGACTTATATTGTTTTGAAATTGTTGAATGAAAGCATTTGCAAGTTGTTCGAAAGAAGTAATAGAATAAGAAGGCAACGAGCAATACCATTGTAGGGCTTTATCTCTTAATGTCCTAGTAAACAGTTTTGCAAGCAACCTTTGGTCAAAAGAAAAATCGGTACATATTGTTTGAAAAGTCTTAACATGTGTTAGAGGATCACCTTTACCATTATAAAGTTCCAAATGTGGGATTTCAACATGTTTAGGAGGGATAGCGCGAACAATGTCAAGAGAAAGTGGGCTCGCAACATCAAATGTGGGCACACTAAACTTAGATTGATTCATGGAGGCAATTTGTTGCTGCAAGGAAGAGACAGTTTGTGCAAGATTGTTAATGGTCGCTTCAGTCCAAGAATTCATATTAGATGTGTTAGATTGAGATGGAGGTGTTATGTTATTGAAAGAAGGTAAAGAGTAAGGTGGTAGGACACTATGATAATTAGTCATAGGAGAGGATTGGAAAGGAGGAACACTACAAGGAGGAATGGAATGGTTGAATGAATTGCCCCCTTGCGTCATGTTCATTTGTGGAGATGTAATAGGGACACTCATTGAAGGAATGAATGAAGAAGTTGGATTGAATGAAGGAAGAGGGTTAATTGAAGAGGAAGGATTGCCCCCATGACTGGTGATCATAGGAGGAATGTCTTGTGTAGAAGTAGTCATTATGTTTGATGTAAAGGTAGGTATGCTAGCAATAGAAGTTGTCAACAAAACAGAATGATTGACTTGAGTGGGAGGTTGTGTGTAACCTAAAGTTTCGGCACAACTCTTCATAGGCATCACATTCGAATCCACAATGTGTGCAATACCACAGAAAATATCAATTCCATTCTTATCACTTTGAACCATACGTTTTAGACCCTCAATTAAAGGAAGAGCTTGACTATCGGGGTATTCTTGAGACATCCATTGTCGAAAATCGTCAAATTGGTTATCCAATTTCGAAAGTTGTTCTACAGAAACCTCATGGAGAGCTTCTTCATCATTAGGAGGATTAGAGGAATTACTCGTGTCCTCGTTAAAAAGACTATTCAAATTAGGTTCCATCTCCTCAGTAATTAAACCTTGGAAAGACTTAATTCTAAGGCTTCGTCTAACGGGAATAGTGTAAGTAGGGCTTATTGTTGTAAAACTCATGCACTAGGGAGAGAGAGAAGATTTTGAATTTTGAGGTAGCAAATTTCAGTAAAATCAGCCAATCTCCTAGATTTAAGCTGTTAAATGCAATCACGACAATCTCCCGAAATTTCAGAAAAAATGTCAGGGACCGTGGCGCTCGGAGTGCACACGGTCCTCGCAACTTTTTTTGAAATTTGCAGGGATGAAAATTATGATGATTTTAGAGCTAATCTGAAAAAATTGAGTGATTTTACGATCTGTAGATAGGCCAAATTAAAGTTACAATCTCAAAATTGAACCCTACCCAGATTGTTGAAAAATGCAAAATTTGAATTTTGAAAAAGAGATGGAAACTGAAATTTTGAATTTTATGATTTTAGAGGGAATACCAAAAGCAATGCAAGTTTTGAAATTTAAAAGTTGACTCAATTTCACGCAAAATTCAATTTTGAAAGTGGAAATCAAAGTTGGTGTAATTAAGCACTTAATTTCAAAAGTCACAAATTGCAAGAATTTGAATAAAGCACTGAAATTTTGAATGAATGCCAACACACTTTTCAAATTTAGGACAGTAAGAACACAATTTTGACACAAAATTTCAATTTCACCAATTTTTGAATGATTAGAAGCCTTAATCCAAGCAATCCCTAGACCAACTTTGACTTTAATTTTGAAAGTGTCGTAATTGAGAAAATCAACCAAAATTTTGGATTTTAGCAGAAAAATACAGTGAGATCTAACTCCTGAAATTTTGGAAAAAATGTCGGGGACGATGGCACCCGGAGTGCACACGGTCCTCGCAACTTTTTTCCAAATTTTCAAGGATGAAAGATATTATGATTTTGTTGCGGAATCCAAAGTTACAGCTGATTTGGAGATGTTTTGATCAGTGAAATTATCAGTCAAAGGTTGAATCAAGAGGGTTTTAAAAATTAGGGTTTTGACACTTAACCACTTAATTTTCAGAATTAAAGCACAATTATGAATTAACAATTTGCAATAGAAGGGCAGATCTGAAACAAGCATTAACAATTAAACATTTCGCAAGTTCAATTTTCAAAAAGAAAATTTAGGGTTTTTATGCAATCAACCTCTAAAATTTGCAAAAGATCAAACATGGAAATGTAATCAAGGCATCCAATTTTCAGATCTAACCATGAATAATCAGAAAGGATGTTCACGTCGGGTTCACCAAAATGTAAAGCAGAAAATCGCGAGCGAACCCTAAGTGTTCCCCCCACCACTCCGAGGAGAGGGGAAGGAGGTCACTAGGGTTAACGGTTTTCACTTAGGAGAGACTTTACATTCAAAAGAGGGGTTGAAACCCACAAGATCCAATCCCACACAATGCAAGATTGGATTCTAAATGAGTTTCAAGGGTTAAGACAACAAGGCTACCCTCTTTTGTAAAGAAGTAGATAGAAGGATTAAGCTAGGAATGCATGAAAAGTGAGAAAGATTCACTTATAAACAGAGATAGGAATATAGGATGAAACTGCGGACCTGGAATTAGCAATAAAATGTTGAGACGGCGTTGTCCTGCAAATTTGAGCGAAATTTGACGGGATGATGGCGCCCGGCATGCACACGGTCCTTCGAAAAATCCGCGAAACGAAGGGGGATCTGTTCGTCTCTGCACAAGTATTCCAGATCTCCAATTACAGCCGCGTACCTGCAACCTACACACAGAAAAGTGAAGACGATTGGGGGGTTAGGGATTAGGGGTTTGCCCTTAGGTCAAACCCCAGTTTTGGAATTAACCAAGAAATGAGAAATGCTATAAATGTAAATGACTGTAATGCAAAACAAGTACTAGTACCTTGTTGTAAGAATGTTTGTATTCTTACATGCGAAGGTGTAGATGTTGTTGTATGTTGTATGTAGTATGTGATCTCCTCTTCAATGGTTGAATCCTTGTCTTGAATGCAACACTTAGCCTTGAATGGAGACTTAGAATGATCAATTGCTTGAAGGAATGCTTGAATGCTTGAATGTTTGAGTATCGCTTTCACTTTTTTTCCCTCTTCTCAAAATGGGAGAGGAAATGTAGTTTATATACTTGCCAATTAGGGTTAAAAGACTGATTTTTCTAACCTTAGGCCGACCTAGGAAGGTTATTTTCCAATTTGCAAACATAAAGACCCGAAGCCCCAAAAGAGACCGGGCCCAAAATAGGGCCAGGGACCAGGGCGCTGGGCGCCCTGGTCCTGAAGGACCAGGGTGCTGGGCACCATGGTCCCACCTCCAGGGACAGCAGGGTGCAAGGAGGATCAGGCCAGGGTGCTGAAAAATGCAGTTTTTGATGTCATGAACAAGTTTCGGGGTCTCCATTCAGGTTCAGTGTTGCGTCGCCATCATGAAGACCCAAATGCGGTCGAAATTGCAAGTGTCGCAATTTTAGGACGCTACAGTTTTCTATTCTTGTGACTACAGTTTGTAATGCTTGCATTTGTTTGCTTATTTTTCCCCTTGGTCTCTTCCTCTTTAGCAACGAGGGCCTCCACATTATAAATAGTAGGGAGTTTGGCACCTTGCTTTGCTAATTCTAGGAAATAGTCTTCTTTTTCCCTAGCCATGATGACCTTCATCATTTTTTGAAATTGTTTATCATTCTGACATCTATGTACTTTGGCTTCATGAGGTTCAAGAAGCTCAGATTCAGTCGATGAGGAATCACTATCAGTGGCATGATTGCTAAAGTCATCGAGTGTCTCGTTTATTAGCTTCTCTTTCTTGTCTTTCCCCAGACATGTTGGGAGATAGGGGCTAACCAAAGATTGGTATGTCATAAACTGGTATATGTGACGAGGACGGTTTATTGTAAAAGGGGTCTTCCACAAATAATGGATTATCTTTTGACACAAAGGGTGTTTCTTTTTCTTTTTCCTTTTCGTTGTGAGAATTTCTAGTTTGAACAGGCATTTTGTAATCGACAGGACCAAGAGCCAAATGTGTTGCAGAAGTCAAGATCAAATTGTAGCTAGTAGTTCGTTTAACATAGTGATTGAGAGAAGTAACTTAAGATCTGGTTTGGTTTCAGGAATGATCTATCCTGTGTAAGACGTTATCCAAGCTAGCTTGGGTTCGATAAGATGTTTGTTTGAACTAACTTAAAGATGACCGACAAAATCATGCAACACAACGGCAGAGGTACACTATCAAGGTTGTTTATGCTCAGGAGGATGATAACCAGTTTTTTTTTAGGCTCGATGTAGACTGTTTTGGACAAGTTTGACTATTCTGGACTAGAAAAATCAGAGACTCGTATGACTGTATTTCTAAGATCGTACGACAGTATAACAGTTTAAGGATGACAACAATTCTGTTCTGTATGAGTTGCTTCCTAGTACCGTACGACAAATGGGTAGGTCTCGGATGACAAATGATTTTGTTCAGTTCTGTCTCGTACGACACAAGATTTGTCTTGAAATGACAGACTGTTGGGTTTCATACGATAGAGGATTGACCTTAGGATGATAATTTAGTAGACTTGTACGATAGGATATGGTATAGGACAACAATTTACCAGACTCGTACGACTGTTCATAGAGCAGAGACTAAAAATTCTGAGTTTTCCAATGGCTGAGTATGATAACTGAGTACAACCAATTCTGAGATGGACTGATTTTTTTTTTACTAGGATGGACTAGTTCGTGACACAGACAAAGTTTTGGTCACTGAGTTTGTTGATTTGTTTTCTCTAGTTTTAATATTCCAGTTTTAGTTTGAGGGATGAAAACACAAAAAATATGCAAGATATATAATAATTTAATCACAACACACTAACCCTATGGAAGTTGGCTTAGAGAAGAAAACCTTTGCTTGATGACTTAGGTACTCACCCAATAGCTAATCAGAATATGGCCACTGAGTCTCACGCAATGGATTCTCAATGTCATATTAGCCGACTCCAAACACTAATGGGGGCACGATATGGCAAGTGTCTTGGGAGAGTTACTATCTCTCTTGCACAAAGATTATCAACCTTTTGGAGGTGAATCAGGTAGCTTCTAATTTATATTTCTTAGTCAAGAATTCCATTTGAAATTACCCCTTGAAGTCATGAAAGCATGATTGAGGCCTATAGCCCAACAAGGTACCGAAACAAGTTGTAGTCACGTAAACATGATTGAGACCGCGAGGCCCTACAAAATGCTCGATATGAGAGATCTCAAAGAGAAAACTCAAATAATCCCATCCTCTGAGACTTTAATCACTAGAGGCCTATTTATTATAGTGAGTTGGAATGCTTAGGTCCAGCTGTACTCACTTGGGTCGTTCTCATAGGGTGATTACTTTTTCCCACTGTGACAGGCCTGCTAAAGGTACACAAATCTCAAAAGTTAGAAAAAAGCTTCAAGGGTCTAGATTTTTGATTGTCTATAAAAGACAAGAGCATACTCTCCTACCTCTCAGATTTTTCTGAAAACACAAAAGACAAATTTGTTCATTAACCAGATAGCAAGTTAGGTGCCTAAACAAAAATGAATTTAAAGAATACACGATATTTGGTTGATTTTCTCTTTAGGCAACCTACAAAAATAATGCATCAGTAATCATGTTGTTTTTATTCTTTGACAGGCGTATGTTTGATTGATAGATTCTTTGACAAGCGTCCCGCAAGAAATTGGTTAGGTTGTGAAAATCTCAAGCAGACATAAGACAATTCAGGGTCAGTGTTAGCATAATCAGAATTTAATTCAAGAAAAACCTTGAAAAGTAATCTATTTTTTTTTAATCTATCAGAAAACATAATTGTACGACAATCCTCATAAAATGGAATGACAGAACAATTTTATTGTACGGGTTAGAAATCAATATAGAATGACAGAAGATAGTATAAGAAATATGTCGTATGAGTCATAAATCAATATAGAATGATAGAATATAATAGAATCAGTATGTCATACAAGTCCATATTCTGATTTGTATGACAATTTATAGGATATAATATTGTTTTGTATGATAAACTGCAGGCATCAATATAATGTTGTAAGATGCAGTGAAACTGCTCATACGATATTTCGCAGAGACTGTACGGACGAAACCTACAGAATAAAAAGAATGATTTTGAAGCCGAAAAAGTAGTTTTCAGCCCCACTGTGGGCGCCAAAAATGTGTGTGTGAAAAGTGGACTAAGGATCTGTATCTGCAATACACAACACTTCAATCAAGTCATTACATGCATGGTTAGATAGATATAAACATGAATATGAAAACCATAACAAATCGACCCATTGCCTTCTAAATGATGCGAGTATAAGATTGCTTTCAGATTTGTATAAGCAATCCAGTGACTAAACAACACCAAGACAAAGGATTTTAATCTATATGAGCATGATATTAATGCTAGATGGATGCAAGATTAATCTAACAAGATTTAAGCAATAAATGAGATAAATGATCTAAATATGTATGCAATATTCTCAATGAACCTAGAGCAAAATTAGAATAATAACAATATATTCTCCAACCTCTAGCATCCTTTTGAATGAGAGATGAGAGCCTGAATTTATAGAAAATTCAGAAAGAAACCAACGACTGAGATCAAATGATGATGAGTGGTCAAGATTTTCCAAGAGAAAGCACAATCCAGGTGAATTGATGTGATTGGATGCTTTTCTCAGTTTTAAAGGAAATTGAACTAAAATTAAGATAAAATTAGGAAAAAAACTTGATTTATTCTCTATTTCATTCAATTTTAATATTTAATTGTTTTAATTGCTTTCTCTGAGATTATTTATCAATTTTTAATTTATTTTTCAAGATTATCTCCAATTGATTTCTTTTCTCAAATTTTTAATTCTTTTTTGGTCAATTAATTCCTTTTTTGATTTATTTCCATTTTTGAAGATTTGTGCTCAATTGATTTATTTAATTAACTTCCTCTTTTTGATGATTTAATGGCAAATTGATTTATTTAATTAAATATGCAAGGATATTCAATTAAAATAAATAAGATAATTGTTTTAAAATGATTTTCTTGGAATGATTTAATTAATTAAATAAATATTTAATTAATATTGAGTTATTGATTAATTTGCCATGTGACATTTGATGATTAAAGAATTAATTGTGTGCTCAAGATTTATTTAATTGCCTTTGGTTAGGACCTTGGTGATGTTGTCGAGATTAGGGGCCCATGGTTTACATGACCATTTTTAGGGTATTACACTAATCTTCTGTTTACAGCTTGTGGCGATTCGTAGAGAGGATTAGATTAGTATTTCTGCATGCATCACCTCACACTTCATTTTTGGTGCTTAAAATCAACAACAGTTAAAATGGACATGCATGGATAATCTCACACTTCATTGTTGGTGCTTAAAATCAACATGGGCTAAAATTGACATGCATGTATCTCACACTTGGTTTTTTGGTGCTTAAAATCAACAAATGGTTAAAATTGACATGTATGCCTTCATATTTTGATTTGGTGTTTAAAATAGACATGCACATGTGTATGTAGCACCTAAATTTGGGCTATAAAATGAATGTGAATTAGGGTGCATTAGATTAAATCATTTTTCTTTTTTCTTAAGGTAGAGAATTTTTATTGTGTCTAGGGTGGACCTACTGTTGCAATAACTGACTTTCCACACGCCTTCAGGGTCTTGGGAGAAAGGAGGAAGGTGACAACAACATTCAAATTTTTATTTTATTCTACGTAGTGAGGGGTATCTTTGACTGGGGATTTCATCACCCCACATAGGTACTTTGAATTGGGATGTGTTGGGGATATCATCTCTCCCAGTGTACTCTCGAGCGGGTTTTTCAAGCTGCTATATAAATATACTGGTTAGGCAGCTAGAGTGTTGAGTGAATTCGACGTATGTGGGGGCCTTCCCTGCACCAATAAGCTCAACTAAAGCCTTAAGTGGATTGCTCTGAGAATCCATCATTGGATCAGGACCCCTTGAAACCTAATCTACGAACCAATTTAGTTGCCAAAAATCCTACATTCAGTGATTTTGGGAGTGCGGATGAGACCCCATAGATACCCTTCATGTACCTTACACTATGATACAAAAATCCCTTGGTTATAATATCTTCAGATCTTTGGGGTAAGAGAGACTGGCATGCCCGAGAAGTGTGTGTCTTGGAGTGGAGCCAATGCTGTCAGGCTCTCTATTTATTCATTTTGTTTCGGTATTTTATTGTAAGGGTCTCATTTGAATGGTTTCCACTATCCAGCCTAAGATTGTATTTCATGCTTTTTTATGTATCATTGTGCTAGACTAGTATTGAGTCAGTCCTTTGGGCTATTTTAGGCCCTATCCCACGTATCTCCGAATTTTCTGAGATTGTATAAAAATTGAGTCAGTCAGCTATACATACCTACCAACAATTGTTCTCAAATTTAAAAAACTAAAAAACATTGTCCCATACATGAAGTTACAGAAAACAAAGTCTATTTTGAAATCAAAACTCAAAAGTCCTTACATAATTGTGACCCTAGGCATTCTTTTACATAGTCTTTTGCATAGTCCCACTTACGTCCTCATTATCATCCTAAGTCTTTTGCATAGTACCACTTACGTCCTCATTATCATCCTAAGTATTTTTCATAGTCCCACTTACATCCTCATTATCTTCCTAAGTCTTTTGCATAGTCCCACTTACGTCCTCATTATTGTCTTGTCTTTTGCATAGTCCCACTTACGTCCTCATTATCTTCCTAAGTCTTTTGCATAGTCCCACTTACATCCTCATTATTGTCCTGTCTTTTGCATAGTCCCACTTACGTCCTCATTATTGTCCTAAGTCTTTTGCATTATCATCCATATTAGTTACATAGTCCTACATTATCATATACATCACCATCTAGACCTTATATACATCTATGTTCATTGTCAGTTATAGATTCATAGCATGTGTCTTCATGGGTCTCCCAGGTGATGGTTTGCTCCCCTTCGAGCAACCTAATCTAGTTCCAAACGACGGTCAATGAGAAATCATTGATGGTCTAGCTAACTTAGATTTGGACTTAAGAAGAAGGGCACCTCAATATATAGGAGTCATACACAAGATAAAAATTGAGTCTAAGATTTCCCATAGAATTGATAGAGAGATTGAGGCTGAACAACTTTGTCAAGAAATGGAAAGACTTGCATTAGAGAAATCTAGAAATGCTCAAAAGGTCTCACATCAAAATCCTCAATAGAGAGTCTAGTATAGCCTTGCATACCTCATATTTACATCTACAGTCTAGTGTTAAGTCGTCATCTTGCATAGAACCACCCTCATATCAGCAAGTTTAGATGCCTGTCACAAGGTTGCAACAAGCGAAAGGCATAATGGACCCAAACAACACACAGTCTATAAACCCTACTTGGAATATGGGCATGTCAACATGTCAACACTCAGGTACATAGACAATGTCCACCCTAAACGAATTACAACAACATTTGACAAAGGAAGAAATTGAGTCTGCACAACAAGACCCACATGTCCTCATGATCCTAGATGCACTTATACATAGCAATGGGGACAAGTATCTTTCCTTGTTAATACAAAATGGGGCAAAACTACCTGAGGATTTTGACATCACAAAAATCTTACCACTAGGAAAAACTTTAGGTCAAGATAATAGTCAAACACCACCCTTGACACAAATACAAGCAATGACCTCCAGTTTTCCTCAAAACGTACCTATCCAAACAAATGTCAACACAAATGCAAACTTTCAAACAAGTGTGTCATCCTCAGGGATCAATGCTAGTATACCATCACAGAGCATACCGATAATATCAAGTGTCTCAACACCTATTCAAACACAAACATCAAGTACAACTCAACCAAACATGGGTTCGCATATCAGCTATTTCACAGTACCTAGTGGAATGCACAATACACAAAGTTATAATCTGGGTACCTTCCAACAACCTCCTAGTTATGCAACCACAAATCCTTTTGTGGGACATACACAAACACAAGGTATACCTTTGACACAAATAGATATTTTGCCACAACAAATATAGAATTTACAATAACAAATGACAACCATGCAAACTGGTAACGATAAAAAGAGCTACACAATTTAGGACTTACATCCTTATCCATTCGATGACACATTATACATGCCACCTTTCCCACAATATTTTGAAATGCCTAAATTTGATAGATATCGAGGGAAGGGTGATCCTAGAGATCATATCAGAGAATTTTTTACGACATGTATAGAGGTTTCCTTAGAAGATACTTATCTAATGAGACTATTTCCTAAAAGTCTAGGAGGACCGGCTTTAGAGTGGTTTTCACATTTACCACCAACCATTACATCATGGGAAGAATTAGTTGAACAATTTATTGCAAACTTCTCGCACAACATTGATACCCTGGTCACTTTGATGGACTTATGTGCCACTAAACAATATGAGAATGAAACATTTGCATCCTTCATATAATGATGGAGGGCTCTCTATAGGAGGTGCAAGATAGTTATCCTAGAAACAGAGCAAGTGGATATGTTCACAGAAAATTTAATTCCTAAGATTAAATATCCAATACAAATGCAATGTTTAACCACATTCAAACAAATTATGGAAAAGGCTCTCAAATGTGAGAAGGGACTAGTAGAACAAGGTCTTATTAAGTATGGCAACACCAACAACAATGTCAAATCTAAGTTTTGGTCAAAAAACAAAAATGTGACCAATGATGGTATTGTAGACGCCAGAATGATAAACACAACTCAACCTATTTTATCTTTGGGAATGAGTCAGTCATCTAATCCACATATAGGGAATAACACAACCTCAGCAAATGTAAATGCTACACAAAACATGAACACAAGATACCCCAGGGTAAATGCTGCAAGAAGAAATTACACACCTCTAGGAGAACCTATTGAGTCAGTGCTCAAAAAGTTAATACTGACAAACATGATCACTTTACCTAAAGTAAGAGTGTATGAACCAGGTCCTTTCAAACCCACATGGTGGAATGATAATGATTTCTGCAATTATCATCAAACTAAAGGTCACAAAATAACAAGTTGTTACAAATTGAAAAACTTGGTCCAAGATATGATAGACCAAGGAGACATCACAATCGATACCAATAAAACTTTAGCATACACAAATCATATAATTTTTAAGGATCCTTTTGTTAAGCATGACAAAGGGAAAGCTACCACATCAGGTACCCAAGACAATACAACTAACTACACAAAGGTCTCATACAACTACACTATTCATGCCATTAGCTCAGAAGATATAGAAAACAATGATTCACAAGAAACACTTGACCAAGATGACAAATATCAAAAAACTCACACAAATGATAACCAAATTTGCATGATATCAAAAGCACCAAAGTATGATGATGATATAAATATTTGTCTCAGAGACTGGGGGCAAGGTCGACCATCTCACTCAGGTTGGTTCGAGGATGAACTAATAGAACATATCATGGATGTCAAACATACACATAAATACTATGAAGAGGGATTTAACATAAATCTTTAAAAAATAACCTATGATATAGACAAACCTTGTAAGTCAAATGATACAGTCGCTACAATCACTATAACTCCCAGAGATAGAGATTGTGTAGTAGTTACTCGCAAATCAAAGGTAACTTGACAAGGGATGCCACAAAATCAACCACCAGCAGTAGGGGCTTACAATGTTTTTGAGAAACTTAAGAAAACTCCGGCATGGATATCATTATTTGAACTATTGTGTATTTCACCCACTCATAGAGCTATACTGGACAAAGAACTTCAAGATTCGATAGTGGACAAAGATATAGATGAAAATGCCTTCTAGTCTATGGTAGGAAATCGGACACAAGGCACATGTATTACATTCATAAAACAATATATTCCTAGTGATATATTGCTTCATAACACCCACTACATCTGGAATCTTACATTCATAAGAAAAGAATCAGAAGAGTACTCATAGATGGGGGAGCCGGTCTCAAAATTTGTACTTTAAAGCTGGTCAAAACACTAGGATATTCTAAACTTCACATTGATTCTTCCAAGAGGATAAATATCAAGGCTTACAATGATGAAGAACATCCATCAAAAGGCATTGTAACATTACCTATACAAGTAGGACGTATAACGGCAGAGGTCATTTTTCAAGTCTTGGACAGAGAGCTAGGATATAACATGTTATTGGGCCGCCCATGGATCCACACCATGCAAGAAGTACCATCCACATTTCATAAGTGTGTCAAATTCTCATAAAATGGTATTGAAATCCCCATAAAGGGGGATCCAAATCCATTCCAACATTGCAATTACCTGAAAAATTGTGGATAATCAAGTACCTATCAATCAGGCCGCACCTCTCACTACACAACTAGAAACATTAACGATCATAGAAACAAAAAAAGGATATGCCTACAACATCCTCCTTACAAATAAAAGATATGGGTTGTGGAGAGTATTCTATTGCAAATAATTTAAGTGGGAGACAGTTGTCTCTTTCTCCTAAGTCCTTTGGGAAACCTCAAAATACAGTGCAAAAGCGAGACAAAGGAAAAGAAATTGTTAGATACATAGACTCATGCTCTTTCATTAGATGGGGTGACTTACAAGAAGAATCCTTGAATGAAGATGTTAACCATTGGATATATAGAGAAGAAGATCACATGGCGATACCCAGAATACCCACAGATCAGTATGGCAATGGATTCAAAATTCTCTAGAGACATGGATATGATGGTACCACAGGCCTTGGGTTGCAGAAACAAGGAAGACTAGAACCTATTGTTCCTAATGATAATCCAAGGAATCAAGGATTGGGATATAAGAATATACAACATATCACAAAAGAAATACAACATACCCTTGATATTCTAAATCAACCAAGGAAACCATCAAACTACATATCACAAAGGAATTTGTCCACATAGGCGCTTCCATCTTCATCTCAAACAAGTAATCAGGTACCTACATCACCAAGTGCAGAATGAGATGGAGAAGACATGAGACAACTCTTCCAAGAACCTACCACTGAGTTACAAAATGATGCAGTTATTGACACAACAATACAGGCTAATGTGGCAAAAGATGTAAGTTTACCACCACCACTGGAATCCCATCCGTGGTTATTGTCACTACTTCTCCCATGAGAAACAACTTAGACTCAACCTAACAAAATAGATGAAGAAAGATTGCAAAGGTTTATACCAGGCTTAAGAAGGGTAACTAATGTCCAAAGAAGACTAGTCAATATACAACAGAATCAGAGACATGAACAAGAAGAAATAAGTGATGATAGCTCATATGATGAAACATATATGGAAAGTGAGACAGACTCGCATGATTATGAATTCTTATCACTCCATGACTCTAGCCCACCAGAAAGTGTAATATCAAACAATCAAGTCTTCATGTTATCAGACTCTACTAAAGAAGGGAGTAATGATTTACCCCTAGTACATTCACACTTGATTGATTTTGAGAAAGAAGGAAAACCAAAGCTGGATTGGTTTGAAAATGATGAAGCAATTTCAGAATTTCTAGGAGTCAGAGAGAGATTTCCACAAGGTGATCATAAAACAGGGTTTGCTATAGACCTGAATAGAATGACATACTTTGGAGAAGAAAGTACTTCTGCAATAGAAGATAAAGATCAAACTACCCATAATGAAAAGAGTGACTTGGGTAATCTTCCTATGGAAAGAGAAAGTTCAACATTACTTATAGAGGAAACAGAAGAAGTAAACATAGCAAAAGGGGAGGTTGTACATAACATCCATCTAGAAAAATCACTAAGAAAAGAAGAAAAAGATAGATTCATTCATTTTTTCAAACAAAGACCTATCAACTTTTCTTGGTCCTATTCAGACATGCTAGGTTTAGACTCTAAATTAGTGTTGCATCACTTAGCTTTGATACCAGGAGTTAAACCTTACAAGCAAAAATTGAGAAAAATGCATCCAAGTATCGCATTACTGGTTAAAATAGAACTACAAAACTTGTTGGATGTAGGTTTTATTAGACCTATTGACTATGAGGAATGGATATCCAGCCTGGTACCTATGACTAAGCCCACAGGAGGCATAAGAATCTGCACGGATTTTCAGGATCTAAATAAAGCTTGTCCTAAGGATGACTTGCCGCTACCCAATATCGACATGATAGTTGACCTAACAGCTGGAAATGAGATGCTATCCTTAATGGATAGTTTTTCAGGATACAACCAGATTAAAATTGCACTAGAAGACCAACATAAAATGGCCTTTACATGTCCATGGGGAACATACTGCTGGAATGTGATGCCATTTGGTCTCAAAAATGCTGGAGCAACATACCAAAGAGCCATGACAACATTGTTTCATGACATAATCCACAACATAATGGAAGATTACGTGGATGACATATTGGCTAAATCACAAACAAGAGAAAGTCACCTTGCAGTTCTTACATAGATATTTGATCGATTGGAATAGTATAACGTTAGATTAAACCCGAAGAAGTGTATGTTTGGTGTAACAACAGGTAAACTGTTAGGGTTTATAGTGTCAAATAGAGGACTTGAAATAGACCTTGCCAAGGTCAAGGCAATCATTGATATGCAATCTCCATCAACACTTAAACAACTCAGAGGGTTACAAGGAAGACTGCAATCCATAAGGAGATTCATAGCACAGCTGGCAGATAAGTGTCACCCATTCCAGCATTTACTCAAGAAAGGAGTTACTTTTAAATGGATAAAACAATGCCAAGAAGGTTTCCAAGCTCTGAAAGATTATCTTTTGAACACACTAGTTTTAATATCTCCTACTCCAGGAAAACCTCTATTGTTATACATATCAGCAACAAACTCAGCTCTAGGAGCTCTATTGGCACAACATGACAAAAATGGAAAAGAAAGAGCCATTTATTATATAAGTAGGACTCCAATTGGCTATGAGCTTAATTATACCCCCATAGAGAGAGCATGCTTAGTAGTAATCTTTGCATCCCAAAAGATCAGACATTACATGCTGATTCATAAGGTATAACTCATTGCATGCTTTGACCCACTCAAGTATCTATTGAGCAGAGCAACATTGACCAAGTGATTGGCTAAGTGGGTTATGAACCTGAGCAAGTTTGATATATAATACATAGATAGAAAAGCCATCAAAGGACAAATTATAGCAGATCAATTAGCAGAGGCTCCTTTATAGGACAGACACCCATTGTTGATAGACTTTCCAGATGAATCCGTGTTTACATTAACTACTTCTGTAATGTGGAAATGATATTTTGATGGTTCATATACAAGTCATGCATCTGAAGCAGGGATTATTTTCATCACCCCTCAAGGGGAAGTTATACCTAATTCATTTAGGATCAATTTCTAATGCATAAATAATATAGTTGAATATGAATCTCTCCTCATAGGGCTTCGTACAACTGTACAATGGAGAATACAAGTTACAAGTTTATGGTGATTCACAGTTGATTTTAAACTAGGTCGATGATGATTACAACATGAAGGATGACAAACTCATGCCTTATAAGAAGTTGGTCAAAGATTACAAGGAGCACTTCAGCAAAATTACCTTCGAACAAATCGCAAGGATACAAAACAAGGCAGCGGATGCAATGGCAACCATAGGATCTCTTCTGAATATGCCTACTAACGAAACTCGGTTTGAGTTCATCATAGAAAAGTTGATGCTATCAGCATATGAGACTCCCCTATCAGAATATGTATGTGCAATTGTAGGTCCAGAATCACCTTAGTACAATGAAATATATACATATTTACATACTCAATACATGTCACCGGATCTATTCAAAAATCAAAAGAAGACCTTTATTTATCAGGCATCTAGATACACCATTATAGTTGATACTTTGTATAGAAAGGGTTTCGATAGAACTCTTCTCCAATGTCTCGATGAAAATGAAGCACACCTTTCTTTGAAAGAAGTCCATGATGGAATTTGTGGGGCTCACCAAAGCGGTCTGCCATTGTCAAAGAAATTGTTGAGAACAGGTTATTACTGGCCAACTATGGAAAAGGATGCTTACAAGTATGTACATAAGTGTAAACAATGCCAAATGCATGGAGACCTTATTCATGCACCAGCACAAGATCTTCAACCCATTACATCACCATGGCCATTTTCACAATGGGGATTAGATCTAATGGGTAAAATCAACCCTACTTCTTCCAATGGGCACATGTTTATCTTGACAACCACTGAGTACTTTACCAAATGGGTTGAGGCAATTCCTCTTACATACACCACTGGAAAGAAGATATCAAAATTCATGCTCAAATACATTATATGTAGATACAAATTTCCAATGTGCTTTGTTATAGATAATGGACGTCCATTTAAAAACCAGGAAGTAAAAGAGTTGTGTGACAAATTTCACATACAACAAATATTTTCCACGTCATATTATCGACAAAGTAATGGACAAGCAAAGGCTACAAATAAAAAAATATTGAAAATTCTTAAGAAAGTAGTCACTGACACAGGATGGGACTGGCATCTCCAGTTAAATCTTGCTCTTTGGGCTTACAGAATAGGAGTACACACACCTATAGGAGCAACACCATATTCCTTGTTCTATGGTACAAAAGTGACACTCCCTATTGAAATAGAAATACCATCTCTAAGAGTCTCCTTACAAAACATCATATCAGAGGAAGACTAAAGGGTAGCAAGGTTACAAGAACTCGAGACCCTTGATGAAAAAAGACAAATAGCGTTCAACCATCTACAAGGATATCAAAACAGACTGAGACAGAGTTATAATAAAAGAGTCTTCCCATGAACTTTTCAAGTGGGAGATCTAGTACTTAAAGAGAATCAAAGGAACCTAGCAGAACGAGAAAGAACGATGAAATTCAAACCTAACTGGCTAGGTCCTTTCATTATAACAAGGGTCATAGGCAATGGAGCATATAATTTGGCTACCATGGAGGGAGATCCACTCTCTGACCCTATGAACAACATGCACCTTAAGCGATATTATACCTAAGGGTTGTTTAGTTTAGTTTTTATTTTTTGCATTGCATATCATATCATTTAAAACATTGCATTACATATAGTTCTTTTTTTCAAATGCATTGCATTCGCAAAGTTTCTACATTTTCATATAGCAGCACCAATAAAACAAGGCAACTATCCAACTTTATCATTCGTTTGCATTCAAGAGAAGCAAGGGTCATCTCCTTTCTTAGATATTTGAACATGAAGTCTTTGAGATCCTAAGGTCATTCTTTTTCAACATTACCCTATGACGACGCTTTACTTATGGTTGGGTAGCGATTTCACTATTGGAGACTTGTTAACCCACAATCTATCAATTTCTATATCTCAAACACAACAAATCTCTAATTTACTCTAGACACCTAGTTGATCATATGACTACTGAAAAATCTAAAATTCTTCTTTAGCACCACTGTAATTGTCACACCCAAGTAGGTTTCATTACTTACAAGTCAAGGCAAGAAAAAAAGGAAAAAAGAAAAAGAAAAGAGTTATGCTAAATATCCATCTAAAGGCAAAAGAGCAATGATATATAATTGAAATATCATGTATACAAATGTGACAAAAAGCTTGACTATGGGAACATACAAGTAACTCCATCAGGGCTATGAATGCCTACTAGTAATGGAGCAATATTTGAGAAATTACAGTCTATAACCTCATCGGAGCTCTCAAGGCTTGTTGGTAGTGAGGCTCTATTTGGGATGCTTTTGAAGTTTGAAAAATCATGTAGCTAGTTATATAGGATGCTAAGTATCTTTAGTGAACACAAGAGCAAGAATTAACTCATCTACACACACATGGGCAAACGAAGATCTAAGTTTCAAGAACCAATGGGGAAGTTTTCCACATCTCCATTTGTAAATACTAGTCACTAAGTGTGCTGAGTTGAATGTTCCAAAGGACCTTAAAGATTGATTGACCACTTATCTATGAAAGGTTTTGCAACTCCCTTTCAATTAGTGTATTACAAATGCAAAAACAAACAGAGTCAACCTTGTTCAAATAGGAAAGGCATCTTCATCCTGCATATTGTATTCACATAGGTCATGTCAAAAATTCATTTGTCTCCACATACATTCTCCACATCATCATGTCATACAGGTCTGCACACTTGGGGCATAACTGAAAAAATCCAAAAAAAAAATCATATAAAGTTCTGAAAAAATCCTAAAAATCATATAAAGTCCTTTGAAAAAATTTAAAAAAACAATGTAAAACTCAAAATCCAAAAAATAATGAAAAACTCAAAATCCAAAAAACACTAAAAAACTCAAAATCCAAAAAAAACTGAAAAACTCAAAATTCAAAAAACATTCAAATACGATCCTGAAAAAAATCAACCAAGAACATTCAAATACGATCCTGAAAAAACCAATCAAAAACATTCAAATATGGAAAACATAACAACCAAAAACATTTGCAAAACAATCCTTCAAAAATAAAAAACATCTGCAAAATATCCTGAAAAAATCAATTCAAAAACATTCAAATATCGATCTACATAATCCAAAAAACATCGAAAAAGCTCTTGGAAAAGAACTAAAAATCGAAAATCAATCACAAAAAACTTGCAATAAAATGTCTTGCAAGAAACAAATACCCTAGCAGATATCCAGCAAACACTTCGCACGAAGTTAAAAAAGGATACGACTATCTAGTCAAACATCTACAATCAACTTATCAATCGTATCATATCCATATCAAAGTGATCAATATCTTGACTTAAACAGAAGAGGATACACTCGAAATCAAATAGGTCAGTCTTAAATGGGGTCCGCAACTTTCTGAGATCAAACATTATCTACCATCACATCAAGCAACTGAGAATGAAGGCACAAGGTTAGTATAGCTGCTGAATTTTGTCCGGGTTATTCTTTATCTTTTATCATTTGGTGATAGATATTATTCCTATGCTACTCAAGGATGTCCACAAGTGACTAGAGGAGTCGTGATGGGCATTATCTTTTTCTTTGTTTGTTGTTTATGGTGTGAACCGATGAAATTCTAGGGAAATTGCTCTAGTGGGTGTCTGTGATAGGAGCTTCCAGCTATTGGACTCCACACATACCTCGACCCCTAGCATAATTCCCAGAATGGAGGGTTCACTCCTTGTTTGCTATGTGTTTGTTTCTACAATGAGATATCTTTGCATCTTGGTTCCTTATACCTTGATGTGCTAAGCGTCATTGTTCAATAATAAGGCTCAGTGATGAATATATATTGACGCAATAAAATATGTGACACAGGTTCATGATTCATTCAATTTCATTCTCATTTTCATCTCATTTTGCTTTTTGATAGTTTGTTGATTTCTCATCTTCTGTCTAAATCACATTCTTTCTAACATTCTTTCTATCATCAATTTTTCTCTCTATCATCTAACTAACATTTCTTCAAGGTGTATCTGAGTTAAAATTGGTTCAACCATTATCATACAAAAAAAATTCATATAGACTCATTTGCATTCATTATAGATTCCATTAAGCATCCATTATAAATTCTATTGCATTCATTTACATCATTAATACATACATGTACTACCATTGCAATCAGAACCATATAGAATCAAATAGAGAAGCATCATAAAACTCATAACATCATATAAGCATACATGAGAAGTAAAATATAAATAGATCACTATAAAAACCTGCATATCATATATATATAGCTTAAAAATGATAATGTGTGTGAATACAATAAGTTTTCCCGAAGGCTCAGATAACATGATCAAAATAATGTCTCAACCAACACTGCCTCTATCAGCAAGTGGATCCTGTCCACTAGATCATGCCCCAAGATATTGAGGTGGTCCCATAATGCCACCACTACTAGTTCATCATGAATTAGATCTACTCGGTCCCCTCCCCATAAATGCACTGAATCTAGGCTCTCTATGACCTTCAGGGATGGCTCTCTCATATGCTTGTCTATAATAAATAGCCTCCTGTGCAGTAGTAAAATACCTATCTGCCTGGTTGCGTGCATCTGTACCTGCTCTAAAAAGCTGATCAAAGGCAACCATGGTAATCTAACATCTCCGCACTACCTCATCTCTCTTTGGAGATGATCTTTCTCAGCATCAAGGGCACCACAATCTACATGGTAGGTCTCCCACTCGATATCTCGTCTAGTGACCTCATCCTCCAAAATTTGGACTCGCCCTCTAAGAGTCTGCAACTCATCCTCCTCACCAACATGTCCTCTCCCACCCTCAACACCAGGAACATCCTCTGGCTCAGGCATATCCTCATCATCATCTCCACCCTCACTGCTCGATGACTCAGAAGAATCATCATTGTGCTCACTGCTAATAGACTCAGTGTCTCCACCAATGTCTAAATCCTCATCTCCCTCATCTCCCTCATCTCCTCCCTCATCTCCACCACCTCCTCTTTCAGCTCCACCCTCTCCTCCTCCTCCGACTCTCTCCCCTACATCTATCCTCAATCATTGTCTAGGATGCCAAATCTATTGTGCTGTAATAGGGACAGCAGGATCAGTAAGTGGCACTGGCCCGTGCCTAACAAACCAAGCATAATACTCGGTCGTCATCCTGGGATCCACTACACCTCTACCCCAACCCCAGAGTAATGGCTACAAAGAATCAAACTCAGCAGAAGCAACATGTGGCTGTATGCACACACCCCAATCAAAAACCTCACGAGATACACGAGCAAAGTAAACAGTAACCATAGGTGTCACCTGTACCTCACCGAACTGTCTAAGAACCCACCCTAGAAGATACATCTCAATGATCTGCTAAGTCTCAAAGGTCCTACTAATAAGATATCTTTGTTGTCAGTAGAAAGGCAAGTGCACTGCATCATCGAGCCAACTGGGGCAATCCAAGTATGGTCTCCAAATAAATGCTGCAGAATGTCCAACTGATGTCTCCAGTACAAGGTGTTCCCCGAACCCCTGTGTCTGATACCTGTTGTATACCTGAAAGCATAAGGCTCATTAGGATGGAAATCTACATGAATGATAGGCCTAGAAATAGAAATATGCTCCCACACCCATGTCTGGAGCAAAGTAACACTACAACTGATAGAATGGTATCCAAGGTACACAATACCATGCATCTAATAGTATAACATGGCTAGTAGACAAGGACCCCAAGCATACAGTCGATGATGCACAATCATATCAAGGAGCACTCTGCCCCATCCAACTGGAAACCCATGACCTCATCTATTAGGTATCAGTAAACCACCGACAACACCACATAAAACAATAGTCAGGTCATCATAGTCTAATCGGGCCCAAGGGATGTCATAACAGCCACTGATCTGCAAGTCATGTATCTCACACTCGAAAAGTGCACATAGTCCACCAATGCCATCATCGTGGTCATATACAACTCTCTCACCATGAATAGGAATACACAATATATGCCATACATCCTCTAAGGTAATGGATGCCTCACCTGTCGGAAGATGAAAAGAACAAGTCTCAGAGTGCCACTGCTCTATCAAAGCTGTAATCATTGGCCGTAGCCTCTAGAAAATGTAAAACATGATATAGACCATGCTGTCGGATATGCTCAATCTCCTCATCCGGTAAGTCCGCACGAAGATCCAGTCCACTAGGTCTTCTCTATTGGTAGTATAACACTCCAATGTTCTCCTGCAATGAGAAAATGTCCAAAATATCAAATATCGGATCCCGAAAAACTTAAATACTTTCAAACGCATGACAAAAAATTACACATACAATGAATGCGTGATAGTTATGACTAATGCGGAAAAATTATGACTCTTGCGTGATGTTTGATGCTAATGCGTAATGATATGAGCTCTTGCATAACAATAAACACTTATGCGTAAAGATATAGATGAATGCAACATGTTTAAAGCTAATGCGTAACACTTAAGACACATGCATAGAATTTAGAACGTTTGTGGTACATTAACCACGAATGCGTAAACATCAACAAGCGATTGCGTAACACAAAGCAAAAATTGATCATGGAATTTTTTTTGAAAAATAGCAAAAAATAGGTTAAAAATTAGGAAAAAATGGGAAAAATACCATGCTACTAGTCCCAAGAGGTCTCTGATATGAATGTACTCGGTCAGATAGGTTCACTCAAGCTCTATAACTAGCCACGATGATCAAATACTCAGAAAAAAGAACACGAATTGCAAAGAAAACCAAGGAATTACCAAATTGCAAATGAGAAAATAAAAACCTAAAAATCTCTATTTATAGCTCAAAATTAGGGTTTTTTGACACCTCGATGCCCATTGTGCCCGACAGCTTCAAATACCTTGTAGCCTACTCAGACGATCTTGAAATCGCATGAAATTTCACACGCTTGCTCATTAAACTGATATCAAAAACATGGTCTCAATTTTTGAATTTTTTGACCACCTTTTCTGAGGGGACATATTAACACTATACAATAGTACCAAGGCATACTGGGGCAAAAAATTTTGTTTTCTTTGAAACAACGTCATGCTGACATTATCTCAAAGAGGGGTAAATGTAGACACCTAAAAATGTCTCATTGATCATGTATTAATTATTCCTCTAATTGATTAAATAATTCTTTAATTCTTTAATTAAGTTAATTCATCTTATTCTTCTAATTTCATATTTCCAAATCATTTCACTAATTATTCTATTTCTTATTCTATCATCATTTAATCATTTTAACCATTTTCTAATGTTAATTAAATATTTATTATTTAATTAATTATGATTAATTCCCCAATTTAAATAAATTAATTATTCAATTTCTATCTCTAATCATCTAATCATTCAACCCTTTTCTAAATATTAATTAAATATTTATTATTTAATTAATTGTGATTTAATCCTTTTTATTAAATAATCTTTATTATTTAATTAAATTTCATTTCTAAATAATTAAATAGTTTCTTTAAATTATTTAATTAACTAATTAATTCTTCTAGTTCTCCAAATTCTAATTTCATTTAATTTCTTATTCTTCTAATTTCTTCCAAATTCAATTACATGTGCATGATTTCAAAAACCAAATTCAAAATCAAAGTCAAGTTCTAAATATATTCAAATACTAAATTGAATTTAAATAAATTCAATTATTTGAATAAAATCTCATGCAAAGATTAAATTGAAAATCTAAGTCTAAATGCAAGCACATGCTAAATCAATTAATTAAATCAATTAATTAATTAAAGCATTTATCTCTCCAATCTCTATTTCCATCTTTCAGTTAGCTTTTTCTAAATTAAGCTCTCTTTGTCATCCTCTTTATTTCCTCCAATCATTCTTTTTCTTCCTTCAGTCAGCTTTTTCTCAATCAGTTAACTCAATTAATCTATTCAATCTATTATGTTTCACTCCTACAATCAGCAGTTCAACTATCAATTTTCATGTGAGCTCACTTGAGTTCCACCTCTTGATCAATATGTTCCACCTTTCAATCAATCTCATCCAATTTTCTATAAATTGAGCATTCAATCTCCATTTTCAAGAATCACGAACTTCGAATCTTTGTGTCACTTGCAGGTTACCAGCACAATATCTGAGAGCCATCATACCACAGAGAAGAGAAGGGCAATGGAAGCGATATGCAATCTTGGAATAGGGAGTTTTTATTGATTTGATTTATAATTCTTATTTCTTGATATTGCATTATTGCATTGTCTTTTTTGTTAGATTCTTTGATTGGATAGGGATTTGTGATTTCCCTTTTGTTTTTAATTGATTGCTTTGTTATTAAGATGAATTTTACATGCATTATAGTGGTTACATGTTTACATGCAACCAGAGAGGTCCTTGGATTGAGGATAGTACATAATACAACAGTAACAAAGGTTACCAGATCTCAATTTGATAGTCGGTCGATGACAATCAATGACATCATAGAGCACAATATTAGATTTGTCTCGATGGTGATTAGATATAATATATATCAATCGAGTAGGTATAATTCTATATCCGACACGACCATATTTGTAGCCTATGAGATTTTGAAGGAAGGAAAAAGGTATGAACTTTGTTCAGTTCTACTCAATGAGTTATTAAGCAACCTAAAGAAGATTAAGAAAGCCAAGAAACATGTATTCAAGTTTGGTTCCTTGATTGTTTTTTTGACACTATACTTCCTAAATGAGATCCCCAATATTGGGAAGATTCAATGGGTTTATGACAAACCGATGGTTGTTCAGATAAAAGAAGGGTTGTAGGGTTTAGGTGATACTATTGCTCAGGAATCCACCTTGTGGGGATACTTCAAATCCTTTTAGGCATCAATGTACAGTAGGGAAAGGATCCCTACATAAATTGTTGATAAGTATGAGAAAAATATCTATTTTATGGTTGATAAAGATCAATGTCATATGGAGGCAGATGAGCTGAGGACTATCTGGATCATGCCCATGGGGTATGAGGTGGATGTTGCCACACTTAAAGCATATGCTCAACATCTATTGAGTCAACTGGTAGATGATAAGGTAGAAAGGTTTGGTACTTGTCAAGAAAAATACCTTGATTTGCACAAGAAGTTTACTGGACCTGCCAGGAAAAGGAAAGTAAGGAAAGAGGTAGAGGAATTAGCAGAATAAATGGGCATTACTAAAGAAGCTATGCAAAGAGCTAGAGAGAAAAATATATTGAAGGAGGAAGACATGGTGAAGCAACAGGATAAGACAGTTCCCCCTCCTCCTAAGTAAGCTAAAGCTAAGTAGAGTAAGTTTGTACCTATCTCCGATGTGTAGAAGCCCATTCCTCCACCCAAGTCACAATCATCATCAACCAATGGAGTTGAAAAGAAGAAGGAGGAGAAGCCGGTGAGAAAATATGTTGTTGTGGAAGAAGAAACAGAATCTCATGAAGAGGTAAAAGAAGTTAAGAAGACTTCTACATATTCCAGGGTAGTTCGGAAGCCCTTATCCGGTGAAGCTCCACCTGCAAAGAAAGCTAAAACACAAGGTGAGCCATCTGGTAAAATGAGAGAAGGAAAGAAGAAATGAGAAATAGATGAAGCTCTCAAGTCGGGTAAGTTGGAAGGTCCTTACACTATTGTGCCTCCATTACAAAAGATTATAGACAGAATAGTAAAGGCAATTTGACAAACCTTTATGTATATTATGAGCATTCTATCGAAAAATTTCAAAGAGCTATTGAGGAAGCAGTTGTACATTATATGAATTCTTTTAGTAAATCATTGATTGAGCTATCATCCATGATCCCAAAAGAGTTATATGATATTTTGGATGCCTGGAGACACATAACTAGTTTAGAAGATGAGAGGTTAAAATAATATACCTTAGTAAAGCTATGTCTCGATGTAATAAAAGATGAAATACAAAGAATTTATGGACTTGCTAATGAAGTCTTATGGAGAAAACACATAGTAAATAAAATAATGTTTAGAAGAGTCGATGAATTAGTTAAAGATAAAGAGGGTATTCTACAGAAAATTTTGAAAGAAAATAACTATCAGATCAATCCGGAGAAAGATGACTCCCAACCGGAAGAACAATCAAGCAAAGACACTACTACTCTGGTAGTTCATGTTTAGACAAAATTCTCTCATGAGCAGCCATCTATATAGATTGATCCAATAGAAAGGAAATTGTAGATGACACCATTGATAATCAAGAAGTTGGAGACTCCAGTGAAGTTGTGCAAGAACCTCTGGTTATGGAAGTTCACTCAGAAGAAGAAATCAAGGAGATTGCAGATGAGAAGGGAGTATATGTGAAAGCTAGAGAAGAGGCTGATGTAGCAAAGGGTGATATGGATGCTAATTCTAGTGCTGAAAAAGATAAAGGAGAGGAGAAGGTTGAAGAGGCACTGGTGATCAATGCAAGAGCCACTATTTTTGACAAAGGGAAGCAAATTGTTGCTGAAGAAGATGAATTTTACCATGGACTGATTGATTTGAGAACATTGTCTCCCATACAAGCACCAAAGTTAGCCACCCTTTCTCACACTAGTACATTTGGGGCTCAATTTTGATGACCACTCGTTGGAATTCTGACTTTTTTGTCAAACTACCAACAAACACAGCCGTCAAAAAATTATTGTCGGAGACTCCGATAGTGCTCGCCAATGTTGAAATTCCAATGGAAACCATAAGGCCTCCATCGGTGTATGGCTTACCGATAGCCTACACCGATGGAGATCTAATGTCTCACTGGGTGTCGTTGGGGTAGTACATGCTGATGAAATCCATCAACAAGACATACACTAGTAGCGAAGGGATCATTTGGTCTTGTTGATAGCTGATGAGGCTATCAGTAATCCATACGTCAGCTATCGGTAAGACATACATTGATGGATATCTGATGTCTCACAGGGTGCCATCGAGGTAGTACATGCCAATAAAATCCATTGGTAGGACATACACTAGCGACGAAGGGATGTTTTGGTCTTGCCGATAGCTGATGAGGCTATCAGTAAGCCATACACCGATGGAGGTTTTAGGTCTCCATTGGTGTATGTCTTACCAAGAGCCTCATCGGCTATTGACAATACCAAATGTTCCCTTTGCTACTAGTGTAAGTCCTGTTGATGGATTTCATCAGCAAGTGCTACCTTGACCACTCATCCATCGAGAGAATATCATCGGACATACAAAATCCTCGTCAGATATTTTCGTTGATTTCCATCGGAATGCTGACATCGTCCAATGACAACCAATAACTATGTATCGATGAGGATGTTTTATGCTCGACAGTATAGTCGTCGGTGCAAATATAGGGGGCGTCATAATTCTGACGGGTATTTATTTATTTGTTTATTTATAAATAATAATACAAAAATCATATAATGACTTCTGAAAGCCGACAATTTCACGTCAATCTGTTAATTGTTTTATGGCGTGAGATAGGTTTTAGGTCAAAACCTTGCACAAAATGTAGCCTATCAGCTAATAATGCAAAAATATTTTGATCAATTCAAGCAAATCATTAGAAATTGTTAAGGCACTATCCTTCTTAACTATGCCCGATACAAGGATTTGTCTCTAGGTTTCTATCATGGCTTATTCTCTATCAAATCTCCTCTATTTGAGCTACCTTGAATGCATGCCTACCACTGTTTGAAACTTTGATAGTCTATATTCTCTATGTTGCTAACGTTGAAAGGCTCCTTTATCACTATGAATATTGGCTTAGGTGTATGGCTTCTGCAATAAGCATATAATAGTATTTATATTGATTTGATACAAAAATTCTTACTCACAATTATCTTTGCAATAGTGAATGTCCTCATTTTTGTATACAATGAGTATGATGGCATCCTTGTCATCTTTTAAAAATGATCTCTTATCTAAATATTTTCTCATCACCACTAAAAAACCTTCATCACTATGATTTTCTATCTATCTACACTCGTGGAGAGTTATTTGACCGCTCTTTATATCATCTATGGATCTAGGGATTTTGGTTTGACTGGAAACTCTTGGTCTCTAACTTTGTATGAATTCTATCGTGACTACTCATTCTTTTCAATTTGACATCTACATTACTGTTTCTATATCTTTCTTATGATTCAAAGCTTTGATATCTCAACTATAGTGAGATTTGACTGTGAATGAGGATAGTTCATGACCCCTTTTGTGATAAGTTTCTTTTAGATCAAAATTTGAACTAGATGATCATCAAATGAGAACTATTGGCTATCATAATCACTACACATAATGAGTTTTTGTTAGAGAGATCAAGTATTATATTAACAAAGTAATGAATTTATAAGGCTACTTTGATGCATTTTATTCCTACCTCTAGGAGGTAGCAACTTTTTGATGTGCACTCATCTAATTATATGTTAATTCAGGCTTCTAATAGATTGAGGTTGTCTAACATGTACATAGATGACCCAAGCATTTTCATTATGTCTCTTGGAGGTTGATACCTACAAATGGGTCATTGTGCATTTCACTGTATCCTCTTTAGTATTATAAAGCATTGTTCCTCCCCCTATTAACAAAAAATGAAAGGTGCCTATGTGCTCAATGGATCTCTTAACTTGTAAAAATTGCCAACATTCATGAAGAAAAATGAAAAAATGTCATTAGTGAATGCTTACTCATTGAGATCATCTTAAGATGACTTAAAACACAACCATCATATCCCACAAAAATAAAAACTGGCCAAATACACCTCAGAAGCCTCTAATTACTTAAAAGTTAATACTATCCTCTAGATGTCAAAAGAAATTTGGTCATGTGCATTAATCGCTGCAACTTAGAATGCAAAAGAGGGAATGTACCTGATAGTCCACTACAATTTTAAGAACAAAGAGACTCTATGGCACCGAGAGTTTGCAATAGTAGCCTATGTTGGCCATAATCCCTGTTGCAGCAATAATGAGATGTGAGGTAACAATTATAAAATTTGGATGAACTCAAAGAGACATTTATAAATACAACCTACCCTTTATAATACCTAATTGAAAAAATGGATGCAATGCAAGTCCTTGTATCAATAATGTCTGGCAGATAGTAAAAAACTAGAACAAGAAATTCCATATAAAAGTGGTTAGACTTAAATGATAAGGAAAATTAAAAATTTTTAAAGAAAATGTCAACTAATAAAAAACTTACAAGGATGAGGCATATTCACAACTTTTGCAAATGCACCAGGCATATCAACACTAGAAGCAACTCATAGTGTTAGTGTACATACAAGACAATATGGGAGTTCATTATACCTAGCAACTTGTAGTGTTGTTGTTTGTGTTGGCTCTGTTGGACCCTGCAATTAAGATTCAATATACATTATTCAATGAGATTAATTATGCAACATAATGAAATATTGAAAAGTGTGTTGTCTTATTGAGCTTCGCTTTGTTTTAAGAATAGTTTAATATTCTCTACTTAACAGGGCCAACCGTGTGAAGGTGGAAGCTCATTTGGCCCCTTCCCCCCCTAACATCACTCTAATTTCCCCGTTAACATCTAACATTCATTCATTCTTTCATCCATTATTAAAATATAGCATTCATTCATTATTGCATAATGTTCATTAACACAACATTCATTAACATGCCACATTCATCAATATTCATTAACACATATCATTCATGAACAATCATTAGCACATTATTATATTCATTAACACATAAAAATTAGTCATTATCAAATAAGGTAGATTAAAATCATTTTTTTTTAAGCTATGTAAAAACTAAGTGGATCATCATTTCCCCCATCTTTAGTTGTTTTGCCCCCTGCTCGTGATCTCGATGTATGCCTAGTCGTATACAAAGGACAAGGTTACTGAACCAAAGGGGGGTCGTTTGCAATAACAAAGAAATGAGTTAATTTAAAACATTTTTTATTATTTTTACAAGTATTTCATTAAGTTAAAGAACATAACCGTGGCTCTCTTAACCCGATGGGACGACATCATCTTCCACATCATTTTGTCTAGCCTCAACCTCAACATGTTGAACACCCTCTAGATCCTTTGGATTGAAATATGAAAGGTTACATTAATCAATACACCAATTGCAATTAAATTTGTTTAAAGGAATAAAAGTGGTCCTCTTTACCTGATTGGGGAACATCATGTTCCTGATGTTGTGTACCCGGATCATGCTCCACTTGGTCACCACCGACTACATGCTCTAAAATATTAGCAAAAAATGTTACAATAATTACTATACTAATTACAATTTAATTAAGATGTTTAATTGTATTAATAATTACATAAAAAAATTGAATAGAAAATGAATACCTCCACTACAGGATTACACATCCGGACCTTCATGTCTAGGTTGTGTTCCATGATTAATAGGCTGCATTCCAATGTCATGCACATTGTTATCATTGCTTGCTTGTTTAAAAATAATACAGTCACTTTATGTGGAACTTAACATCAAATAGATTATTGGTAAAGCAATCAATTTGAAATCATTTTAATTTAGCTTATTTACCTTTGTGATGGATGCATCAGAATCTCATGTTTGCCCACTCAATTCTCATATCCATTCAACCATGAATGTATAGCCTTGTTGATAGGCAATTCTCTTATCATCTTCTGTGGGCGCTCTATTGAATTCAAGGCCTTGCATTTTTTCTTAGTATCGTGAATTTTCCTTGTATTGTTTGATAAAAAAAAATTATTTGCAATTTATAAATATTTTGATGCAATATTTCATCTACTGATTCTTACAATTCATGCGGCAAGTTTCATATAACCAGCAGAGCCGAGTTTGTGTTGCCCGTGCTTTTCTTGTCTTTCCTTGGTTGCCTTTGACATGTCACTCAGTCTATGAAAAGTTTGAAATATATTATATTATATAGATATAAAGAGTAATTAGTATATTATTACATTCTTAATAGTATCACACACCTTCTTCTAGCGTCTAGTGGTTTATTTCCTTTTTTCCTTTCAATTCTCTCCTTCGCATCCAAAATCAGGTCCTTGCACTCCATCTCTGGAATCATGAGGGGATGCTCATGCTTTATGTTCTTCTCTAAATGTGTCCTACATTGGTCTCTCACATACTTTAGATATGTGCCATCTTTTTCAAGGACCTTGGTTTTGTCGAATGTGTTATTTCTGAACAACCCAACCATATAGTTTGTTAGTTCATCTTTTAACTTTTTTTCTTGGTCATTCCACCTTTAAAGAAAAAACAAACCTGTTAGAATCATAAATAAACTGAAGCTACCTTTGATATAGTTCAAGAAAAGGATCACAGGAAAACTATTCTAGCAATGATATGAAATCAAAATATTGGATTAGGGTTAGGTCACATATGATGTTCCACCTTTTACATATGGTGGGCCCAAATATCTGCAATGCAATGTCATTAAGATTTTTATAAAAATATCATTTCTTGCAAAAAAAATCATGGGATAATTAGTCCATAATGAGTAATTAGTAAGTAAATTACAATTAGACTATATATAATAATAATTTTAAAGTACC
This sequence comes from Cryptomeria japonica, assembly GCF_030272615.1. Lineage (NCBI taxonomy): Eukaryota > Viridiplantae > Streptophyta > Pinopsida > Cupressales > Cupressaceae > Cryptomeria > Cryptomeria japonica. The sequence goes on along the minus strand of NC_081408.1, from coordinate 622,115,717 downwards.
TGGAACCTTCTGTATCTTTAAGGGAATCAATTCTTCGTCGCTCACCACCAATGTGGCCTACAACGTTCTCGTACTAGCAATACAGGAAGATCCAAGAAATGATGGTATGTTATCAACAATAGTTGCCTCGAGTGCATCCTCATGTGCATCTCCTACTGCAGAAAACAAATCTACTATGAAATGCCCCTAAGAAAGAGCGCTTCAAGGGAAATAAACACATAACGAAAGAGAGAGAAAAATAAGGATCTACCAACAATGGGCGGGACAACATGACATGTAGTAGACGATGTCTGCATGTTGCATGTTGCCGACATTGCAATCAATAATACATGTGGGGCTAACCTCAGACGAGGCAGTGTTTGCATAGGAACATTGATATCACCTGAAGAATAATACATTAAATATATAAAACATTAAATATATGAAAACTGAAAGAATTGTAAACAAGGATGAACCTTTATTAAGAATTGTAAAGAAAGATGAACCTTTATTAAGTGTTCAATGCTAATCTTAATGATAGAATAGTATGAAGGAGGAAAAAGGTAGGTAAATTTGTGACAAGAGGGTAGTGTAAAGGAAGAAGGAAGGAGACACCTTGAAGAACATTGTAATGTATTATGGTTTGTTAAAATCAATAAAATTTTGTGTTTTGGAATGTTAATTACAAATTTCCATGACAGTCACATTTCATGCACTATTTTTCAGTTTCTTCTCATCAAGAAAATAGATTAAAAATGTCTAATCAAGGATTGGAGGGTGAAGTGTAATGAATTAACTTTGTTTTGTGCCAAGTTAGAGCAATGGCCGTGAAGAATGAGGAGAGTTGGAATTGTTTTTTCTCTAAATCCAAAACCCTTGGTCCTGGGTCAGTCACAAGGGTTTGTTAATATCCGTTGATGTAGTCATTGAAAACTTCTCAAATTATGGATTCATATTGTCAACTCAAGTATCTTTCACATTGAATTGTTCTTATGTTGAATGGTTGTACAAATATCAAGAAAACTAGTGCCCTAGTAGTTTGAGACAGAGTTTTCCCTATTTTGGGACAACAAACCATATTGTTTTGTTGAGTGATGTCCAATGGGTTGAAATAGGAAATTTTTAATTAAATAAGGCTGTAAAAACTCTAAATAACCTTCCCTAGTATGATGGACATTCGTAAGCCAAGAAAGTTTCAATCTACTTGTTTGATCATGACAGTCACAATGAATGGTAATTTGGGTTCCTTATTTTGTTGTTTTGGAATTTGTAAGGATTCTATGAGTAAGTGAAAATTATGAGGTCTTGGGTAGTTGGAGAAAACATTAATGACATGAGGATAGTGAAAGAACACTCTTGGAGGACAGGGGTAAGTATATGTTAAGGTATGATGGTTGAAATACCTGGTATTTTCACAGTGTTAAGGCTAACATGGAGTTGCTTGAACATGTAAATTGTCTTGTTGGAAGTTGAGCTCAAGTAGAATGTGAGATCAAGTAAAATGTGAAGATCTTTAAAAGGAGAGAGTATCATATAGTGAGAGGTGAGTTGATAGTGAAGAACAAATCAAAGTATGAATCTCTCAAAAATTATAAGTGATGAAGTGAGAGGTTGATGCAAGTCAAGGATCTAGAAAAAGGATGTGTTGGGGGTTTGTTGAGAACAAGTGAAGGGATGTGTAAGGGGGTTTGTTTCCCTAAGGTATGAATGATCAGTCATGAAGAGCATCAACTAGATCCCTCTACATCAACTACATAATAAATATATGATCAATAAAACTAGCATTAAAAAAGAAAGTTCACAAGTCCAAAGAAGGAGTAGTTTTAATGTATAGAACATGGTCATCACCTGAACTACCTGCAATACCCTGATCATGGCCACCAGGTTGATGAGGAAGCATAAAATCCTGTAAAAACAACACATACATATTTTAGTTAATGACATAGAAGAGAATAAAATATAAACCATTATTGAACTTTTGTTATAATTAAAGCTTTCATTACTGCTTACTTGCAAGTTTTGTGCTATCTGCATCAATTGTTTCACCCTCTCTTTTATTTCATCGATCTGAGGGCTCATTGATGCCAAATCAAGAATCTCTATATTAATTTTTCTAATAGACTTTTTCATTGGGTTTGTGGTAAATGTGATGTCATCATTTCATAATACTATTGAGTCCACATCCCTATATATATGTTGAGGTTCTACAGGTCCCTTTCCCTTTCCCCGAACATTCGTCTATGACAAGAATATTATTAACACTATCAAAATTACTCCAAAACACTCAAGAAAAGAACATAATAATGTAACAATTTGCTTCTATCTAATTTTTACAATTACAATGAGGTTTACCTACTCGGTAGAAGTGTCAAGACCTATATCCCTGTCTATGCTATGTGATGGATCCATGCCGCCCTGTGACAAAGAAAAAATATAAAAACGTTAGCAAAATGAAATCAATAGACTTAGAAAAAAAACTTAATAATAAAATGGTATGTTGGAGTCATTAATTGGAGGTTGGTTTAAATGGTATATAGTACGTACCACCCCCATGATAGTAAATTTGTTTGTATCTATACGATTCAAATTGTAATCGATTATTATCTCTTCCCCTGCACTTATTGATTTTATCGCACATACAAATACATGATTTCCCTTATGCGCCTCAAATATGCAATTGGGTTGCTTATTAGTTGACCCAGGTCGTGTACTATTTATTAAACCTGCAATATTCCCTATTTCTTTTGGCCTTCCATTGATGTATACAACCACTCATTTACTTTGATCATTATCTTTCTGTTGTATATAATTTGCTGACAGTGCATACCTATGCATACTTTTTTATATCAAACAATCTGCATCTAATTTTTGTAATTGTAAAAAGGTCCGACAAACTCCATCAATTCAACAACTTTTTTGTAATAGACCTTTATGTCATCCATGGAAAATAGGCTCAAACCATGTAACGACGAAGGTGCTATGCGATATATCCTCTCGTTAACACAAAAATTAGTGTTTATTGGAGGAAGTTACTTGGGTACCCATTTTTTTTGTAGATGTTTATACCTCAAGGGAACCTCAATGTCACCTTTGGTCTCATCATCATAATAACATGATCCCCCTTGAGCAAGGAAAAATTCCATGCATTTATTGAATTTTCTTCTAATCTTTTGACCTCTAGTTGATTTCCCTATTTTAGATCTACTGCATGTCTCACTTTCATCTTCTATTCCTGCATTTACCTCACTCGAGGAAGACACATTTGACAAATACCTATTTGGTGATACCTGCACTCCATAAAATGAGAGATTTAGTTGGTAATGAGAGAAATATTTTGCAAATGAGGGTAATGTTGATGAAGAAGTCATCCCTAAAGTTGATGTTGAGATTAAAATTTGAATAAGTCCAATTGGGGTTTCAAGTGTTGATAACTGTATTAGATTTGCTACTAATGTCGAGGTTTGAAAAACTGAGGAAGTTTATTTTCCTAGTAATTTTTTAAAAATAAAATATTTCTATAGGGTTTGTTGACTTATACCCGTCGATCCATGAGACTATGCAGGATCCTCATCAAAGGGGTTCAAGTTCCTGCATATGTAATTCAATTATCTTATTTTAGCTAAAAATTACATGATATGTATACTAAGAATTACATAGCACACAACATGAACAATATGGAGTCATCATAATCATTGTATATTTTTTTATTCCTTACCTTTACTTTATGTAGACTGTGCAAGATCCTCAAGTAAAGGGTGTTTCCACCAAGGGTGGCAACATCACACAAAATATAAACATGAAATCAGCACCAACAATTGAGCATCATAAGCATTACATTTGTAATTTGATAAACAATAAATACATATGTATCATAAGAATCATAAGCATCACATATGTATCATCATAAATATGTAATCCATCAAATATATATCATAAATCACCATCTATCATATAGCTAATAAACAATCCACACAATGAATTAATTATGTAACCATATAAGTCAAATAAATTTCTATCAAGAAATCAATATTAAATAGATAATATACTAATCGCATACCTCATACATTTCATTCATGTCATTGATCTTCTTCTTCATCCAACTCATCATCATGACCATCATGATCACCATCTCCATCATCACCATCATCATCATCATCATCATCATCATCATCATCATCATCATCATCATCATCATCGCCACCACCACAACCACCATCATTGTCTTTGTCATCGTCATCACCATCACCATCACCATCACCATCACCATCACCATCATCATCATCATCATCATCATCATCAGCAGCAGCAGCAGCAGCTTCTTCTTCTTCATCATCATCGAGTAATTGTCGATCATGATCATCATCTGCATCATCTTCTACTTCTTCGATATCTTCTTCTTCATCCAACTCATCATCATCATCATCATCATCATCATCATCATCATCATCATGATCATCATGGGCATTATTGTCATCACCATCACCATCACCATCACCATCACCATCACCATCACCATCACCATCACCATCATCATCATCATCATCATTAAATTCTTCTTCTTAGTGAACATTTCCGTCAAGAACATCATCGACTAACTGTCAATCATGATCATCATCTATATCATCTTCTACTTCTTTGGTATCTTCTTCTTCCATCACATTATACTTTATCGACCTTCCTCTTGGATCATGTCTAACAACAAATGACCAACTTGGTTTATGTGGAACCTCTGAGTAAAATACCTTCTCACATTGGCTTGTTAGAACATAGGGCTCATCCCCAACTGGCTCAAATGACCTTGTATTAACCATTGTAAATCCATTATCATGTTAAATTACATTTCTATCAAGATCATTTTTATTCAATCGTAGCCTATACCATTTGACGACGAACATAACTAATTTGAAGGAATTAAAGTCACACTCAAGTATATCATCCAAAATACCATAGTATTGATTTTGAGACTCTTGAGTATGTATGTCATTTCTAGATGAAATATTGGTCACCTCAAAGATTGCAATTATCCCAGAATCACAATTTTTCTTTGTGTCATCCAACTTTTGATGCGAAATTTATGACCATTGAAGCACATAGTGTTGTGGTGTTTGACTTGCAATATGTCAAACATGTAAAAATTATTGCATCATGAGTTGATAAACACATGGGTGATTAATAAATTTATACATACCTGTTATCTCTTAAATTGTATGCTAAATCAATTTCCCTTTGCGTAACACTGGAACCTCCATTACAATGAGCTTCTTTAACCAATGAAGACACACCTTCCCATGTTAATGTGCAATCAGAATGTCGACATCATTCAATCCATACCATCATCCAATCAAGATTGTTTGCAATATACAAATGTAGTGCATCCCACTCTCGACCAATTGTACAAAAAATAAATAGAGGACTTACAACTGATTTATTTTGAAGACTAAGAATTAGTTAACTACAATAAAATCTTATAATTACCTCTCACTTTCATCAATCTACCTTTCCCCATCAAGTACTCCCCTTTGAATTTGTTAATGGGGTTGGGATCCCTAATGCAATCTACGTGGATCTTTGCTACAAACTTAGGAAGATATTTAGTAATGTACACCATAGTTTGGTATACCATATATTCCTCCACCATATAACCCCCAGGATGTGCTCTTTGTCAAACCAAAGCCTTCAAAAATTTCAAGTGCCTCTCAACCATCCACATTGACCTAATGTGTACAAGTCCACACAATTCAATCTCCTCAACTTGGTGTATGAGGTAGTGTTCTTGTGCATTGAAAAAAATTGAAGGTAGAAACTTTTGCATTTCACACATTAGATGAGGAATTTTTCTCTTCCAATATTTTATATATTCTTTATGGATTTCTTTAGATGACAGCCACCTACAAGAGATTCAAGATGCAAAAATAGATAAATGAGACTTTACAAAATAGTATACAATATATTACATAACAAGTAAAACAAATCACAAATATAATTTCTATACAACAAATTGGACAAACATCACTACTTACCTCATGTATTTTTCAAGATCATATATGACTTGCTTGGCATTATTGTCGAAGTGGTCTGGGAGAGATAGAGGTAGAACACACTGCAACAATTATAAAATGATATTTTCATTGTTTTCTAACATAATACAATGAAAAGTACATGCACAATATACAAATATATAGTAAATACACAAGAACATGAAATACCTTAATGAAGGTATGCCAATCATGTATTTTCATCCCTAGCCCAAATTCACTTTTCTTTGATATGAGATTGTTTATATTCACAACAAATCCTATGGGAAATCAAATTTTTCATATGACTTCTTTTATAGAATTGCTTTGTTGCTCCATTAATAACCAAAGAAGGGCACTTATATTAATCTGGTCTCCATTGCTATTTGATTGAATGACATTTTTTATTGCATGATTGGATTCCTGAATGTCACTACAAGTTTTGACAATTTTTTCTTTGCCACACCTTCCATCCAGTATTTTCCATAATGTCTTTGTTATACTCTTTCCAATATGCATAGTATCAAACGAATGCACAATTTGTAGCTTCTCATAGTAGGGCAACCTACTAAATTGTCTGTGATAACTTTTTAGTCCCTTTGGAAGGTGGTCATCCATGCCTTGATGACCTTCACAATCATCACTTACATCATCAGTAAACAAAACACGATAGAAAAATACAAATTACAAACATAAACCATTAGATGGAATGACATTACCTTGACGATTAATTCTATTATATTCCAACTTCCATAGGTGAGGTGTCATTCTTTGTGGCTTTGATGTAGTCTCTTCTTTCCCATTGAAAAGATGTTTTTCAGTATTCTAATACTTATGATTTTTGTGGAGGAAGTGCCTATACTCATCAAATACCTGCTTTCCTAAACTTTTTGAATGACGAGATTTCATATTTGGACTACAAACTAGACATGCAAATTTTCCCTTTGTTTGAAGACCTAGAAGATAATGTATAATTCGATTAAATAAGTAAATTTTTATAATTATAATTATCATGCGTAGCTTGAACACTGTAACATACCACAAAAATGTGTTAGCCCTGGGGCATCATGTATTGTCCATACAAGCATTGCATGGAATTTAAATTGTCTTTGTCCTATTGGTCTAGAGACGTCATACATGGTGACACCATTCCATAAATCCAACAACTCATTGAAAAGAGGCTCAATATATATATTTATATCTTTAACTTGGTACTTACCTAGTTGAATGAACAAAAACATTACATAATTATTATGACCATTTTACTGCAATATTTATAATTAAATGTAGTTGACTATTAAATGAGAAAATACCTGGAACAATCATTGCCAACATTATGTGCTCCCTTTTTATTGACATCCATGGAGGAATGTTATTGTTGATAACAAAAATAGGTCACACCAAGTAAACAGATCTCAACTCTCCAAATGGATTGACACTATCTGCTGCCAATGAAAGCCTGAGATTATGAGGTTCTTCTTTAAAGTGTGGCCACTTTTCCTCTATGTCCATAAATGTTGAACCATCCGCAAGAATTCGAATAATTTCATCTTGACTTCTATTGAGTGCATGGTAATCCATAAATTCTGCCAAGCTAGTGCACCTGAATAATCGTTGCATAAATGGAATAATGGGAATATAACGAAGAACCCTGCGAGGCATCTTTTTTGTTATTTGATCTGTTTGATATCTACTAATATGACATTCGGGGCATTTTTTCCAAATTCATGTTGTTTATGATATATAATATGATCATTGGGACAAGCATCTATTGCTTGATACTCCATTCCAATATCTTTCATAATGGCAAATAATTCTTGGTATGAGCGAGGTAGAATATTTGATGGTGGTAACAAAAACTCACCTATCAGTCTAAAGAAAAAAATATAATTTGTTAATATAGAATATTAATTGTACATGATTCACCATTTATTAACTATAATGACATATATGACATACCTTAACATACATGAGATTGTTATGTTGGATAAACCATTAATAACCTTCAAGTTCACCAACAACAATACAACAGAGAGAAGAGTTGTTTGAGAGCCTTCATAAAGGGCCTCATATGCCTTCTCAAGTAGAGGTAAATCATGAACAACATCAAGGTCATCTTGATTATCATGATCACATGTGCTAGTACTAAATGTGTCATGGATCAATATATTTGTACCATCATCTTCAATTGTGTTTTATGGCGCATGATCGTCATCTTCCATGGGATCATTATTTCATCTTCAATATTCACACCTCCATGTTCCTCCACTTTGAAAACCATATTCTTAAGGTTGTGTTGGTCCATATCATGTGCCCTGGGGTGCTTGACCTATATAAAAATAATCAACATAAATAAACCATGATCATGATCTCATCATCAAGTGATTTCTTATGTATATAAATTATTAAAATGATATGATGAACAACTTACCAATGGATGATAATCATGTCCCCCTTCAATGTGACCATGCTGCCTACAATATTTCTTAGTTGTTTTTATTAGAAGTCTTCTAGTATTTAAGCCCTTACAAATTTTCTAGGGACAATATCATTTTCCATCACCTTTTATTTTCAAGTTAGACCACAATCTAGAAATTGTCTCCTTATTTTGTTCTTCGTTGATATTATTTGACGTGGTCTTTCTTCATGCACAAAAAAATAAAGCTATGGAAAAATTGCAAATCAAACCAAAACCATTTAACTTCTTTTTCATCTTAAAAAAATGAACTTAATAGAGAATGTATTTAATGTAGCTAGTGGTCACAAATTATTTTGAGATATATGTTCGATCATTAGATGTTCAACATAAATTCTTTTTCCTCTCCCACCAACTCTTCCTCCCTCCCCCTTTCTCTCCCTCCCAACAAAAGATGTTGAGTGCAGATGCTAAATGGCATCAACAGAACTATTGTCATCATGGCGTCTAAAAAAATACTTAAGGAGGAAAACCGTTGGAGTGAGATGAATATAAGTGCCATCAACTATGCATTGGAATTATTCTGAGTCCAGTCAACTTAAGTGAATTAGGAAGATTCATTGAGGACAACTCATTCAACAATCCGATTTGCATCCATTGGATTAGGCACTAAATGCAGGGCTCCACATTAGAATTCAGTTAGTGACTGTGATTAGTCACCAATCAGATAAGTATATCTGATATCTTCTCATGTAATCCGAACATTATATTGAAAGCTTTGATCTGAACTTAATGTTGGGTTTTTCCTCCAATCTGGAGGTTTTCCCAGGGTAATCTGCATGTGTTGTCTTGTGTTTTTGCTTGTATTATTTATTTGTGAGTTTAATTATTACTTATAATCACTAAAATTATCACCTTCTATATAAGTGAGAGGGTGCCTTAAGGTGTTCATAGTGATCCTTGAGAATGGAATGAACTCATAATTTTAGTATTTCACTATGTTACAAGTAAGAAAAAATTACTTGGAGAAGTGAGGACACGTTTGAATTTTATAAGGTGTCTAGAGTTTCTTCCTAGAGGGGATCTTAGTAGTATATTGATGATAATAGATTATTTATTAGAGTTTTTTCCTAATTTAGTTTTCCACAAGGTAAATCACTTGCATTATGTCCTTGTCATGTGGTGTTTCTTTTATATCTAGTATGTAATTACTAACTAAATTTTTAATTTGAATAAAGGGCCTTTTCACCTTCCCAACTTATTTGATTCAAGTCCTCCTAAGGTAAATGCCATGATATTGGACAAAATGAAAAAATAATTAGAACCCAGGTTCCTAGCAAAATGAGTAAACAATTTCATCCCATGGTAGGCATAGTCCACATTTATAAACTACAAATTTACCAAAAATCAAGGGGGCAAATTCTTAAAATTGTATGATCTCCTTGCAGTTACCCAAAAGATGTGATATTAAATCTATTTTTATTTATAATTCTTTGATGTATAATGAGAGTATTGTTAATCATGTTAATACTGTTTGGTATTCTTATTCATCCCATTCTCAGTGGGGCAAGTTGTTTAAGAATATTTGGAACCCTCTTGTTTCTCCTAAAAAGAAAGATTTTAAATGGTTGCTTCTACTTGATAAGTTACCTATTAGATCTAAAAATTCTAATGATGATTTGTGTAACATTTGCAAGGTTAAAGATACAGTTAGACATATTTTCTTTGAATGCTCTGTAGCTAAGGAGGTTTGGAAGTTGTTTAGGTTTATTATTCCTTGGCATATTAGCATACTTGATGCTATATCTGGTTTTATTAAAGGAATCTAAAAAGACACTAATCAGTTTTGGAATTTTCTTTCATGTGAAATTCTTTGGTATATTTGGAGGATTAGAAATTTAGAGAAGTATCTAGGGATAGAAAGGGCCCTTACTAAGTCTTTTTGTAGACTCACATACCATACTATCTTCACACAGGTCACAATGGTTATCAGACTCAACAAAGAAAAATTTCAGATATTTCCTGAGGATGGACATACTGAGATTTTTATCTATGAGCTCTCTCATGGATATACATGGGGAAGGTTAAATGAAGAGAGAACTCCCTTTGTCAACACCTTAGATGCACTAATGAAAGAGATAAGATGGAAAGGAGTGATGGCTCACCAGTAGATAATTAGTAATTCCAGGAGGTTGGATGATCAAAGGCTAGCGTGGATGGAAGGCCCCCTTGGCTGGGTTGCCTGGCTCTAGAGAAGGATTCTATTTGTGGCACCCTACTTTTTTTGACCCTGTACAGAATCCTGGTTGCTATTTTGACATATTCTACTATTGGCATTTTGTACTAGCCTTTGCTTCATATTGATAAATGTATATGGCTATAGCTAGAAGCCTAGGTTTGGTATTAGGATGTAATGTAAATGTAATCTATGAGTAGTATACTAGCAAGTATTTGTGGGTTTATCTAGATTCTTAGGCTTTTTGCACCTATGAACTCAGATTATACTTCGATGTATTTCAGTTTTTACTTTATAATCAACAAAAAAAATAAAAATTGTATGATAAATATTCGAAATTAATAAACCAGGTTGACAGTTTGTTGACATAACTAACTCCATGCTAGAAGAATCCATGGTAGTAGGCAATATATGGTTGAGGAACTCTAGAGAAACCCTGCAAATGGTTGATACTCTTCGCATACATATTCAATGCCCAGTACAACACCAAAACATAGGAACAAACAATAGATGATCTCACGGAAGCAAAATTAAAAAGTGTTACACCATAAATACCCTCTATGTAAAATGCAGAGAGTAGCTACCAAAATAAAGGAATGTAGGAATGCATATAACCATTAGAAAGTGCAAGATTGCAGACAACGTCACATACCAAGTTACCATGAAAATATTAAGTGCCCTGAAAATGCAAATAGGAATAGCCGACCAAGTTATCATGAAAAATTTAAGTGCCCTGAAATTGCAAACACGAACAGCCAACAGATAAAAACCTTATACTTAATAATCAATACCCTAAAAATTAAAATCAAATAGAAACTTGCAGAATCCATAGATAAATAAAATAAAATCCCACCTGCAGGAGCTGTGTTAGCTGAGTAACCGCACACTGCCAGTCGTTAGAATTCACAAACTCTACCCGCATGTTAGCTGAGTTTTTTCCGACACTTCTACATTATTTACTTGTAACTTTTCTAACATATTATGAGGATAGAAGCATTGGCTTCCAACGAGTTAATAATAATTGTGTATTCCATGTTCTTAATTGCATTGTGGTTGTGGTTAATTATCTGCATGTATAATGCCATATTTTAAGTATGTATAGCAAAAACTTCATGTTAAGGAAGTGTCTTGCATAATTTTTATGATGATTATGGATCAACAAATCCATGAGTAAAGTATATATCTCATTTCATTAATCTTGGATATACAAGTATAATTATATCAATTTGGATACACCCTTTTATAATCAAGGTCATAATGTGTGAATAAATAGATTATAAGTGAATAAAAAATTCACTATGTAGTGCTCATAATGTGTCTCTAATGCCATTCAAGTCTAGTTCTCGATATTAATTCTCATACTTGTTGGTGGGTTGGATGATCAATATCCAAATTATGATATCTTAACCATTAGTAGCATGGAGTGTTAGAGATATGTTATATGCCACAATATGATAGACTACCATGATCAACATAATTATCATGATGAAATAAGTGCACATGTGTTCTATCGTTTTAAATGAGCTATATCTCATTTCATAATATTATATGACATAAAGATGGAATGCATCATAATAAAAAGTTAAAACTTAATAAGTGAGATATGAGAGATACATATAGGTACGTAATTATTAATAAATTATTCATCTTGTGCATATTGGCCCAATTAACTTGTACTTTATCAAGTAGGCATAATGACCAAATTTTCTTACTGGTTAACTCTATCATATAATGAATACAAAAGGTTCAAGAGTTCAAATTTAAAATAGTTTATATAAAAACTATCAAAACAACTAAGTTTGATATGGTAACTAAGCACAATCATTAAAAGTCAACATTTTCTTCTGGACAGTCCTACAAGATAAAATTCTAACCACTGAGAATATCAAAAAAAGAGGTATTAGTATGCCTAGTGTTTGTATTCTATGTAAGAAAAATGAGGAGACCATTAATCATATGCTCTTTCATTTCCCTTTCTCTACTAATGTCTGGGGAAGCTTTCTAGACCACTTCAAAATTAGTTGGGGTTTCCCTGAGTCGATTTAGGAGGTTTTCAACTCTTGGCATCATCCTTCAAGGAATAAATCCACAACTTTATTATGGAAAATTGCCTTACCTCATATGTGTTGGGGTATATGGAAAGAGAGAAATGATAGAGTTTTCAGAGAAAAGGTTTCTAAGGCTAAAATTGTGTTTGAAAAAATAAAAAGAAATATAGTGGAAAATATGAATATCATAGGAGGCATTGATAATCCTCAAGATAAGGATGATCAATTTATCTACCAAAAGTGGATATTAAAGGGTCGAGAGCACTTTCAGATCAACCCTAGAGAGGGTGTGATATGGATCAGTCTACCCAAAGGATGGATGAAAATTAATTTTGATGGTGCCTCAAAGGGTAATCCGGGTGTTGCGGGATGTGGAGTGGTCCTTAGGGATGAATGGGGAATTTGCAAAATCATAAAAAATTATTCCCATAGGAAATCAGACAAATCATGTTGTCGAAGCTATGGCGGCTTACCATGGGATTATCCTTGCTAAGGAAGCTAAATGCACTAAAGTTTGGCGTGAAGGAGACTCATTGAACATAATCAATTGTTTAAATATGAAATTATCGCCTTCTTGGTCAATTACTAATGCTATTAAAGCAACTAGGAAAATCAGTGAAGAAATTGAAATGTGTGTTTTCACACATGTATAGGGAGGCCAATTCCTATGCTGATTGGGCTGCCAACCTGGCTTGCCAATCAAAAGACATCATTACTAGTCATGGTGAAAGTGAGATTGCAAGTGAAATGAAATCCCTGCTTAATCTGGACCGGAGCCAGACTAGGCAACGTGGTACTTTTAATCATTATTTCTAATGCCTCTTCTACCTTTTTCGATACAGGGTTATTTCGAAGGTAATGAGCATTTATATAGGTGTCTTATCATAATTATCTAGCACGGATTCTAAGCATTCTTACAGGGCATCCGTAGAAATCAAAGAAGAGATTATCAAGCTGAGAGAAGGAATTTCAAGGAAATTGCTGAAAAAATGGTAGGTAACAAGAAAAGATTCAAACCCACCTCTTGCTCTGACTGGAGAAAGAACAACAAAGTCTGGGATATCCTTCAGCAGGGAGGTTTGAATATTTTCATGGAGCGGCTAAATGGGAAAGATCCCACTATTACCAGCTATTTCATCAAGAACTGGAAAAATGGCAAAATCCTGGTCGGATCCCAGATGCTGAATGTTGATGAGGAGGTCATTGGTGAGGCCACAGGGATGACTACTAAGGGAATGAAATTTTACAGGGATCACAGCATATCAGATAAAGCAGTGGATAAGTTTCCAGTCATAAACGAAGAGAGGAGAAAGATAATTAAAATCGACAACTCCTAGCATGCTCCAAAGAGGATTTGCAGGCCATGGAGGTTTGTTTTATTTGCTTCTATTGCCTACATTACTTTAGATGGTAGGTTTACTAGAGTCTACGATCATCACTTTGTTTTGCTCAACCATTTCCACCATGGGGAAAAGGTGAGCTTGCCTTATTACCTTGCATGATCTATGGACCATACTATCAAGGAGGTTCAGAAGGATCCTAAAGGCGACCATGCCCTCCACTAGGGGATTATGGTCTCGGTTTATAAAATGCTTAAGGGGAAGTGCATTGAAAATCCTATTAAAGGCAAAAATGCAAGAGATGAGGCTACGAAGAGTGAAGCTAGCAGATTTAACTTTGAATCGAAAGAGACTAGCAAAAAAGGGAGGAATAAGGCTAAGAGGAAAAGGATTGTGGTGGATTCAGACATGTCGGAGTCTAAAATTGAATCCTTTGAGAAAAAAATTATTTAAGAAAAGAAAGGGAAAGCAACTGGAAAGCAAATTCAGAAGAAGAACACTAAAAAGGGTAACAACAAAGACATCAACCATATTTTGGTTGATTCTGAGGAGGATGCTAAAGAGAACAAGAAGGATGAGGGTCAGGATAAAGAAGGGGAGGTTAACCCGATGATGGACAACATTGAGGTTTTGAATACCACAAGTTTACAGAAGGAGGATAAAGGGGATAAAAGTGGTAATGGTGATAATGATACTATAAAAGCTTTCTGTGAGACCATCGCTACCATGGTGAAGGATATCAATAGTTTGAAGACAGATACGAAGGCTATCACAAGAGTTGTGGTTGGTGATAAGCCCCTGGCAGAGCATGTTAAAGAACTGGTTGTTGTTCTGTACAATGCGGAAGCTATTGAATATATGGTGGGTAAAATCATAGCAATGGAAAAAAAGGTTAATGAGGTGGGAGATAGAAAGGAAATGGAAAATAAAATGAACAACTTGGGCAGTAGAATCGACAGGCTGGAACTCAATGTTAAGAAGATTTCAGACAAAAATTTTCAGATCCTCAAAGCCTCGGTGGATAACATGAACATCCTAATCAAAAGGTTTGAGAACAATGCTGAGAAGGATGGTGATAAAGAGCAGCCAGACAAGAAGGGTCATGAAAAGAGGACCGGAGCTAACACAAAGATTAAGGGCAACATCAAAGATCATGAGCTAGAGGAATTAAAGACCTCAGCGAACAACATGAAACAACTAGTTGTTCATGCTGAGGAAATCATGAAAAGTATTTAGGTCTCTATCTCTATTTCTGCAGGGGTCCTTGGTTCTGTCTTTTTGTTGTCACTGTGATTTCCTTTCGTTGTCTGTTTCTGGTTTTTTATGATATGTTATGTAAGATTATCCCTCTCGCTGGGATCTTTTTGTCTTTTTGAAGTGATCAGGCACTTTTCTTTCTTGCAATTCTATTCTCCTGGCTTGTACAAGGTTTGGGTACCTTTCAAATACCTGCTTTTACTTAATCAAAACATAATCATTAAAATTTAATCATCATTTATAATAATCAAGAGTAATAATCGTAAGTGATACTAGGGAGTACAACATAGTCAATTTGCAAAAGAATGAACATTCATGAGGTGCAAAGACATTCAAATCAGATGTATATAAGACTAGCAATTGCACTTTTGGTGTGCAATGGGTACACCGAAAAGGTTTTGAAGGTTAATTAGGAAAAAATTTGATGTATTGTTTTGCATACATGTGTGTGGTACATGAGGTTAATTGGTGGGCCCTTCAATAAATGATGTTGTTTGTGCAACAAAGGTTTCAATGGAGAAGCGATAATTTTAAATCAACTATGGATCCACTTGTAGGGATCCAAAGATGATTGAAAATGATAATCAAGCTCATTTTATGTTTGCAATAGACATAGAGAGGGAGAAATAGATTTAGGAAGAGTGAGAGAGAGATGGGGTGAGAAGATAAAGGTTGATATGGAGGAGAGAGGCATAGATCAATATATAGAGAGGGGGAGAGAAGGGGAGAAGGGGAGATAGCTCAATATATAGAGAGGAAGATGGATAGGGAGAGAGGAAGAGATATAGAGAGATAGGAAGAGATAGCGAGATAAAGATAGAGAAAGATATGGATAGAAAGAGATATAGAGAGGAGTGAGAGGGATATAGAGAGAGAAATAGAGATAGAGGAGTGATAAAGATACAAAGTACGAGAGATGGAAGAAAAAATAGAATGAATAAGAGAGATAGAGGAAGTGATATAGATAGAGTGAGATAAGGATAGATAAAGAGGAATGGAGAGATAGATAGATAGATAGATAGATAGAGAGATAGAGAGAGAGAGAGAGAGAGAGAGAGAGAGAGAGAGAGTTAGAGAGAGATGGATACAAAGAGATATAGCGGAGTGAGAAAGAGATGGAGAGAAAGAGATATAGATCATGATAGATGGACCAAACAAAAGAGGTAGAGATAATAAAGATATATAGTAAGGGGAGAGAGAGATAAATAGAGATAAAGATATAGATTAGGAGAGATGAAGTTAATTCTAAAGAGAGAGGGAGTGATATAAATGAAGATATAGATGGATAGAGAGAGGTAGACAAAGCCAAAGATATATGGATACAAAGAGATAGAAAAGAGGGGAGACAATAGAGAAAGATAAATATAGAGAAAGATTCATGGAGTTAATAAGAAAGAGATGTAGAGATGTAGAGATATAGATAGAGAGGAGGAGGTGGAGATAGTGAGTTAGAGATAGAGTGGGCATGAGTGAGAGGAAAAGGTGACATAGAAATGGGAAATAACTCTTGTAAGAACAACGGTCATATGAAATATTCTATGAAAGGTTCTCTTCCTAAGTAAAGTATAGAATTAAGAGGTGGTTGGTAAGTGGCATATCAATTACAATAGTCCAATTCAAATGAGAGCGCAAATTTAAAGAGAGCTCTTTTTTTAATAGACCAGTTCCTCACATCCCTTCCATTGTGGATTCTATTAGATCATAGACTACAATGATTGATTAAATACATTAAAACATAATTCAGTAAGGAAATTTGCAATTTTTGTCTTTCAATTTTTTTTTTATTAAATATATAAAATGAATTGAATAAATATTAAAAATAAAGGTTTTGTTGGTTCCCAAAACCACAAATTGGAAACCAAAGAGTTTTTCCACTTCTCTTAGTGGTTTCAAATCAGTTCTGGCCAACAAACAATAACAATCACTTTGATCAAGTTCCCCTGCACTTCAGGCTTCGCTAGACCTAGGCGGGTGAACATGTACCTTGAACCTAAGGCTTTTCTATAGAAAATTTAAAAATTCATGATCTTCTCCAGATGGAAAATAAATCTGGATATTTATCAAATTACACTTCTTATCACAATCAAACAAGTGCTGGAAATTATGACTTATTTACTTGAATACAACTACCTCGAAATAGAAATTGCTTTATTGATAAACTATAAATATAAATCTCACTTTTGGAAATACTTGATTAACCACTTCAAAATCATAATCAGACCAGTGCCTTCACCCCTTATAGACTTCTTATTGATTTAATTAATTAATTCTAGGTATAACCTGGGAGACGGTTTTAACTTGCTCTTGAACAAGACTATCACTTCAAGGGCATCTATATGAATTATAACCAAAATAAAAGGTTACATTTAGTCTTGTTGTTTTTAAATTTTCTTTGAAAGACAAACATGATAGAATGGAACTTGACAACCAATCTTCCACAGTGATACTCAAACTGCAATTTACTTCTGATGCTCTGCAAAAAGGATTAGAAAATCTGTTTGATGGCAACACACACAAGAGCACAAGAAACAAACGTTAGTGTTAGCAACAAAAGATTATCCTAAACAGGCATATCAAGAGAGATATTAAGCATGAAATAGAAAGCATATAAACATAGAATGAAATAGCTAATCAAGATGCTCATAGTTGCTCCTCCCTTGTTCCTCTCCTCTCCAAGTCCCAAATGAGTGTAGCTCTCAGCTTTTAGCACTAGCCATGGATGCCATATGGAGATTCAAGATAGTTGAATATGATAAGCAAATACTATGCAAGAGTAGATAGTGATGCTATGAAAAAGCTCTATGCTAATGCCAGTATAACAACAATACTCTAAAATGCTTCTCCTTCTTTGCTTGAGGAGAAGGGTTCTATTTATAGAAGAAATGGGGAAATGAAGGGTTAAGATTGAATGGTTTAATCAAGGGCCAAGTTTGAAAGTTGGGGATCCATGTGCACAATTGGCACCAATAAACTGGTGACAAGTGTCAACATAGGATTGGGTTGAGAGAAGAGGTTGGAGGCATTAAAGGCCTGAGAAGACTTCATGGTTATCTAGAGGCTAAGGGTCAAGTCTAAATTAGGATTACCCACTGGATTAGGAGTTAATGCAAGGATAAACCTTTGTGCAAATGATTAAGAGATAATCATGGTCAAAGCATTAAAGGCTTGATGAGACCCTTGGGTTGGGTAGAGGTTGAGTCAAAACAAATGTTTTAACCATGTGGGAGGGTTTGAGGTAACCATTAATGGTTATTGGAGACTTTGGGGATTAAGTGGTTGAAGGTTGAAAGCCTTCAATGGTTATCAAAGACTTTGAGCCATTTAGTGGTTGAAGGTTGGAAGCTTTCAAAGGTTATCCAAGACTTTGAGGGTTAATTTGTTGAACACACAAAGCATTAATTGCTTTTCAAAGACTTTGGAGTCTTTGAGAAGTGACTCCAATTTGCTTAGGAATGTGACAATATTTAGGGGATGGATTAGGCTAATTAGGAAGGGTTTAGAAGAATCTAGAAGGGGTTTAGGCATACAAGTGGATTTTGTAGGAAAATGCAAGTGGGAGAAATTTTGGTATTTTCAATTAAAATAAAATCATTTATTTCAATTAAATGGTGTAATTTGCATTTGGATAAATATTCAAATAAATATTAATTTATTTAAATGAGAAAAAGAAGATAAAGCATTTAAAATGCTTGAAGACTTTGAGGGAAACCATTAAAGGCTTGAAGACTTTAAGGAAAACCATTAAAGTTTTAAGAAGATTATAGAAGGAAGCCATCAAGTTTGAAGACTTTAAAGCCATCAAGTTTGAATACTTTAAGGGAAACCATTAAAGGTTTCAAGTGGGTGAGGATAAATAGGATTTTAAATAAATAATTTATTTAAAATAGTTGTGCAACTTGCTTTTGTAGGAAAATACAAGTGGGTGGAGGATAAAGGTGATTTAAATAAATTATTTATTTAAAATAATTGTGCAACTTGTATTTGTAGGAAAATGCAAGTGGGTGGAGGATAAAGGTGATTTTAAATAAATGATTTATTTATTTAAATGTGAGAGGTGGGATTTTGGGGGTTTTAAATAAATATTAATTTATTTAAATGTGAGAGAAGATTTAATTAAATAAATATGATTTATTTATTTAATTAATGGTCTGAATTTGGTTAAGTGAATTAAATCAAATAAATTGAATAATTTATTTAATTAATAGGAGAATAGGGTTAAGATGAATTAATTAAATATTAATTTAATTAATTCATTAATTGATGGTTAAATAATCAAATAAATACTAAGTATTCATTTAATTAAGTGGACAGATTTATGTGACTACAACTTCAAATCATAAAAACATAAGAAAGCACATTGAAGCAATCTAAAGAAAATAGATTGATCTCAAGGAACTAATCAAATGGTTGAAAAAATAGATATCATCAAAGATAAATAAAACATCTGATCTTCATATAAAATAGAGAACATGAGAGAATCAACTGATAATATACTTCAACAATGTAGCATTTCAAAAAGTAAAACTCAAAGTATTGCATCAAAAATGTCTTCAAAGATGATAATAACAAAGGAACTAATCAAATGGTTGAAAAAATAGATGTCATCAAAGATAAATAAAACATCTGATCTTCATATAAAATAGAGAATATGAGAGAATCAACTGATAATATACTTCAACAGTGTAGCATTTTCAAAAAATAAAACTCAAAGTATTGCATTAAAAATGTCTTCAAAGATGATAATAACTTTTCTTTTGTCCATTCTCTAAAGAAATTCTACATATATATAAATAAGAATTATGTTTGAAAGTGAAAGGGCATACCCTTTCATTAAGACTCAAACTAACTAAAACCTAATTACAAACTAACTAACCTAACTGACAACTGACACAAAAAATATTACATAAAGCTCTTAAAGAACCACAGTTTGAATCATTAAACACAAGGGTTAACTGCCCAGAACTTGACCACACTTTTGAATATGCTCCAAATATTTCTCTGATTTGATAGTATCTACATCAAAGATGACATCTCAAACAATGATTTCCAAATGATAAGCCGCTCCATTGTGTTGTGGTCTCCTTTAAATCAATCTCATCCATCCGGGAAGAATTAAGGGCAACATTAAGAAGACTTTGACATTTAGAATTCCATTTATCTTTATCCTAAATTTCCCCTCTCTGATAAACTAATGCAGGAATTCCATGTTTAACCGTGTCCTTGCATTCATCAAATTTTGATTGCAATTGGGCGTCAAATTCATCATGTTTTGCTAGGAGCCTGTTGATTTTATCAATCTCTTTTGCATCTGTTCCTTCCAAAGTTTTCTCATGTAACCTCACACCCAACCTATTCTTGATCCTATTATGAGACACAACATTGTCCATGTTCTTTTGGAAAATAGTCCAGAACTCCTCTAGATAACCCTTTAATTTTTCAAATCTTTTATTTAATAAAAAGGAAGCAGTATCATATCTAACATTTTGCATTTTTTTGAGAATCCTTTGATTCTCCTGTTGTAATTCTTCACATTTCTTCTTCCATCTTGAGCTATCTGGGGAAGGCAATAGGAGAACAGTTTGAACAACTATTCTGAGGACTTCTTCGTACATAGCTTTGTATTGATCTCTCTCTCGGACCACTCTTTCCACCTATGCTCTATTAAACTTTGAGTTATCCACTCCAATGTCTGTAGAGACAATAGGATCAATCTCACCAACTTTTACCTTCATCATGTGACCAAATGCCTTGTCAACATCAATGATTTTTGGCCTTTTGTTTGGTAGGTACAAAGCCCACAACAACAAAGCTTCTTCATCTTGGTCAAATCTAGAACCAATAAAAAAAATCATTCACTCCCTGAATATCCAATTTGAAATCTTTATATTTAGAATGAAGTAAACTATCAAAGATAAATGAGGAACTCATATCCCATCTGGAAAAATTATTATTCCAGCTCTGATAATCATTGTTTTCCCTTTTGAGGATTCATTGTTGACAATTCTGCATCAATGTCTTCTCTTAACCTCCTTTTCAATTCAGCCTCATTTTTTAGGGGTCACATTAGGGATTGACTCTCTCAGCCTTTTACCTTTAAAATTATAAAGAAAAGTTTTAAATTCTTTTGATTTAACAAATACATCATTGGACACAAAAGAAGTATGCTCCTCCAACCTCACATCTTGGTTAATTTCCAATGTGGCCATAATTTGATCATCCTCGTTTTGTGTATGTTATACTTCCTTTTCTTGTGACCTTGAAACAAACTCAACATCCTCAGTCTCATTTTCTGTAGTTTCTTCTTCTTCCTTAGAGTCCATCTCCCTTAGATTTTGCCTTCTTTCTTCCAATTGCATATTTAAATCATCGATGACAACCTGGGCTTCCACTTCCTCCATGTTTCTAAATACATCCTCTGCCTGCAAACCAATATGAGGATAATCACCCATATTTTTCTTTTTTTTGCAGGAATGAATACCCCTCTGGGTCATAGTTTTTTCTTGGATAGTGCTCAAACAAACTATATTCTTCTATCAAATTTATATCAATAATTTCATAGGCTTTAATAGAAACAATTGTAAAATCCCCAAAACTAAGAGTACCTATTAGAAAAGATTGCTTACACAGATCTGCAAAGTGTTTCACATTGGAAACACTCAACTGGCTCATGATTTCCAAATAGGCATTTCTGTCAGGAACACACTTTGGTAGCATATATGGGGTTCCTTTGAACCCATAAATTTGAAAGCATGTGAAGTCTTTATTTTTAAACCAATCACCCAAATTATGGTCTACTATCTTTCTACTATCAAATTCTTTTGGTCTCAAAAAGCTTTGATTTCATCTGAAATAGAATAATCACATGGGACACCATATATTCTGCAAATAGGCTTAACTATCCATTCCTCAAATTTAATATAATTGGACCTCATGAAATGAGAGTCCCAAATGGAAGTCCATAACTATACTGGTTTCTCTTCACCTTCTTTGTTTCTATTATGCAAAATTAGTTCTTTGGGCCACATTCCCCGAAAACGTCTGTAAAACAACACAATGTGAATCAACAATGAATCAAATTTGAAATGAGGGCTTGGATTTCCTTGAAGATCGAGAAAACCCTCATGTATTTTATTTACCAAGTAGGAAGCATAATCAAAAGGCCTGGGTTCATACATCTGAATATTAGAGGCCAAGACCATACGTCCAGTGTTCATTAAATCAGGAACCTCCACACCTCCCAATTGCCTGCAAGACATGTAAGTATATTGCAAATAGTGTCTAAAGAGGTCAATGTTGAAAGGCGGCCCATCCTATTCTATAAGAATCCCGGCTCTTTCCTATGAATGGCCAACTTCCCTCCCAAATATGTAGTATCCATTTGCCTTTATTCTTCTTTCAATTCTCCAAAAGACAATGGCATGTCAAAACTAGTCTCCAGATTGAATACTTCACTAATATTACCTTCAGAAAACCTTATGAATACATCCATGCCTGGGACCCGAATACATATTTCCACTGGGTCATAATTTCTAACCAAGATCTCCAAAACTTTGAAATCTATAAAAAAATTAGGAACAATTAGCTTTCCTAAGTTAGTTTACCATGGGTTGCAGAGGGGTATTTTCTGATTCCTTCTTAAATAATGAAACAGGAATATCTTATAGCCCATCACCTTTGTCCATATGTCCCCAACATTCTTGTACTTATCCTCCAATTGGTCCCTTCCTGACAAATGTTTCTTTGACCTCCTGGATTTTGGCCTGGGTGCTTGCATTTTGTCTATCATATCCTGAATCAATTTCCTAGTAGGGACATCCTCCCCCATCTTAAGAATTTTAGCCTTTGATTCTGTACTCTTCATTATCCTCTTTCTTCCAGTCAAGCTAGATGATTCCATCTCTACAACTGAAAATCCTTATCTTTGACCTAGTCTGAAAGCTCCAATCTTTGTTGATTAACACTGCCTACCGAAAGGACTCAAAGCTAAGAAACTTCAATCAATTGCATTCAGCGTTCAACTAGGAATGAATATCATTCTATTTATTTGTTGCTTGTGAGCCTATTGTGAGAATTAAATAGGAACACTTTTCTCACTTTTAAAATCTGATATAATAATGACTCATTGGCTTAGGTCTCCTCAATGTAATTTCTCTCTTTGTCGCCATCGGTATAGTGTTTTTTGGGGTATGTCTCTCTGATAATTTTATCGGGCATCGAGATAACTAGAAAATTGTTTTGGTGATGTGAATGACCTTCCCCAATGACTTTCTCATTGGTGTAACTCCCTCTGATACATTAGGTCTGCATCGGTGTATGTCTTATCGATAGCCTATGAGGCTATCGGCAAGACCAAATGTTCCCTTGGCCGGTAGTGTAAGTCCTGTCGATGGATTTCATTGACATGATCTACCTCGATCACAAGCTTCTATGCATACAAATAGCTTCAAAAGGTTCCGACGAAGGTTTTCGATGGGCAAGGCATATTGTGATCAAATTTGATTTTTTTTACGAAACATCCATTGGAAACCTACGTCAGAATTTGAGGCCAAATGTATTAGTGTCAAATCAAAGCTAGTGAGGACTTACTTAAGTCCGCATTTGAATAAAAAGAGATTATATCTATGGCTACTATAGTTTAGGAGAAAATTTTGTCTAATCTTAAGCAAGATTCTAGTGACACACCCTCTGGTAAGCTTAAGGGTATGTTAAACAAAGTTGAATCAAATTTTGTATCATTCAAGAAAGCAGTGGATATAAAAATTTTGAATAAATTTAATGAGATGAGACTCCAAACATTTTTGAAAACAATTGAGGTCGATAGGGCAGTTTTGAAATCTATGGTAAAGAGTGTTGAGGATGATTTAGATGAAGGTGGTAAGATCTTTAAGTCATGTCTCATTTTGCCTAAATGTATAGTAGACATTGACAAGAAGATTAGGGAATATGAAGGGTAGTTGGTTGGCATTGCACAATCCTTTTCCCCTCTTTCAATTTTTGCTAGCAGTTTTGAAGCCCAAATTATGAATCTAATAGACAAAATCAAGATCTTGAGTGCAAAGAAGGAGAAGTTAATAGGCAGAGTGGGAGAATTGAGGAGTCTAATCACTCCCTAGTTGGACACTTTGCTTGGTGCTCAACAGGATGTAGTAACTGCTTTGGGAAAAGATGCACTGATAGATCTTAAGGGTGTAGAAGTATATGCATACATGTTTAGTGCCTTAATTAATATTTTGGTTTATTTCTTGAGGGGATGGAATGAGTATCTGAAGTCCTTGAAGGTAACTTATGCACATCTTTTCAAGTTTTTGTAGCTCACTGTACACATTTTTTTTATTTAAGTTTTGGCGGATTCCTACCTTTTCCATTGATGTCAAAGGGGGAGAGAGAGCAATGAAAAATGGTACACATTCTTAGGGGGAGTCAGTTGAGTGTACAAATTTTTGGATTGATTATAGTTTTGGAATTTTGGAGCACTTGTCATTTTTCACAGTGTTGCCATCAATGCCAAAGCAGGAGATTGTTGGCAAGATAAATTGTTCTAGTGATGTTAGATGCATGGAGATTACTTAGGGGTTGTCATTGATGGCAACTCAGCCTAGTAATCATATCCGATACCTTTAGATTTGATCTACCGAAAGTCATATTGACTTTAGACATAAGTTCGACAAAATGTAACCATAGTGTATAGATTCAGTGAGCACAACTCATTTCCGGTGATGTAATTTTGGTTGTGATGATTGGGATAGTCGATTGGTTGTTTAAGGTAGACCACCTTGTAATTCTAGCCTCCGGTGTTGATTCTAGTGCATGATTCTTGGTCCGATATCTGGTGATTCCGAAAGAACAAAGCTATTGTATGGACAATTAGGTAACGCGTGTTGCATAAATATAGGGATTATTTGGGTGATTGGTGTTATGTTCGAGGAGTTTTTACTATTGTGTATGAATCTTGTGATCACATGTTTTAGGTCCAAAATATGAATTTGTGATGGATTGAGCCAACATGAGACTACACATTTCATATTTTTTAGTCTTGTGAAGCCCACTTGATGGAGATTTATTTTATGGTGCAGATATATAAGATCTACTTGGATGATCATTTTAGAGGAGGATATGAATGCGAAATTGTTTTGGGAGAGATTGAGCACATTTTCACGTGCGCATCTTGAGGTTTGGTGATCCAGTATTTGGCAGTAGAGCAGAATAGAGAACTTTTCTATATCAGAGGCAACAAATCATTCTGAGCTTAACCAAAATTGTTTGCAAGAATTTGTAGATACTTTATTCTAGTTCACACATTTTATTTTATTTTATATCTTATTTTTAAGATAGTGAGTCCTTCGGGGTTGCAACCCTATTTTGTATTTGAGTAGTGAGCTCTAGGCAGTGTGCCTAAATGCAAGTTCATTCCCCTTTTGTAATATTGTTTTACTACTAGCCATAGTATAATAATATTGTGGGTACTCAATTCCACTATGGTTTTTCCCTTTCCAGGTTTCTACGTATAAATTCTGGTGTTATGGTTGTATGGTTATTTATTTTGAGTTTTTGCATTATACTTTCTATCTTATGCATCTGGTGGTTTAAGAATTAGTTTAATAATCTAGTAAATTGCAAAACACTGATTCACGCACCCCCTCCCCCCCCCCCCCCCCCTCTCAGTGTTCATTGATTCCAACATGAAGGAGATCCTTTTGTGAGGTAAAAGTGTAGGTTTATGTGGAATCTACAATCAACAATTTCATTATTTATGAAGTTTTCATCAACTTTTTTTTATTATTCATCAAGTCTTCATCAACCTTTTTCATCATTCATGGAAGCTCGGGAAATATAAGAAGAATAATCAGGAGATCACCTACTTTTGATTGGCTTGTACCTCTCCCTTAGGGTTTGGTATGGTTTCATGTTATTTTCATATCTCTATGTGAGTTTCTGATCTACTTATCATACATTTTCAGATTTACATTATTTATTTAGATCTACATTGTATTTGTGATTTGAAGCATTTACATTGCATCTCATAAATTAGGGTTTTTACTCAAAACATAGGGTAGAACTCTAGTTTGCATTTTAGCTCATAGGAATCTTACAAACACATGAGATTATATGGCACACACACTTTTTAATATATTATTGGTTATTTGTCAAGGTGGAAATCTCCGAAACAAGGAGTTTGACTAAGGCAAAACCCTATATAGCCACAAACACACCAGTTTTTAAATTGCAGGCATAGGTATAGGTTTTCTATCAGAACCAAAAATTTCTAGGCAATCTCAATCAACCATCACAGATTCATTTGTAGAATCGAGACCCAAACCTTAGGGACCATAGCACCCAACACCCTAGTCCTCCCCAATCAGGTGCAAATTTGATAAGAAAGGCTCAAATCACCTCAATTTCAATATTTCCAATTTTTCAGCTCAGTTCAGTCACTGAGACTAGAGCATCCAGTGCCCCTATCCTCTCAGTTTAAGATCAGTTTTTTAGCACCAAGTGCACATTAGATTCTAATTTCCACATTTGTACTTTGTGTTTTAGTTTGATATGTGTATTAGAGTGTTAGTGTTGTTATTCTAGTTGTTTTCATTCATTATACTAGTTTAGTTTGTCATTCCCTCACATTTGACTCATTCCCTTTCATATCAACAAACTCTCTTTCACAATAGTAAGTCAAAGTGAATCACTTCCTTAGGCTCTTTCATATTCCAATGTATGAATGAGAGTGGGATTAGGACCTAATCTACCCAATTCCATTTTCATCCATCACATTTTGGTGAAACCGACCTTCTTATATTTGTATTTTCTAATTAGATCTTGTTATTGCATGTTTCTTTTTTATCAAATACATTGTCATGCCCAAAATTTAGGGCAAGAATGGGATAATTTTTATTTTTTTTAAATCACATCTTTAAACATTAAATCAACAAATATAAAATATTATAACATGTTTCATTTTAACTATGTTTATAGTTAATCTTTTCTACTAGCTTCAAGTACGCAATATTTTTACTAATTTAAATACGGAAATCTAAAATAAACAATTACTATTTTAACTCTTCAATTTAGCCTATTAGGTTAATCTGAATTCGGAAGTATAAATTCGATAGACAAGGATGCTAGGAATTTCCAATAGTTCTTAATAGCTTTTAAGAAGGAAATTAAATTAGTCTCGGCACTTAGATTTTTAAGTGTATATTTTTTTTTTTAAACAATTAATTAAATATTAGGCCAAGCTAAAACCACTAAATTTATTTAATTAAAATTAAATATCACTTCCCTGATTTTTAACTCAAAAATAACACAATCTATTTGAATTTAAAATATTAACTTCATTAATATGTAATTTGTAAACGTCTCAATCTAATTAAATCTAACGTAAATAATACTTCATTGGTGATTAAATCCATAAAGAAAATATGATCTACAAAGTAAATACCTATATTTAGGTTCATCTCTAATTAATAATAAAAATATTTAAATCTAAAGATTTGCTTTATTCTTTAATTTCCATAACTTTCTAATTTTATTTTCATATATGTGTATATAAATAATTATATTTATATATATAAACACCTATATAGAAATATATATATTTAATTAATATAATGATTTCTTTCCAAATTTATAAAAGACAAAATCATGCAAACCCTAGCCAGGGATATGGCATTATAAAATACTCTTTACATTTGAATTTTACCATTTTTATATTAATACCCTAGCCCTACCTGGGCTAGGGTTTAATATTTTATTTTTGATATGGGATTTGTGTGCAGGGCCGAATGGGAAATTCGCGGTGGCGGCCATGGCAGTTGGGCGGAGGTAGTGTTCCCTAGTGGGTCGCCCCACTGTGGGGGTCGCGGCCCACATAGTGGCCTTGGCCGCTATGTGAGTCGCAGCCCGCACAGTGGCCACGACCCATTGGTGCGGAGCACGGCCCGCATAGGGAGCCGCAAGCCCCTGTGAGAGTCATAGCCCACACAGAGGTTGTGGCCTTTGTGAGGGACGAGGCCCGCACAGGGTCTGCGTGCCCTGCACGGCCGAGGCCCCGGTTTGCCCCCCCCCCCCCCAATTTTTCTTTGCAATTTTTCTTTTTTTATTATTTTTTTTATAAAATATATATTTTTATATATATTTATATACATTTTTATATGTATATATTCTTATATATATATATATATATTTATATTTATATATACATTTATTTCGCAGGTAATTATATGATATATTTTATATGTATAAATATATGAGTATATACATGAAATCTGCATGTATATGATTATATATATTTATATATACCTATATTATTTTATTTTTTTCTAAAAAAAATAGAATTTATATATTTAAGAGTCCATAGTATTTTGAAGTTAGGTGAGTATTCAAACAAATTACTGAGGCATTACATTGTTTACTTTTGATTTATTTCTTTGCATAAATTTCCTAGATGCAAAGTATAAATTAGATGGATTATGAAAGATTCTGATTTCAATTACAACAAAAGTAAAGTCCTTAAACTATTTATTGTAGATGTTATTTTTTGTAAATAAATAATGCCCGTATTTTAAAAATATCTAACTTCAACTATATCGAGGACTAAATTTAATGAATTTACCAGTGACCTAATAAATATAGATTTTATTTAAATAAAACTATAATAGGTTAAGATCTTCATTTCTTGCAATAATTAAATTGACACACTTTGCAAAAAAAATCTACAGCAACTATTTAAATGACAGATTTCGATACTTTATAGCTAAAACATAGATGTACTTTCTGTAATAAAAATAAATGATAGAATTAACAAATCCTAAAACAACAACTATATTAAATAAAGAATTTATTAACTTAAACTATAGAGATGATTATGATCATTTTAGATTTTATTTTCTGCATTTAAAATAAAATCACAGATTTAATTAAAATACTTTTACATTTCCATGTTTAATCCTAAATGCTTTTATATTTCAGCCTTTGCATGCATGCAAAATCAATTCTATTTATTTTCAATTAAATAAAAGAATAAATTTAACTCATTTCCTTTCAAGAAATATTAAATACTCTACAAAATTTAACCTCAACTTTAGGACTAGAACTTAGAAATAAACCATTTATCTTTTCTGCAAAATAACATGATATTTTTTGCATATATATAATAAATAACATATCCCCAAGTCTTTATTTCTATTTTACAAATAGCCTCTTATTTCAAACAAATGAAGACTTTTTAAAGGGTATTAATTACATTTACAACAATTTTCCTCAATCCATATCTTCCGCCATAACTACATCCCCTGATATTTCTTCTAACAATATGCAAATAAACCAAAACTATGACCATGGAGTGCTCACCTCCTAGCCTAGGCTAACTGGTAGCCACCCCCAATCTCGGAGAACCAAGCCTTAGACGGGTAACAAACATACAAACACAAGAAGACAGAATACACACAAAACTCAAACACATCCCAACCCAGGCTACACTGCACCACACATTGTGATGTCCTTTTCAAGGGTGGTAGTGGACCAAATACCTTGAGGAGAACTGCAAGTATGGAAAACATGTAGCCACCTCATGGCAAACCAAATACATCAAGTATAGCATAATCAACCCCTTATTCCTTATGCCCCCCAAGGCATTCATGCCTTATTTCCCTCCTTATGACCCCCAATGCATAAACAAGCCATACAGAAAGGGTCACATAAATTCCCTTATGATCACTCTCATAACAAGAGTCTCTCACTTGAGGGCTGTCACTTCTACCACCCACAAGATCCTCCTCTCTCCCAAGAGTAGGAGGTCTTGATTACTCCCAAAACACATACAATGTATAAACACAAATTACCAAACAAATTTCCAAGAGAACATGGACGGAAACTAATCTTTTACACAAACATTACTTTCAAAACACATGCAATAAGAAATCATTATAAGAAAAATACAACCAACCTTAAACTGCCCAAAGGTATGCTAGTTTTGTTGAGGATGAGCAGCCCAATTCCATGGTTCTTCTCTTTCTACCCTTAGCCAAAATTCTCAAACCAAATTCTATCTTTTTCTTTACAAAATTCTTTTGTCTCCAAAAATGGAGAGTGGGTGATTACCCACTAATTTTCTAATTCTTGCTTAAAAAGCCCATTGTGAGAGTTCTCACAAGTTTCAAAAAAAACTAAAAAGGAAGGTAAGGTAAAATGGGAAAGGGAACTCTCATTCAAAAAGGAAGGTTTTCAACTTTGTTCAAGTCTTCTAATTTAATTTTTGCACAACTTAGAAAAGTCACTTTTTAGGGTGTCTAAAAGGTCACATGGGAGTAGAAACTTGCCTAAAATTACCCCTAGCCCTTAGGTATACCTTATGGGCTTTAGGAAACCCTATTAAACTACCCCTAGGTGTCCATTTAACCCTTTTTTAACCCCTCTGAAGTTTATTTTCGGGTCAAACCTATGTTGACCATCCCAAAGATTCTTTACCCAAGGCATTTATGGAATCTCATTACATTAATTGAAAAAGCTATAGTTAAACAATTCCCACCAAGAGACAAATTTAAAAACATAAATCCACACATGTGTCAAGTGACACAAAGAAAATACTTTTACAAATTTATGCATGAAATCGTGTCTCTTGTGGATTTTACATAAATCAATTAAATAACACTTAACACACATGCATCATTTACTATTACGAATAAAATACAACACAAACGGAGTGTTGTCTCTCCAAATAGACAAACCTTGGCTTTACGAACATACACAGGTCTAGGTTTGGTTCTCTGTAATATTTCCATGGTCACATGGATATCATTTCCTGCGCCACTCAAATACACATTAGTAATTTCCAATAACCTCGTATAATATTAAACACATGAATTAGAATACACATCAAACACTTCGCATACAATTTTCATTTGAACAATTTAATATATCTCATATCCAATTAAATCCACATAAGCAATTATCATAATTCTCATAATTTTGGTCCACACATAAAACATACATCTTAATTCTATTTTCATAATAAAGTCCTACAAATCCAATAATGACATACATCATCTCCAATTTATCCTATTCTAGAATCATATAGAGTTCTTTATCATAAAGCATATAAATGAAGCATCAACATTCATCAATGTTATCCAATCACGGAATCATATAAGTTCTACATCTAGACATAGCTGACATATGTTAAATAAAGATTATCAAATCAATGGATCTTTTAGGATTTCAAATTCATAACACATCAAAATGTACACCACAAGGTGCAATAACTCTATAACTTGGTTCAATTACTTTTCTCACCAATATATCTGCCTAACACAGTCCATTTTATTGAATTATAAGGCATTTATTAATAGGGTCAAACATGGTCAACTAAGTTAATCAAAGCTTGGTTTGGGGAAAGCCTTACATACATAAAAAATCTCAAAAACATTGTCATGTGTATTGTGTCTTTAAATTTTATATGTACTTTTCATATAAAATATGTCAGATCTTTATTTGCAAGATTTTCAGTCATATGATGATGCATTTCCTTATGATGATTATACATTTAGTAAGGAAGAACTCGATGAGGCTCTTGATGAGTTTATTTATCCCAAACCTTCTAAACCAATATTTTGCCAATGACTAATGAATATAGTTAGTATACCATTTCGTAGTGATGATGAAGATAAGTTGAATGACTCTTCCCATGAAGTCATTCCTATTAAATCATCCTCCAAATCTAGTAACATGGTGATATATGACAATCCCCTTTATGATGATTTGTCTCCATTTGAATCTAAACATAAACCATTTAATAGTCATGACTATGCTATGTAAGCTGGTATCCTTGATGATTTTATGTCTACTAAAACATCTTCAAATAATGTTCACACATCAAAAAGATTGATAGACATGATAAATGTGAATAAACACATATTTATGTAATGTGGTGAAAAAGGATGGTGGAGAAGTCAAGAGGAAAGTGTTTCTCTCCTCAAGGAAAGGAGTGAAAGTTTCACAAAATATTCTCTTCAACCTCTCACACACACATTAAATTTAAAAGAGGGGGGATAATTCACTAGATCCCCTCTCAATAGATTGAATGCTAAGTGAATTGACAATGAATTTAGAAAATGAAAGTAACCCCTCTTTTAGAATGCAATAGTTTGAATTATGTGATTTAAGACTAAATGTAAAAGAGACAAAGAATTGATTATAAGTTGAGATAGAAATGTGGGCTGAAGTTGTGCACCTAAAATTAGCAGTAAAAGGCCGAGACGAAGCTCCCTTGCAAATTTGGGTGAAAGTTATCAGGACCATGTTGAAAGTGCACACGGTCCTCTGAGAAATTTGCATGTCGAAAAGGGTTTTTCCGCCTCTGAGAATGGAGTTTGAATCTATAAATACAATGTGCACTCGCAATCTATGCATATAAAAGAGAGGAGATGTTGTTGGGATTGGGGGATTGCCTTCATGTCAAACCCCGGTTTTGGAATTAACCAAATCATGAAAAGTACTTGCAAGTAATGAAAGTAAATGACTAAAATGGAATTCACCTCAAGGGAGGATGTAATTGAAATGTTGATAGAGTTTTTTGAAAGGATATGTAGAATTAAATGTCAAGAGAGATCTCCTCTTCAATGGTTGAATCCTTGACTTGAATGCAACACCTAGCCTTGAAAGGAGACTTGAGAATGCTCAATGCTTGAAAGGAATGCTTGAATGCTTGATTTCTTAGGATCGCAATTTCCACTTAGTGAACTCATATGAAATTATTGAATTATGAAAATGGGAGAGAAAATGCATCTTATATACTCATCAATTAGGGTTAATTGACTGATTTTTCATCATAGGCCGACATAGGGAAACTTTTCTCACTTCCAAAATGCATTGCCCAATGAAGGATAAATGCAGAGGGGGGCCAAAGTAGGGCAAGGATAGGGGAACTATGCCCTTGTCCTAGGATGATAGGGGTGTCATGGGAATGTCCTATGGGGGACAGGGGTGCCACACCCCTATCCTACCCTAATTTAGGACAGGAAGTAGAAACAGGGAGTGCGGGGTGTGAGAAAATGTAGGCTTTGGGAAGTGTGATCATTTCTTAGGTCTCCAATTAGGCTTAGGGATTCGTTTCACCAATGTGAAGACCCAAATGTGGTAGAAAATTGCAAGGTCACAAGTTTATGATGCTACACTTTCAAACACCTCCTAATAAACCCCTCTTTGTGGTTCAAGGTGCTAGTCCTTCTTTAAATTCTCAACCTCTTAACAAGCCTCTCTTTGTGGTTCAAGGTGTTTATACTAAAGATCCTTTTTGCACTCCTAACAAACCAATTATTACTATGCAAGCTAGATATCCCACCAAGAGTCCCTATGAGAATGCTAAATAAATTACCCAAGAGAGTTATAATTCAATTTCTCATACTTATAATACAAGAAACAATAGGCAACCTAATCCTCCTCTGGTTATCTCTTCTTTACTTCCTACTTCCCAACTTATTCTTCCACCAGTACCTCATATATTACAAAATCTTGGTAAAGAGTATGACCCTATTGAACAACTTAAAGCTACTCCTGCCAAGATATCTCTTTGGTATTTAATTCAAACTTCATCCATGCATCATGGATTATTACAAGATACTTTAAAGATTTTAGATGTCCCACCTGCAATGACACCTAATAATGTGGCTTCTTTTATTGACAACATGACAACACCTAAAGCTCAAATTGTGCACACACAAGATAAGTTACCCTCTCATGAGATTCAACATCAATATGATCCTCTTATGATTGTTGTCCTTATTAATGGTAATGCTATAAGATAAACTCCCAGTGAAAATGACTCTAGCCTTAATGTTTGTAGCATTAATCTATTGCATAAGATAAATGTGGATACTTATCTTATTAAACCAGATTCTCTTTCTATTCATGGCTTTGATAATGTTGCTAGAACTTCATTAGGTACTATAACCTTACCTATTAAGGTGGGATATGTTATTTTACCTACACCAATTCATGTCATGCCTGATACTCTTACCTGCAATATTTTGTTAGGATGACCTTCGATTCATTGTATGCAAGTTGTTCCTTCTACTTTGCATAGGCAAGCTAAATTCATCTACAACAATAAGATGTATACCTTGCATGATGATACCAATTGTAGATGCCTAAAATTAGTTAAATCAATATTTAATTAATTTAACCTTTCTACATAATTAATTTCATTAATAATATTAAATCCCCCTTCCTCTTAAAATTAATCAAATTTTATTTTAATTAATTTTATCACCTTAGCCTTTATAATTAATTTGTCAAAAATTAAATATATTCCCTATTCTTCTAAAGTCATTTCACAAATCCCATGATTCCTATAAATCACCCCTCTAATCCCATCATCTAGCCTAATTAATTATAGCCTAATTATGATTATCATTTCCTCTAATTTTATGCTCCTCCACTCATTCTCTCTCCTCATGTCTCATCCTCCTAACTCACATTTCTTCACTCATAATCCCTCATTAACCCACCTAATTTCTTATCCTCATTATTTTCACATCCCTAATCACCTTGATTAGGGATGGGTCAATCCTTTTCTATAAAAGGTCTTCCCATCTCACACTCCAACATTAAATTCCACTCACTTTTGGTCCATTTAAGGAATGTCAAATCCTTGCATATCCCCATGCTCCCTCTTCCCAAAGAATTTTTAATTCCTTATTCCTTTATTCTTCCGACACATCCTCTTATTTGGGAATTTTTAATTCCCCTTGTCCTCTCCCAAGTAATATTATATTCCTTTCCTGTCTACCCAAGGTACTTGGGGAACTCTTTCCCATGTACTTGAGAAGTGTAGAGACACAAGGGCTTCACTTAGTGAACCAAGGTTATAGCACGTGCGTTCGTGGCATACTAAAGAATCCTCCTATTTTTTAAAAATATTGACCTAAACTCCTTTTTTGTCACCCCATCCCAATACACAACCAGAATAAAAGCCCCACTATTTTCACCAAATATTGTATTTTTCATAGCCAGAATTAGAAACCCCCCTATTTTCACAGATATGAAATATATTGTACCCTCATTTTTGGGATATTAAACCCCCCAATATGAATGCACATTATATAATATTACCTAGCTAGTGAAGCCCCATGTGTGGAGATAAGAAATGCCTTTATAAGAAATCTCTTGGATCTCCCACTTGTCCTCTCAAATCCTGTCCAACTCACTTTCAATCCTAGCCTTCCATTTCTCTTTGATATTAGCCATCCATTTTGGGCCCCTCTAATCTATAAATTAGAGTTTCCACCCTTCACAATGATATCCACCTTTTTCACATTGTTATGCTATCATTTTGAGAAAAATCAATCCATCATACCCTTATTATGCCCAAATATTGTCTTACATAAGCCAATCCATCTATCTGATCATCTAAATCCCAATCAATTGTTGTGTAGTGGAGAGAAATCCACATCCATCCCATCAAAAGGAGCAAATCAAGTGGAATTATTTGGGTACACACTTTCACTTCAAGCTCAATTGGAGGAGGAGGAGGAGAAGGAAGGTATAAAAAGGTTGATTGTTTTGTTTGAATGATTTGTTGTGTTTCATATTTTTATTTACGCATTGTCCTTTTAACCTCTTTGCTTCATTTCATTTTGGCACACCCGATGGGACCCCAAGTCCATTGAATTTAACATTTTTATGAGATTTTGTGAAGGTTTTCATGCAGGTCCCGGATCAATGTCTCTGCCCTACATTGATGTCTCTACCTTGCATCGACATCTACAACTACACTTTGATGTCTCTGCTTTGTTGTGTTTTGAACTCACTATTTTTTTTGCAGGTCCTATGCTTCAACATCTCCATTTATAGATCAACGTCTATGCCTCATTTTTGCCATCTGCATGTACATAAATAGACATCTCTGTTTTAATATATTTTATGTGCAGGTCTTTTATTTTAGCAAAAAAATCATAAAATCTTCATAAAAACATAAAAATATATTTTCATTTTTAGTTATCTACTTTATTATTCCATCATTTTCTGTTCTATTAAGGATTGCTAAATTTTTTGATTTCTAGAGCTAACTAGTTTTCTGCAGGAGATAAATTGACATCTCCTCATATGTTCTGACCTCTACACCTGCACTTTGACATCTCCACCCTATTTAGTTTCATTTGATATTTTTCTACTATCATTTGATTTTACAACTTTTTCTCACTTGCCAAAGCTAAAGATTTCTAGACTACTAACTTTTGTTGAGGGTTCGAATGTTAAAAACATCTTTTTATCACTAGATGCATGATTAGATTTAGTTTATGCACTTAGTAATTAGAAAATAACTTGCTTGTCATGTTTGAAAAGGGATAGTAAGTATATGCTCTCCCCTTGTGAAAGTGCGGGTGACCAAAAAACTAGACCTATTCCTTCTTTTGTTATAGTTTAAAACCTTTAGAGGGCCTTCCTCCCAAAAATCCCTTAAGGTTGGGTGTGAGGGAATGATCCAAGTGGCACTCTTTTGATCTTCTATATAAATATTTGTGAGGGCGAGTGAAGTCATTCTCACCTAGTGTTGATGTGTTATACAGATGGATGCCTCCCCTAGTGTCTGTGTGACACATAAAAACCCTCATTTTGAGGGTTGGGAGGCCTCTTAATTGAGATAACTGCCACATGTATAGAAACTAGTATATCCCTCAAAGTTGATTAAAAACCCATTATTATAGAGGCCAAAATCCCATTTTCTTTTTGGGGTAGGAGATCGGACCTCTAAAGTCAGCCCACATCGTACTATTCAAAGTATAGATAGATGTCCCCCAGTTCATAAGATCTCTAGATCTTTGGGGTATGAGATTGTGGAATTCCTAAAAATTGAGTGTCATGGTGGAGGATCTAGTGCTATTGAATCTCTATCTATCCTCTTTGTTTTGATATATGGAGAAATCCAAGTTGGGACTCAACAAGTAGAATTCTCTTTCTCGCCTAAGCAGTGCATGTCATTATATGTTTTCAATTGTTCATACCAATGAATTTGAAAAATTGGGCTAATATAGGCCCTCTCTTTTCATGTTTGTCTCAAGCATCACCTTGGCCAACGTGTATTCATTGCTTGATATCTCTTTCCAAGAAAAACTAGTCCAATGTTTCCCCATTTGACCAAATAATTTGAGGACACATATATCAAATTTTACCTTTTCACTATCAAAACTAAGGATTACTGTCTCTACTTGAATTTAACTATCTTCACCTCTATTTTTCCATCTACATTTCGTAAGGATCGCCATCTTTGCCTTAATTTCACCATCTTTGCCTCTGTTTTGCCATCTCTGCCTAAAGTAAATTTCTAATCAATTTTCATCCATACACCATAACCAAAATTCTCTCAAGTATCCCGAAAGGTCAATTCATGACCAAGCCAAGAAAAAGAGTCTTAGTTACAAGCACACCCTAAAACATCGAAGATTCTTATACAAGAATAAAAAACTCTTGTTGAAACACTAAACCTTCTTGCATAGTTTCCATGATTACTTACAAGGTTTTGACAACGAGTTTGATCAAGAACCCTTGAGAACCCATGCTTTCCACAAAAAGGTCAACATTTTACCAATCCTTTAATAGGAGTGGCCATATTTCATTGTCCTACCTGCCTCAACCAAAGATCACATATTGTCATCTTCTGTCTTGGCTAACCTTTTCTTTTTCTTTCATCATCAATCCATTCTCCCACAATCATTTTCTTTTATCCTCGAGGACTTAGCACATCAAATCAATACAATCCAAATCAACCAATCAATCATCAATCCTCCATCCAAGGTCAACACTTTGTGAATTATGATTTAGATCTTTGTTATTCGTCATCCCTAATTATCTTTGTGCTTGAGAAAGTATCTATCTCAAGTTCCTTTCCCAAATAGCCCTAATCATTGGGTTGATCAAAACCCTAAGCCCTTCCATTTGATTTTGCTTGGGAACGTATCCTATCCCAATTAGGAGAAGACTTAATCAAATCAAATCATAATCCAAAGATCTGAATTTAGCCTAGCTTGAATGTTAACTCACTTTGTGTCTCATATCATCAACTCCTACATCTCACCTAATCCTAATCCAAGGACTAAGGTGTCATCCCATTTCAAATAAACCTTTTCCTAATCCAATGACCAATCTCCAAATCTAATCTAATCCTATAAAAAATTGCTAAGTTCCTTGTCCTCATCTTCACCTTACATCATTTCATCACTTTGTTCTCATCATTTTGAAGTTACCCATGCATGGTCTTGAATCATTCTCATAAACCAAAAATGGCCACTGAAAGTAGTAAGTTGCCCAATCCCAACCTCTACATGGATCATGATGGCCAAGTAGAAGAAGAGTATGTTGACCAACCTGAACATTCTCCATGCTTGAATAATTTTGTAGAAGATCCCTACAACCAAGAAATTTTGGAGAAACTTATCAGAGTTGATTTGAATGAATTCCTAGTTGATCTTATTAGACAAGGGGCATGATTGCCTCTAGACTTTGATCAGTCTATCCTTGACACCCGTATGGAAGGAAACTTTTCTAACTAATCAGTTCTCGTACCATTCTATATCCACTGCCTACAAATTTTGCACCTACTAGCACCTCCAATCCACCTATTTATCAACCGCCTAGACCATTTGCACCTCTCCATAATTCTAGCAACTATGTTAGTTCTAGTATGCCTCTCATTAGTGTCATTTCTGCTTCATGCCATCCAATCACTTCTTAAGCCCCCATTTACTCTTATTAATATATTAGTGGTGGTATACTAGTTGTGTCCACACATATCCTAGGGTCCAACTTAGGTCAATACATCTCTAATGTTTGGAATCAACTGCTTGACCTTATGAGGTAAATTCAGGACATGAAAAATCTCATTAAGAAACTCAAGGATGAGACTCGCAAGAAATCATATACCTTCGAGGAAATTTTTCCTTGTCCTTACGATCCTTCCATCTTAATGGCTCCATACCCCCTATTTTTGAAGTGCCTAAATTTGACAAATAAAAAAGAAAAGGTGACCCTAGGGAGCATGTGCAAGAATTTTACATAGCCTGTCAAGAGGTATCCTATAGTGATATCTACTTGCAATGAATCTTTCCCAAGAGTCTTAGTGGACCTTCCCTCACCTGGTTCTCAACCTTACCCCATGGTTCAATCAAGTAATTCCCTAACCTAGTAGACAAGTTTGTATCCCATTATGAATACATTGAGAATGACACCTCTATGATAGACCTATGCATCACACAACAAAGGATTGGAGAGACCTTTGCCAACTTTTTGTAATGGTGGAGACATATTATTAGGAAGTTTTCATGGGACATACCTGAATCTTATTAGATTGAGTTGTTCTATAGTACCCCGTTTTGATCGAACTTATTAGACTGTCTTTGTGTTGCAGTTTACTATTCAGTTGACACTTTATTGCTCGACATTTTGCAGACGTATTTGATATTATTTCATGTTTATCTGGATATTGGATGCATGAGTTATTTTCAGTATTTCAGTATTGGTGATTTCTAGTATTTCATGGATTATTGCTCGTACTGACATCTTACTTTATCTAGGCGATGTGTCATATATATGTTGCGTGTTTGCTATTGTATTGGATGCAAGGGGACGATTTTCCTTCACTCGTTTCGATGAGACAAGGAACGTCGCGATTCTCCTTCATCGGTGTGCGTGCCGTGTATTCTATATTTATATGCATGTATGTGTGCTTCGGTGATGCAGGATATTGCAGGTACAAGTACCGGGTAGGTACGGGGTATCGTCTCCACCTGGCTTCACAGGTCTGAGCGTGCCTTATATGTCTGATGGGAGTGGAGGAGATAGCTTTTGACCCTAGTCCTTACCTCAGTCTTTATTTTGTGAGTGCCGTCAGTCGGTCGTTCATCCCTTTTGTTCAAATTTCGAGTCTTTTTACTTTTCCTCGATTTGCATGCCATAGTGGTTCGGTTATTTATTTAAAGTATAAGTTGTCATTATTTGTCGGCTTGAGCGATTTATTTCTTATTATGCCTTATGTCTTGAATCAAGCTTAATTGATTAGTTTATTAGATTTTAACTTTTAGTTGCTTATTTTGGCAAAGTAATCGTGTTTAGATCCAACGGAAGAAGTAGAATAAATTAGTTAATTGCTTTTAATATATGCAAATGAAGCTAACTCATTGTTTTCCCTATTTAGTAGAAAAGTTGATTTAATTGCTATTTATGAAAAATGTAATTTTCAAAAAGAGGGAATTTTCATTTATTTGTTTTGAGGAATATGAAAAAGAAAAGAAAAGAAAGTCAATTGTGGGATTTTAATGTTTTTTTAAAAATAGAAATTTTGCAACCTAGAAAATTAGGTTAAAAGATTGTCTTACTAATTTACCTTGGAGGAGATTTTGGGGGTTATGCTTATTTTGGAGGAGGAGAAAGAAATTATGGAAAAATTGCTTGAAGGGTGGATTTGGGTTTGAACTAGCTGGGATTCCTGCTGAAGCATACCATTCCTGCTTGGAAATCATAGAGGTTGGTTGAATCCTTGTTTATTTCAACAAAAAAAAATCCTTGCTTTTCTTTCCATTTTCTGTTATTTGTTTAAAAGCTTGATTTATGAATTTTGGGTGTTGAGTGTTTGTTTGTCATGGGTTTGTGGAAGAAGGATTCTATCAATTTGTTATCAAAATTCCAAACTTAAGCTCTCTCCATGTTGTTTCATAACTTAAATTTTGTTGTTTCATCTTTGCTTATGCAAGAAATTTCTTGGTTTATTATGCTGTTTGTAATTGGAAATTTTGTTGGGTTTTAGTAGTGTTATGCTGGCAAAATTTTGCCAAACATTCATAAAATACCTCTCCCTGGTAATTTCCAGTTTAAAAATAATGATTATGAGTTAAATTTTCTTGTTCATGCTTGTTGGGGAGCAAATAAATTCAATTGGGGTTTGGGGATTAAGTTTATTCCCATTTAAATTAACTTTTAGAGCGAACTGGGCTGAATTGGGTGAAATTTCATTGCCTCTGCCTTGTCTCAGATGTTTTATGGCTGGCAAAATTGTTTTACCAGTGATTTTTTTTAAATGATTCTATTTGTTTGAATGGTTGTAGAAAAAAAAAAAGGATTGGCTGGAGATTAATTGTATTTTTTTTTACAGAGGTCCTCCTCTCTGTATCTCTGTTAATTCCATGTTTTTTTGTCTCAGTCGTTTTTATTAAAAAACGAAATTTAATTGTTTATTAAAACAAAAAAATTAATTAAATTTTGAAATCAAATGCATTGGGGGCGGTGGCGGGGAACTGGGCTCGACCCAGCCACGCACCCCCCTTCCCTGCAGCTCGCTACATTCACCCAGCGTGGGCTAGCAGCAGCGCTGCTTTCCCCTAGCTAAGGATGTAGCTCGCTGCATTCCCCAGCTTGGGAAAAGCAGCGCATGCTGCCATGGGTGCGTGGGGGCCCCACGTTGTTGTTTGAAATTTGTTTTTTTTAATATTTTTTTTTAGTTTTATAAAAAACGAAAATAATATTATAATATGTTAGTGGTTTAAATAAATTCAATAAGTGTTAATTTGGTGTTTAATGTTAAGTGATAATATATTGTTATTTAAACAATAATAACAATATGTTATTATTTAATATTAAATAATAATAATGTGTTAATTGTAGTTTATAATGATGTTAAGATTAATTAGTAATTTTTCGATTTAGTGATGAGGATTATTTGCTTGGTATCGTGAAGATAAATAAAATGATTTAGAGGTTAGTATTAATGTTGGAATAAAGGAAAGTTTAGGTTAAATTTGATATTAGCGTAGTTATCCAAATATCGTAAAATAAGTGTATGAGGATTGTATTCGACGAATAGTTGTTATTATGGAATTATTTTATATTAGCCGATATTTACAATTGTTTAATTTGATTTAAATGTTGACTGCTCAAAGAAAGATTGCTTGTGTAGGATCTTATGTTTTAATAATTGCAGTCTAGTTGTTTTAATGTCATCGCATTATGTTTAAAATGGTCATTATGTTGTCGATGTTTACCTTTGGTCAGGTGTCGATGTTCAAACCTTGAGGAAGTGGGCTTTTATGTGTTATGTCCCTTATGGTCAACCCTGGGTTTGTGACTGTGAGTCCTCCACCTGTGTTATGTCTGGATAATTTATGGTTGTTAGTCCACCATAGAGTTCTCATAGATAGTCTTATCCAGTTAGTGACCTAGTAGAGAGAGTGGCTTTCGAGCGGGGGCCGCACCCAAAGTGGATGGCAGGATAACCCCTCGAAAGTCAGCTATTAAGTGATAACCTAATAATTTGCTTAGGGGGTGGGTA
Source organism: Cryptomeria japonica (assembly GCF_030272615.1). NCBI lineage: Eukaryota > Viridiplantae > Streptophyta > Pinopsida > Cupressales > Cupressaceae > Cryptomeria > Cryptomeria japonica. The sequence continues at coordinate 622,073,120 of NC_081408.1, read as the reverse complement.
GTTATTAATTTAATTAAGATAATGTACCCCGTACACGGTTGAGTGCTTGTATAGGCTCAAGGTGTTTGGGAAGGCCTGGAATGGCAAACCTACCACCTTGTCCTCACGAAAGGATGGTAGGGTCCGCATGATGCTTAGATGGAGCCGGGGGTTCGGGAGAGGTTACCAGGATAACCCATGATGGGGGTCGGGACCTATGGAGACCTACCTAAGGTAACCATGTTAAGCCATGTGATGACACTCTCTCTCTAGGGTCGCTAGTGTTTTGTGAGTCGAGTCACTTGTGTACTGCGGAGTCATGTGTACTGTTGTACTTTTCTTGCTTGCTTGAGGGTCTTCTGCTATCTCCTAGCACGGTGGGGTGGTTCCATTATGGGATCACATGGTCGGGTGGTAGTGCCACTTCCCATCGGATATCTTTTTCCTACCTTCTCGCAAGGATTGGCTTCGCCAGTGCATCTTGGTTCTTGCTTCATGTAGCACTTATGTTCTTGATTTTGTACCTTGAGGCCGTGTGGTCATTGTATCAGCAACTTGTAACCTTTGTATTTTATTGTTCTATGGAAGCCATGTAATTTATGGAATATTGTAATTTAAGTCATGGGATGTATATTGTTTCAATTATCTTTCCTATTATGTATAAATGAATCATTGGAAGTATATATGTTGTAATTCTTTAAGCCTATCTTTTGGAGATCAATTTATGAATATGAATTATTTAATCGTTATTGGCTTTCCTTAATTTAAATGGATGATTGGATTAATATTGTGATGTGGTTTTATTTAGAAGTAATCTTCGTTGGTAACCCTTTAGGATGTAATGTTAGTCTTCCGCTTATGTTAATTATTGCGCAAGCTATGATTAATTCATTTAATCTTTTAAAATAAAAAAATTATTGCGCCTTTTAGTTGCCTTGTTGTGTTGCTATCCTTTAGGGTTCCTGGCGGGGCATTACATTTGGTATCAGAGCCCATGTTTCAACATTGGGTACTCTGGGATTGTAGTGAGCCCATTCAGTTTGACCTTGTGTGTAGATCTTAGTGTTTGGATTTCCCTTGCTGTATCCTTGTCATTGATCTGAACCGTTTTCTCTTTTGCAGTTTTGGTCATGGTTAGGAAAGCTAGGGGAGTTGGCCGTGTTGGTGGCTGCAATAGAGGTAGAGGTGGGAGACGGGGCTGAGGTTCAGACCGCCATAGTCCTTCACCACCTCCCGCGCATGTGAGTGTGGAGCAGGATCAGTCAGTGCATCAAGAATTACCACATGTAGAAGAGCAGGTTCCCGAAAGGGAAGAGCTGAGGCAGATGTTTCAGAAAGTTCTAGCTAGGCTAGGCCCCAGGCCTGAAGGTGAGCAGCCCATCCATGCTCAGGTTGGGGAGTCGCATCAGCATGTTTCAGAGGAGAGAGAGAGAGAAAGGTCTCCTAGGAGGAGAGAGGTTCCTGTTGGTCATGATTCAGCTCCCTCGAGTCACATCAAGGATCTTTTGAGGACCAACCCTCCTTTCTTCGATGGTCGAGGCACAGGTCTCGAGGCAGAGACTTGGTTGATTAGTTTGGATAGGTGTTTCGCTATGTTCCCATACAGTAGCAACACCCGAGCGAGATGTGCGATCATGCGTCTCGATGATTTTGCTTCTATATGGTGGAAGTTAGAGGAGGAGAAGATTGGTCTGAAAATCAATACTGTTTCTTGGGAGATCTTCTTAGAGAGGTTCAGAGCACGGTTTCTCTCACCGCAGTGGAGACAGACTCGGGCAGATGAGTTCTATGCATTGTGGCAGTTTGGTATGTCAGTTGACCAGTTCGAGCATAGATTCTATGAGCTGAAGCAGTATGCCGGGATTGGCAACGATGAGACTATGCTCGTACAACATTTCTTGAGAGGTCTTAACGACCGCATTAGTGGAGGGGTTAGAGTTTTTGAGCCAGTTTCAGCGGAGGCAGCGGTGGCGAAAGCCAGATTGGTTGAGCAGAACCTCATCCGTGCGCATGGTGGACAGACAGGAGTTCAGATAGGGAGTGTTCCTTCCAGTGGGAACAGAGCTCGTGGGAATCAGTCCCAGTCAGCGGAACCATTCAGGACTCCTCAGGCACCCGCTAAGGGTGGACAGCAGCAGCAGTAGCCGCAACAGCAATCGCAGCAGCAAAAACCGAAATAGTCTCAGGGCCAGCAGGGTGGCAACCCTCCTCATAGAAGAAACAGGAACTGGCGGAGGAGCAAACAGGGTTTTCCAGGACAGTCTTCTCAGAGTGCATCACAGGCCCCTAGTAGGGGAAGCTTTCAGCAGTCCAGTGGGCCGACTGGAGGTAGGGGACCAGGTAGAGGAGCTTACTACTCTTGTGGGCAGTATGGTCATATAGCCGTGCAGTGTCCTCAGCGTATCCACCAGACAGGGAATCAGGGGCCAGCTGCATCAGAGCCTACAGTAGGGGATGCTGGTAGGTCCCACAGAGTGTTTGCAGCGGTTGATAACCGCCAGGCTGAGCATCAGGGGACAGTTATTGAGGCCGCAGGTGTGTTGTGTGGTATCCCTATCTCAGTGCTTTTTGACTCCGGTGCATCGGATTCTTTTATTTCTTCGTCCATTGTGGAGCGGTGTGGACTCACATCTGCTAAGTAGGCGGATAGGTGGTAGGTAGAGTTGGCTACTAGGGTGCGCGTGTTCGTAGATGCCTTTGTTCCTAGTTGTGAGTTGGATCTAGGTCCCTTTGTGACTTCTGTTGACCTTCGTGTCATTCCTTTGGGATCCTATGGAGTAGTGTTGGGGATGGATTGGTTATCATCTCACAGTGCTCATGTGGACTGTCGTCAGAAGACAGTAGAGTGTTTAGATGACCATGGCAGGAAAGTGGGGATCGTTGGAGTTCAGAGATCGATATCCTTACGTATGATTTCCACTATGCAACTTAAGCGGTGTATGCGTAAAGGATGTCAGCTTTTTGCAGTAACTCTTGAGGATATGGATGAGGGAGAGAGTCGAGAAATCACTCTTGATGGTCACCCTATTCTTCGAGAGTTTGCTGATGTGTTTCCTTTGGAGATTCCTGGTATGCCTCCGAAGCGAGACGTAGATTTCCGCATTGATTTGGTTCCTGGTGCAGAACCTATTTCGAGAGCTCCATATCGGATGACTACTCAGGAGTTGAGTGAGTTGAAGTTGCAGGTGGAGGAATTGTTGACCAAGGGATTCATTCGTCCTAGTGTCTCTCCTTGGGGTGCGCCTGTTATCTTCGTAAAGAAGAAAGATGGTTCTCTTTGGTTATGCATTGATTACCGACAGCTGAATAAGGTAACCATCCGGAATCGATATCCATTGCCTCGTATTGATGATCTTTTCGATCAGGTGAAGGGAGCCATGGTGTTCTCTAAGATTGATCTGAAATCTGGGTACCATCAGTTGCGCATTCATGATGCAGACATTCATAAGATAGTGTTTCGCACTCGTTATGGTCACTATGAGTTCACAGTAGTACCATTTGGGTTGACAAACGCGCCTTCAGTTTTCATGTGCCTCATGAATGGGGTTTTCCGTGCATACCTGGATCATTTTGTCCTTGTGTTCTTGGATGATATATTGATTTATTCCAGATCTATGGAAGAGCATGAGGGTCACCTGCGTCTAGTTTTGCAGTGTTTGAGGGAGAATCAGCTATATGCCAATTTGGCAAAGTGTGATTTCTTCCAGACTGAGGTGAAATATCTTGGTCATGTGGTTTCAGGAGAGGGTGTATCTGTGGATCCTTCAAAGATCCAAGCCATAGTGGATTGGCCAGCGCCGACCAATGTTTCAGAGGTTCGGAGCTTTATGGGTTTGGCCGGATATTACCGACGCTTTGTTAAGGATTTTTCCCGTATAGGTCACCCGATTACTTCTCTTCAGAGGAAAGGGAAGAAGTTTGTTTGGTCAGAGCAGTGTGAGTCAGCGTTTCGTGCCTTGAAGGAACTCCTTGTCAGTGCTCCGATTTTGGCAGTCCCTGATCCGTCCAGAGAGTTTATGGTATGCACAGATGCCTCTTTAGAAGGTATAGGTGCGGTGCTTATGCAGGATGGACGTGTGGTTGCCTATGAGTCTCGCAAACTCAAGGACCACGAGTTGAACTATCCAGTTCATGATTTGGAGTTGGCAGCTGTAGTGCATGCGTTGGTTAGGTGGTGTCACTTTCTGTTAGGGCGTCGGTTTGAGCTGCATAGTGATCACCGCAGTTTGCAATATATCTTCACGCAGCCGAACTTGAATGCTCGACAGCGAAGGTGGATGGAATTCCTCTGCAAGTATGATTTTGAGGTTCGATATATTCAGGGGAAGGAGAATGTAGTGGCTGATGCCTTGAGTCGTAGGCGGCATGAAGTTTCAGCATTGTCCCTTGGAGTGGACTTGAGACAGAGAATTCTTGGAGTTCTTCCTCAGGACTCTTGGTATCAGGATGTTAGAGCCGTGTTGGAGTCTGGAAGGCCCTTAGAGGGTAGATTCGTTGGGTATAGTCTTGAGGCGGATGGCATTCTACGTCATCTTGGTCGGATCTACGTACCTCCTTTGGAGGGTCTTCGCACTTTGATCATGACTGAGGCCCATCGTGCACCTTATTCGGCACATCTAGGTGTCAAGAAGATGCATGCAGATCTTAGACAGATTTATCATTGGGCTGGTATGAAACGTGACATTGCCGATTTTGTGTCAAAGTGTTTGGAATGTCAGTGAGTGAAGGCGAAGCATCAGCACCCAGCAGGGCTTTTACAGCCTAATTTAGTACCGGATTGGAAATGGGACATCATTTCCATGGATTTCATTGTTGGGTTGCCTGTTTCTTCACGTCGTCATGATGCCATCATGGTCATTGTTGACAGGTTGATGAAGGTTGCTCATTTTGTTCCTATCCGAGCTTCCTATATAGCAGCAGTGGTGGCTCGTGTCTTCTTGGAAGATGTGGTGAGATTGCATGGGATTCCGAGGCGGATAATCTCTGATAGAGATCCAGTCTTTACCTCAGCATTGTGGACCTCACTTCAGCATGCTTTGGGAACTCAGTTGAACTTCAGTTCAGCTTATCACCCAGAGACAGATGGTCAAACTGAGCGTGTGAATCAGGTTTTAGAGGACATGCTTCGCATGTATGTTATGGACCAGCAGTCGCGTTGGGAGGATTATATTTATCTTGTGGAGTTTGCTTATAACAACGGATATCATAGCTCCATAGGTATGTCTCCCTTTCAGGCATTGTATGGCCGTCCTTGCCGTACTCCGTTGAGTTGGGATCGGTTAGAGGACAGGGTGCTCATAGGCCCGGATATCCTTCGAGAGATGGAGCAGCAGGTAGAGCGGATTCGTGAGCATTTGGTAGCTGCACAGGATAGGCAGAAGAAGTATGCAGATGCTCATAGGGTAGATCGTCAGTTTTCTATTGGCGACCGTGTATTCTTGAGAGTGCGTCCGCGTAAGAGTTCGATCCGTTATGGAAAGGGTTCTAAGTTGGCGCCTCGTTTTGTTGGCCCGTTTGAGATCCTTGAGAGGATAGGACCTGTTGCCTACCATCTTGCCTTGCCACCGAGTCTATCCCGCATCCACGATGTCTTTCATGTTTCAGTTCTTCGACCTTATCACCCAGATGTGACTCATGTTCTTGATTGGAACGCTTTGCAGGTCGAGGACGGGCAGCTTTCTATGGAGCCCGTGCGCATTCTTCAGCGTCGGGATTTGACCCTCAGGGGACGCACCATCGACCAGGTAAGGGTCCTATGGGACCCAAATGATGAGACCTCGGCGACATGGGAGGATGCATCGAAGATGAGAGAGTTCTATCCTTATCTATTTTAGGCTTCCAGGAGTAAGCCTAGTTTTGTGGGGGAGAATGTAGTACCCCGTTTTGATCAGACTTATTAGACTGTCTTTGTGTTGCAGTTTACTATTCAGTTGACACTTTATTGCTCGACATTTGGCAGACGTATTTGATATTATTTCATGTTTATCTGGATATTGGATGCATGAGTTATTTTCAGTATTTCAGTATTGGTGATTTCTAGTATTTCATGGATTATTGCTCGTACTGACATCTTACTTTATCTAGGCGATGTGTCATATATATGTTGCGTGTTTGCTATTGTATTGGATGCAAGGGGACGATTTTCCTTCACTCGTTTCGATGAGACAAGGAACGTCGCGATTCTCCTTCATCGGTGTACGTGTTGTGTATTCTATATTTATATGCATGTATGTGTGCTTCGGTGATGCAGGATATTGCAGGTACAAGTACCGGGTAGGTACGGGGTATCGTCTCCACCTGGCTTCACAGGTCTGAGCGTGCCTTATATGTCCGATGGGAGTGGAGGAGATAGCTTTTGACCCTAGTCCTTACCTCAGTCTTTATTTTGTGAGTGCCGTCAGTCGGTCGTTCATCCCTTTTGTTCGAATTTCGAGTCTTTTTACTTTTCCTCGATTTGCATGCCATAGTGGTTCGGTTATTTATTTAAAGTATAAGTTGTCATTATTTGTCGGCTTGAGCGATTTATTTCTTATTATGCCTTATGTCTTGAATCAAGCTTAATTGATTAGTTTATTAGATTTTAACTTTTAGTTGCTTATTTTGGCAAAGTAATCGTGTTTAGATCCAACGGAAGAAGTAGAATAAATTAGTTAATTGCTTTTAATATATGCAAATGAAGCTAACTCATTGTTTTCCCTATTTAGTAGAAAAGTTGATTTAATTGCTATTTATGAAAAATGTAATTTTCAAAAAGAGGGAATTTTCATTTATTTGTTTTGAGGAATATGAAAAAGAAAAGAAAAGAAAGTCAATTGTGGGATTTTAATGTTTTTTTAAAAATAGAAATTTTGCAACCTAGAAAATTAGGTTAAAAGATTGTCTTACTAATTTACCTTGGAGGAGATTTTGGGGGTTATGCTTATTTTGGAGGAGGAGAAAGAAATTATGGAAAAATTGCTTGAAGGGTGGATTTGGGTTTGAACTAGCTGGGATTCCTGCTGAAGCATACCATTCCTGCTTGGAAATCATAGAGGTTGGTTGAATCCTTGTTTATTTCAACAAAAAAAAAATCCTTGCTTTTCTTTCCATTTTCTATTATTTGTTTAAAAGCTTGACTTATGAATTTTGGGTGTTGAGTGTTTGTTTGTCATGGGTTTGTGGAAGAAGGATTCTATCAATTTGTTATCAAAATTCCAAATTTAAGCTCTCTCCATGTTGTTTCATAACTTAAATTTTGTTGTTTCATCTTTGCTTATGCAAGAAATTTCTTGGTTTATTATGCTGTTTGTAATTGGAAATTTTGTTGGGTTTTAGTAGTGTTATGCTGGCAAAATTTTGCCAAACATTCATAAAATACCTCTCCCTGGTAATTTCCAGTTTAAAAATGATGATTATGAGTTAAATTTTCTTGTTCATGCTTGTTGGGGAGCAAATAAATTCAATTGGGGTTTGGGGATTAAGTTTATTCCCATTTAAATTAACTTTTAGAGCGAACTGGGCTGAATTGGGTGAAATTTCATTGCCTCTGCCTTGTCTCAGATGTTTTATGGCTGGCAAAATTGTTTTACCAGTGATTTTTTTTAAATGATTCTATTTGTTTGAATGGTTGTAGAAAAAAAAAAAGGATTGGCTGGAGATTAATTGTATTTTTTTTTACAGAGGTCCTCCTCTCTGTATCTCTGTTAATTCCATGTTTTTTTGTCTCAGTCGTTTTTATTAAAAAACGAAATTTAATTGTTTATTAAAACAAAAAAATTAATTAAATTTTGAAATCAAATGCATTGGGGGCGGTGGCGGGGAGCTGGGCTCGACCCAGCCACGCACCCCCCTTCCCTGCAGCTCGCTGCATTCACCCAGCGTGGGCTAGCAGCAGCGCTGCTTTCCCCTAGCTGAGGATGCAGCTCGTTGCATTCCCCAGCTTGGGAAAAGCAGCGCATGTTGCCGTGGGTGCGTGGGGGCCCCACGTTGTTGTTTGAAATTTGTTTTTTTTAATATTTTTTTTTAGTTTTATAAAAAACGAAAATAATATTATAATATGTTAGTGGTTTAAATAAATTCAATAAGTGTTAATTTGGTGTTTAATGTTAAGTGATAATATATTGTTATTTAAACAATAATAACAATATGTTATTATTTAATATTAAATAATAATAATGTGTTAATTGTAGTTTATAATGATGTTAAGATTAATTAGTAATTTTTCGATTTAGTGATGAGGATTATTTGCTTGGTATCGTGAAGATAAATAAAATGATTTAGAGGTTAGTATTAATGTTGGAATAAAGGAAAGTTTAGGTTAAATTTGATATTAGCGTAGTTATCCAAATATCGTAAAATAAGTGTACGAGGATTGTATTCGACGAATAGTTGTTATTATGGAATTATTTTATATTAGCCGATATTTACAATTGTTTAATTTGATTTAAATGTTGACTGCTCAAAGAAAGATTGCTTGTGTAGGATCTTATGTTTTAATAATTGTAGTCTAGTTGTTTTAATGTCGTCGCATTATGTTTAAAATGGTCATTATGTTGTCGATGTTTACCTTTGGTCAGGTGTCGATGTTCAAACCTTGAGGAAGTGGGCTTTTATGTGTTATGTCCCTTATGGTCAACCCTGGGTTTGTGACTGTGAGTCCTCCACCTGTGTTATATCTGGATAATTTATGGTTGTTAGTCCACCATAGAGTTCTCATAGATAGTCTTATCCAGTTAGTGACCTAGTAGAGAGAGTGGCTTTCGAGCGGGGGCCGCACCCAAAGTGGATGGCAGGATAACCCCTCGAAAGTCAGCTATTAAGTGATAACCTAATAATTTGCTTAGGGGGTGGGTAGTTATTAATTTAATTAATATAATGTACCCCGTACACGGTTGAGTGCTTGTATAGGCTCAAGGTGTTTGGGAAGGCCTGGAATGGCAAACCTACCACCTTGTCCTCACGGAAGGATGGTAGGGTCCGCATGATGCTTAGATGGAGCCGGGGGTTCGGGAGAGGTTACCAAGATAACCCATGATGGGGGCCGGGACCTATGGAGACCTACCTAAGGTAACCATGTTAAGCCATGTGATGACACTCTCTCTCTAGGGTCGCTAGTGTTTTGTGAGTCGAGTCACTTGTGTACTGCGGAGTCATGTGTACTGTTGTACTTTTCTTGCTTGCTTGAGGGTCTTCTGCTATCTCCTAGCACGGTGGGGTGGTTCCATTATGGGATCACATGGTCGGGTGGTAGTGCCACTTCCCATCGGATATCTTGTTCCTACCTTCTCGCGAGGATTGGCTTCGCCGGTGCATCTTGGTTCTTGCTTAATGTAGCACTTATGTTCTTGATTTTGTACCTTGAGGCCGTGTGGTCATTGTATCAGCAACTTGTAACCTTTGTATTTTATTGTTCTTTGGAAGCCATGTAATTTATGGAATATTGTAATTTAAGTCATGGGATGTATATTGTTTCAATTATCTTTCCTATTATGTATAAATGAATCATTGAAAGTATATATGTTGTAATTCTTTAAGCCTATCTTTTGGAGATCAATTTATGAATATGAATTATTTAATCGTTATTGGCTTTCCTTAATTTAAATGGATGATTGGATTAATATTGTGATGTGGTTTTATTTAGAAGTAATCTTCGTTGGTAACCCTTTAGGATGTAATGTTAGTCTTCCGCTTATGTTAATTATTGCGCAAGCTATGATTAATTCATTTAATCTTTTAAAAATAAAAAAATTATTGCGCCTTTTAGTTGCCTTGTTGTGTTGCTATCCTTTAGGGTTCCTGGCGGGGCATTACATGTTCCAAAGCAACCTTGTCCTTGAGATGTCTCATCCTCTGAGCTGTCAGTTCCTTGAAACCTTTGAGAAAGCCACTAAGAAAGGTCTAGCATGAGAATGGATCCTCCTTGAGAAAGATATCCTAAACCCCTACCAGAAAGATTCATACAGATCTTCCTCGTCCACCGATACGTGTAGGTTATGGTCCAAGAATAATAATGTTGTCAACGATAGAGTCACCAATGCCAAGCGTGTCTAGACTATGAATATCCCAACCAAGCCCACCACCGTCAATAATCAATCCAATAACCAATCTGATTCACAAAACCAATCTAAATCTCGCAACAATATTTCCATTCCAGGCAGATCATCTTGTCCCAATAACCAACCTCAACATAAATATAATCCACTTGCTAAACCTATTGAGGATATCTTCCAAAAACTTGCAACGACTGGTGTCATGGTCTTTCCCATGACTTGTCCATATGATGCAGACCAACCTAAACCTCAGTGGTATAATGAGAATGAATATTGTGAATACCATTGCATCCAGGGCCATGATACACAAAAGTGTATGAAACTCAAGAGATACATTCAGGACCTTATTAACAAGGGTGGCATTAAGGTTGTTGTAGCTAAGCCCAAAAATTATAATGACAAGCTTAAGATGTATCAAGACCCTTTCGCAAAGCATGGTAGAGGTAAAGGCTCATCATCTCATGCAGTCCAATATGAATACACCAATAACATCACTGGATTTGACTCCTTGGTAAGCCACATTGAATCCGTCGATACACATCTTAACACCATTACTATCTAAGGAGATGACCTCACATCAACACCCCACAAACCCAGGGTACTTCACCCTCCAATTCATATCCTCAGAATGATTGCAATGTCACCACCCGTCGAGGGAGAGTAAATATCCAAGGAGCTCATCCTCCTCCTCCACAATCTTCTACACCATCTAGCAATCATGCTACAACATCCTTGACCACCTTAACAAGATGCCTACACAGATTTTCATCCTTGAGCTTCTCAATATCTCACTCATCCATAAAGAGATCCTTGAATAGGCCCTTCTGGAATCTTTTATTATTGAAAATATAAATGTTTCTCAATTATAGTCCTTGATAGAAAACCTGGCTCCACAACACCACCTGGTTTTCACCTCCAAAGATGCTCCATCTTCTTCTCCCTCACACAATAAATCCCTTCACATCAAAGAAATTGTACATAAACACAAAAATAAAGAGAGTCCTTATAGATGGTAGATCTATACTAAACCTTTGTACATATAAATTGATCAAACAATTGGGAATCTTTGAAGATCTGGTTGATACATCTAGCAAAATCACAATAAAGGCATATGATTATGTCGAAAGGGTCTGAAAAAGTACTATTACATTGCCTCTTCAAGTGGGCCCTACAACAGTTGAAACCACCTACCAAGTCTTGTACCTTGATCTCCCATACAATATCCTCCTTGGCCACCCATGTATCCATTCCATTCAATCCATTCCATCCACCTACCACCAATTCTTGAAATTCTCATACAATGGTAGAGAAATCACTATACTAGTTGATCCACAACCTTTTCAATACTGCAAACTCCTTGAAGGAAAACATCCCTACCATTGTCCACTCAACACACCAGCTTTGCCGCCACCATCTGATACTTCCAATGTCACATCCACTTCTACCTAGCCTAAGATCAAGGTCAAGATAGTTGATAATGGATTTGGAGAATATACCCTTTAAAATGTACTTTTTGTAGGACATCTCTCTCCTCCAAATCCTATGGTAGGCCCAAGGAAATTAAGATTAAAAATAAACCTACCATGAAATTTAAAAAAACCACCTTTCAGCAGTGGGGCACAGTTGATGAACAAAGTCTTGAAACTGATGTCACCTCCTAGCTCTATAGAGAGGAAAATGAAGAACTGACAGACATTTCTAAATAAATGTATGTGAGACCCTACCCCGACTCATCCTAGCATTTATGTTATTTTCATGATGAGACTATTATGGATGCTTTATTTTTATGCATTATGGATTTAGAACTTATATGATTCCATGATTTGGATAACATTGATGTATATTGATGCTTCATTTTTATGCATTATGGATATGAAACTTTATATGATGCTAGAATAAAATTACTTTGAGATGATGTACGTCATTATTGGATTTGCAGGACTTCATTATGATGATAGAAATAGGATGCATATATTATGAATGAATCAAAATTTGAGGATTATGATAATTGCTTATATGGATTAATTGGGATATATGAGATATTGATTTATTACTGTCAATTGTATGAGTGTTTGATGTGTATTCAAATTCATGTGTTTAATAATATATGTGGTTATTTGGAATTACTAATGTGTAAATTGAGATGCGCAGGAAAATTATCCATGTGACCATGGAAATATTATGGAGAACCAAACCTAGACCTATGTACGTTTGTAAAGCCAGGGGTTGTCTATTTGGAGAGACAACACCCTGTTTGTATCGTATTTTATTTGTGAAAGTGAATGATGCATGTGTGTTAAATTGATTTTATTAATTTGTGTAAATCCAACAAGAGACAAATTCCATGTGTAATTTTTATAATGTATTTTATTGTGTCACTTGACACATGTGTTGATTAGTGTCATTGATTTTGACTTGTCTCTTAGAGGGAGTTTCTTTCTACCAAAGCCCATTTCAAACATTTGAGTGTGGTCCCAAATTTGCCTTGGGTAGGGAGTCTTGGGAGTGGTCAACTCAGGTTTGACCCGTAGGTTAACTTCAGTTGGGTTTCTAAGGGGTCAAATGGACTCCTAGGATTAGTTTTAGGGCTTTTCCAAAGGTCCAAAGGGTATACCTATGGGTTAGGGGTATTTTTAAATATGTGACTACTCTCATGTGATTGTTTAGTCACCTCAAAAAGTGGTTTTTCCAAGGTGAGCGAAAATTCAACTTAGAAGGTTCCTCCTAGGATAGACAACCTTCCTTTTTGGTGTCAGACTCTCTTCCCCATCCTCTCTTACCTTTTCTCTTTCTAGTTTTAGCAACATGTAAGAGGTTGGGAAGACCAACCAATGGGAACTCTCACTCTATCCAAGGGGTTGGGAAGAGTGAGAGAGGCCTTCTTAGGCAAGGATTAGGGACTTAGTGAGTTAATCACCCACTCTCCATTGTTGGAGATCATGCAATTTTGAGAAGAATAGTTGTAGGAGAATTTTTGCTAAGTGTTGGTGAAAAGATTGTGTGGATTTGGGTTGCTCATCCCCAAATAGATCTAACAAAACCTTTGGGCAGATTAAGGCTGGTTCTTACTCTCTTTTTGTTTATGTTGCATATGTATGTTTGAAGAAATGCTTGTATGAAAGAAGTTGTTTATTGTATTTTGCTTTGTGAAAGAATATGTGATTTTCCCCCTTCATTTCCTTTATGCATTTTCTTGTATTGGGAGTATCCAAGGCCTTCTACTCTTGGGAGAGTAGGATGGTCTTGGGGTGGAAGAAGTTTGACAGCCTTGGGTGAGAGGCTCTCATTGAGAGAGTGATCTCAAGGGTGTTCTTTTGTGACCCTTGCTGCATAGCCTTGTTTATGCATTTGGGGGTCATAAGGAGAGATGATATGTCTTATATGCCTTTGGGGGGCATAAGGATGTGGGGATGGACTTGTGTTGTGTTTGGTTGCCATGAGGTGGCTTGAGATGTTCTATTGGGAGTATTTAAAATTGAGTCAAATTTTGTAGGCCTATTTCAAATTTTTGCTCTGTATGTCAGAAAGGCACCTAAATGAGTCAGTTTGAATGGCCTAGTTAGCAAGGGGGTAAAATGGAACCAGTTGATTTTCAGAGGGTAAGGCTCGGGATTCATGTACCACACCTTTCATTTGGCCTATTCAGTGATGTGCAACTTTCAGAATTCATTTTGGATAAGTTTATGAGGTACCCAGTTTGAGGGGTGAGCTGGAAGTGCATTTTAGGCAAAAATGCAGATTTTATGGAGTAGCCTACTTTGAGTGATTACATCTTTTTCCCTATTGATCGTCATGGAGAAATTCAAAATGGATTCAATTTTATGCATAAATGTGAGTCAACATGGAAAATTTCAAGTCCTTATGAATCCGTTTGCTCAGTTTTCAAAGCTCAATCCGTTTGTAGTTTGTGATGTTTGCACAAGTGTAAAAATGTCCTGGTGAGCGTCATGTCAAAATGTTTGTTCCGGGCTAATGTTGGTATAAATGGTGAGCTACATTTCAAATTTCAAGCTTTTATCAATTCGTTTGATCGGTTTTCAAAAGGACTCATTTTGCCATCAAATTCAGTTATCCGCACTTCCAGTGTTAGATCAGTTAATGTAGCCGTTTTGGTGAGTGCGTCATTTGCATCCTGTCAGTCGGGTGATCGAACTGAGAATTCAAAGATTTTATATGTACTTAAAGGTACCTATGTTTCGAATTTGAGAGCCTATAGAGGTCGTTTGATATTTTTGAGAAAGGCATCATGTGTTGCCAGAACATTGACTTCATCAGGTCCGCAGTGTCGACAAAGCCAGTTGGCCGTTTTCGGAAATTAATATCTCTTCACTCAGGACTCATCTTGAGAAACCATTTGGTAGAAGTCATCCTTGTATATCAGAGTATACGCCTGTCAGATGGCGAGATCTAGAAAGGTGTTTTGACAGGTTTGAAAGTTACGTCTTCGCGATTAAGTGTGAAAATTGTGGCGTAATTGCCTAAAGGTTGTAAAATGCGGATTAATGATCCGAAAATGATGCCGATCATTTCCAGAGGTATGTTTGAGGTCAATGAAGCATTCCAGAGGCTAATTGCTTGAAAACGAAATTTTTTTTAGTTGGACCCACTTTGGGGCCCGACTTGGCTCATGCCTGCGCATTAATTTTGTGCCAGAATGGTTTTCATTTCATGGAATTTCAACTTCTAGACATAATCGAGGAAGTGATTAATGCTATTGGCTTACTCAAGGTTGAATGTTCTACAATGGTGTATTAGAGATTCCAATTTTATTTTTATTTTTTTAAAACTTATGCAATGGCTGGCAAGAGCCAAATTCCACAACTTTGCCAATTTCCCCCTTCCTTGTGCGTGGATTTTCAAGTGGTGTAGAGCATGTTGAAAAGGAAATAAAATCATACAAATGCAATAGCTAGCATCCTCCCATGCTCATGTGGTGATGGAGAGGGGGCAGCAGAAGGTGTTGGGCATGAAGTTAAAGAAAGGGGCAGCAAACAAAATCCCCATTCCCCTTGTTGTACGTGGTCTCCTTTGGGTAGCAACAACAGCAAATTAAATAATCAAACAAATGAAGCAGCTCCCCCTTGTCTGTGACATAACTGGTGTTTCAAAGGCTACAAAACCATCAAGCAAATCCCCTTCACGTGGCATGAAAAACATGTAAAACTCTGAGTTAATGTCAGAGCCAGCACCATTTAGTCCCTGCGTTTGGAGGAGGTATTCAAAACTTTTCAAATAAATGCAGATTGAGGCGTTGGATTCCCACAAATTGCAAATTGGTTAATGGTAATCCAAATGGCCTAAACTTTTGTTTTCCTCCCTGCTGTGTGGAGTAGAGCTCTGGAGATTTAAAAGCCCATTGCAAACAGCAGCCACGTGGTGTTTGGGGGAGTGAAGTTAACATCCAAAGCTTCCAGCAAATGCACATTCTCAGGTGTAAAATAAACCCATTGTCTTCTACAAATGCCTTAGCAGCTGCAAATCATTTTCTTCCCTTGTTGTGCGTTGGGCCTGCGTGGAATGAAGAAGGTTTTAGAAGTTTAAATGAATGAAATTGGCAAGTTAAAATCCTTGTGAAAGGGAGAAGAGGAATAAGTTTTAAACCAAATGTGATCTGTAGATGCAAACAACAATTAGATTTTCCCTCCACGTGAGCCTTTCAAGAGAATGCAAATCAAATAAGATGCCAAAGACCTCTCCTTTGCCTAAAAATAGAGGCATTCAAGTTACAAATGAAAGGCAGCCATTAAAAACGCAGGAAAAGCTTCCAAAGGGGCATTCCCAGGCAAAACATTTTGTCCCACATTGGTTGGGCAAGAGCATTTTTAAATGTTTAAATGCAAAAACGCACAGTAATAATATGTCTAAGCCATAAAGGCTTTTGACACAAGGTGCCCATGGGCGCCCAAATCGGGCCCACACGTGAGCACGCTTCCCGAGGTGATGGAGGAGTTGACTGGACAAAGACCAAGTGAACCCCATGTAGGCACGCTTCCCAAGACAAATAGGCAAAATTTTGTAGACGAAGGCCGGGTTAACGAGCGAGCAAGTTCGAGAGAGATCAACGGCTCGTGCTATTTCGCGAAGGGAGATGCACGTAGTTTAAACCTCGTGAAATAGCGAAAGTGAACGAGAGCCGTCCATGTGGCACACAGGTGGCGAGTACAGTCAACAGTCTAGCAGGCGGGTCCCGGTGAGGTGGCACCCAGTGGTGATGACATGGCATATAAGCAAGTAGCCCAGTGGTGGTGACATGGCCGACAAGTGGCAAAAGATGAGGTGTCATCCCAGGTGGCACCCAGTAGACCCCATCAGCCAATCAGACCCCGCCACGTGGCAAGGCATCAGAGCACATATGGAGGCAAAAATCAAATTTTAAATGAATAAATGATATAGTTCTGACTATATTAAAATTCAAAATATTTAAATGACTGAGCACAAATGAGAATTAATTCGCCCAGGGTCTAAATTTTGGCCAAAATATAAAGTATTATATATCGCCGGAAAGCTCTCGGAGTGAGGAATCTGATTATGAGGTTAATTTTGAAAAATGTGGGATATTTTGAAGCCAATTTCCACAGGAACAAAATTCAGTTAGAGAGGAGACACTTGGCAATTCAGTTGCAGATTTGATTTGGTTCCCTCTCCCTTTTATTCCCAGTTCTTCTCAGTTGTAGGGGTTCCATTTTTTGAGAGATTTGCTCCAAGGGAGAAATCCGAAATTGCAGGTTCCAGTGATGGCATCCTTTTATCAATGCAAATGACAGTGTGTTCGTCTATGTTTTCAGTGTTGTCTTTACTGTAGGTTTAGTTTCAGTTTGCAGGTTTACACATATGCAAGGCATGTGTGAGTTTCCATGAAATTGTCTCCAAAATGTACTCAAATTCATATAATTTCATATTATCAAGGATAATTTGAGTTGTCTCTTTTAGATTCCTCTAAGAGTGTAATGTTGTCTTTTGGGTATTCTTCAAGGAAGGATTTAGATCCTAAAACCCAGCATTAATGATTTTGAATGCATATTGGATATCTACATATAAGTATGGTTTTGTGACAGAGCAGAGGATTGTATTAATGTAAGGCATTGATACATGAAAATTTAATATTGAAAAGAACTTGCATCTGAGATTTCTCTTCCAGTTTTATGCATGACTCTGTGGCCTGGATAAGGCACTGGTCTCTTGTAATATTTAAAGGTTGTCAAAACACCATTTAAAAATCCAAAATCAGAATATCTTTTTGTATTTTATGTTATGTGGAAGTGCCCCTCCATCTCATGATTCAAAATGTTGAGTTGCAAGTGTGGATCTAGCCCATCTGCAGTTAGCTCTTAGTTTTTGAACCTTTTGAGATCCATCTGCTTTTGAGTGATGCAGTCTTGTGTGTAATAAGTCTGATTAAATGCATCAAAGGTATACCCACCTAGGTTTTGCAGAGCCTGAAGAGTAGAAGGATTCATATCTTTGTTATGTTGTCCAAGCCCTGAGGTGTTTCATTGATTGAGATTGGCTATCTCATAGATAGATTTGCAGGTATACTTGGGTTATCACTTTTGGTGAACAACATGTTCCATGCTTGCAGTTTCCCTAGTGGTATTTGGTCCACTTCCACCCTTGGAAAATCATCACAAGTTGTGGTGAAGTGTAGCCTTGGTTGGGAAAATTGTTTGTTGTGTGTTTATCCCTTTCTTATTGTGGTTGTATGTGTGTAACCTATCTAGTGCATGGTTCTCCAAGCTCGGGGGTGGCTTCTAGTAAGCCTAGGCTGGGAGGTGAGCACTCCATGGTCAAGCCTTATGTTATATTTGCAGGTTGCTTGGGATGGGAAGGAAAAAGAAAGATAGAAGTTGTTGGTTTTTACTTGAGTTGCAGAAAAGATTAGGAAAAGAGATAATGTATTTAAGTTGTAGCTATGTAAAGGAAAGCTAAATGTTGTATTTATTTTTCAAAAGAAAAGGAATGTATCCATTTTATATTCAAGTCTTCATTCAAAAAAGAGAGACTAGTTGGGTTTCATACCCATTTGTAATGTTAACTACATCCTATTCTAAATATGCTTTTAAGAAGTGCTTTATTCTATTAAGTTACTTTTGCAAAATGAAATGTATATTCTTTTATTAAGTCCCTATAGTTACTAAAATGATGTTTTGATGCATTCTTGTTATATTGGAATATAAAAGTTCATTTTATTCCTTCATGCAAATTGAAATTTTGGAAATGGGAAAAGCAAGCATTTAAGCCTATTTGAGATAGATTCAAATACAATAAATGGTTAAATAGGGTTAATATGCCTACCTCTAAATTGATTTTTAATGTTTCCTAGGCTAAAGCAGTTGTTGTTAGAAATTACTACATTCTGTCATTTCATTTACTAGCAGAAAATATATCTAATTTATTACATTCTGTCATTTTAATTACTGCAAAAAAAAAATCTAGATTTTATACCCTATCTCTAAAGTTAGCAACTAGTTGTCAAAAGAAAGATACAATGCATTATTTTAAATCTGTTTGTTTAGAAAGCTTGTTGTTAAGTGTCTTTTAAAAGAAAGAAGAAAAAATATATTTACAGATTTAATTAGCAGAGGAAATGATTAGTTTGGATTTAATATTTCATATGTAACAGAATTGAAAGCCTAAATATTAACATAACAGAAAATGAAAATATTGCCTTTATTATCATGTTGCTAATAATTTAGTACTTTCTGCATGTTATAAAGAGATTAAATAAATAAACAGAATGCTTAAGTGTGTGTGTGTATATATATATATATATATATATATATATATATATATATATATATATATATATATATATT
Organism: Cryptomeria japonica; assembly: GCF_030272615.1. Classification (NCBI taxonomy): domain Eukaryota; kingdom Viridiplantae; phylum Streptophyta; class Pinopsida; order Cupressales; family Cupressaceae; genus Cryptomeria; species Cryptomeria japonica. The sequence continues at coordinate 622,054,300 of NC_081408.1, read as the reverse complement.
TTATATTTTATTTTGAGAGTCTACATATTTTATTTGAAAAGAGACAGCCTAGGAAAAACTTACCTTTAAATCATTTAACCCGAGAAAAAAAAATAAAAATATACACACACACACACACACACACATATATATATATGTATATGTATATATGCATATATACATACATATATACATACATATACATATACATATACATATATATATATATATATACATATATACATATGTGTGTGTGTGTGATATTTAAAAAAAATATAAATAAATAAAAATATATATAACTGTAAACCATACCCCCCACCTCGACGGGCGAAGCCCCACAGAGGCGCTGGCGGCGCCGCTACGGGACACGACTTGTAGGGGTGGCCTTGGCCGCCACTGCAAGCCGCACCCCGCAGGGACGCCACTAGCCCCTCGGCGGGCCGAGCCCCACAGAGGTGCCAGCGGCGCCACTACGGGATGCGACTCGCAGCGGCGGTCTTGGCCGCCACTGCGAGCCGCACCCCGTAGGGACGTCGTGGCACCACTGTGGGCCACAACTCGTAGTGGCATCTCGGCACCGCTATGGGAGGCCCCGCCCTCCTTGATTTAAAATGCCACCCCCTACGAAATCGCCGCCTCTGTGTCTTCCATGGCCACCACCTCCTCTTTCTATTTGCACACACAAAAAAAGTAAAGAACACACACATACACATGCCCTAACCCAACTTTCGGGATTGGGGCAAAACACATATAGATGATATAAAAAAAAATATGTGTTGGATGTGTAAAAAGTAAAAGAGAAGTTAGGGTTTTATTTTTTATTAATATAAAAAAAAAAGAGGGGAAAACCCTATTCTAATTTGAATAGGGTATCCTCGTAGACTTTGAACAAGACTATTATTTTATTTAACAACTCTTTATAATCTTATATATATATATATATATATATATATATATATATATATATATATATATATATATTCTTGGAGTAATAGCACATAGTTATATATGACTTATAAATTAAGATTTTAATTGGATTATTTAATCAAATAGTGAAATTTCTTTTGTTATTGAGTAGAGTATTTACTAAGGGCTTTATTTAAAAGCTAGTTTTAGAACCCTTCTTGGGTTTGAATTTTTATGGGGGAATAAAAATAAATACTTTGGAAATAGTTAGCCTTAGATGATAAATTTTATTGGCCAACTTTAATAAAATTTTATAGCACAATTGCACTATGGGATTAATCGACCCTAGAGTCAAATTTTAGGCAAATTATAATTATTGTTAAAATAAATAATAGGTTTTATAAAACTTAGAGCTAGGGCTAATTAATTTAGTTCCTAGGCAATTAATAGGCTATTTGAGATTAATAATATCTCTTGTAAATTTATTTAGAGATTATTGTTTAAACGAAATTATTATTATTTATTATTTGATGAGATAATAATAATTCTTTGGAGAATTAATATTCCGTATTTAATTTAGATTATCTCGCTTACTTGTTCTAATGTTTAGATTACTATTAGTTGAAAAGAAGCCAAACTTAGTTAAGACAAGACTTGTTAATGCGTTATTTAGCAAATTTAGTTTTATTAGGTTAACTTTTTTTTTTTTTTAAATTATTCCATTTGTGCCGAAAAGTTTGGGCATGACAATGTATCCTAAGGCATCAACTATAGTAGAAAATATGGGTTATAAAGGACATGGTCTTGGACCTAAGGAACAAGGAAGAAAAGCACCCATCTCACCAGCACCATACAAATACAATAGGGGCTTGGGTTACTCCCCAGTGCCAAAGGTCACTATTACTTTGACGTTGACAACTTTGATGAAGATGAATTCCATGAAGGTTACTTTGAATATCATGATGAATTTTTTTGACGAAGCCTATGTAAACACCGTCACCCCTATCATTCCTTCCACCCTAGCATACCTACAACTTGTACACCCTAAACTCATCGACTGGGACTAACAAGGGCCACCAACTCTTGACATCTGTGCTGACGATAATTTCCACTTGACATTACTAAACATGCGATACCTTGAAGATCACATGATTATTAATAAAATCCAACTTAAAAATGAGGCATACTTTGGTAGTCGGGTTAACTCCCTTAGTCGTAAAAGTGAAAATAAAAGAAAAAATAAATTCCCCTAGTGAAAACCTCTCCAAGGAACCTTCACACATAGAAAAAGTAAAAACAAAGGACATATCTTTTAGTAAAAACCTAGATAAGGTACTAGAAGATGAGTGACTTGACCTGCCTACCATGTTTCCCCTACTACAAGAAAGATCATCCCTATTGATTGAAGAGATTGACACTATCAACATGGGAACTGAGGATAATATGAAGAATGTACTTGTTGCTAAGTCCCTCATAGATTAGGAGAAGCTGAATACTATAAATTTTCTTAAGGAGACACAAATCAAATTTTCTTGGTCCTATGTTGACATGCCATCCCTAGATCTAGAACTAGTCATACACAACCTTGCCATCAAACCAGATGCAAAGCCAGTCAAATACGAACTCTGTAAAATGAACCCTAAGATTTCCTTGTCAAAACAAAATTATAGAAAATGCTTGATTTTGTCTTTATTAGACCCATTGACTATACAAAGTGGGTCTCCAACATTGTACCTTTTGGAAAGCCCAATGGGGGCATACACATTTGCATGAAGTTCAAGAATCTCAACAAAGATTGTCCTAAAGATGATTTTCCTTGTCAAACATTGACATGATTATTGACCTTACAAGTGGACATGAGATGATTTCTTTAATGGATGGCTTCTTTGGCTACAACCAAATCAAAATTGTTGCAACAGATCAACAAAAAATAACTTTTACCACTCCCCAGTGAACATTCTTTTATTAGGTCATGCCCTTTGGGTTAAAGAATGTAGGCGCCATATATTAGAGAGCAATGACTACCATTTTCCATGATCTCCTACATGACATCATGGAAGACTATGTGGATGATCTCTTGGGAAAATCAAAGACACGTGAAGGACACATTATTGTCTTAAGAAGGATCTTTGTGAGATTGGAAAAGTATAAGATATGGCTTAACCCAAAGAAATGTGTCTTTGGTGTTACATCTGGAAAACTGTTGGGCTTCATTGTGTCACACAGAGGAATTGAAGTGGATCCAGCAAAGGTAAAAGATATCATAGAAATCCCTCCTCCTAGGACACTCAAGCAGATTCACAATCTATAGGGTGAGCTTCAATCCATCTGATAGTTTATAGAATAGCTCAAAGACAAGTTCCATCCATTTTCCTACCTCCTACGTAAGGACACCAAGTTTTAATGGGATTGCTTGTGCCAGAAAGCCTTTGACAAACTCATAATATTTAGCATCTTCGCTAGTGTTGATGCTTCCTATTCTTGGGCAACCACTTCTCTTGTACATCTTAGCTACCTTAGTGGCCTTGGGGGCATTAATTGCACAAATTGATGATCAGGGTAAAAAGTATGTCATCTACTACATCGGTTAGACACTAGTAGGCTATGAGCTTAATTACACTCTGATTAAACAAGCATGCCTTGTAGTTTTTTTCCATACTCATAAGCTTAACCACTACATTCTCAACAACAAAGCCAAGCTCATTATGAAGATTGACCCCCTCAAATACCTACTATTAAGGGCTTCTCTTATAGGGTGAATTTCTTAGTGGGTTATGTTATTGAGTGACTTTGACATTGAATAAGTAGATTTAAAAGTGATCAAAGGGAAAGTAATAGTTGATCAGTTGGCTGACACCCCTCTACAAGGAGATCACCCCCTCATTATAGAATTTTCAGTTGATTCTATCATGGCAATCACACAATCTACTAAATGGTATCTTTACTTTGATGGCTCTTGCATGCAACATGGATCAGGGGCACACATTATGTTGGTCACCCCTTAAGTAGATTGCATACCCAAGTCCTACAAGATAGATTTCACATGCACAAATAATATCGTGGAGTATGAAGCTCTCATTATTGGTCTTCACCTAGCTATTTACTGGAAGATCATCGGCCCACATGTCTATGGAGACTCCCAACTTGTCATTAAGCAAGTCAATGTTGAGTACCAAAGAAAAGATGATAAGATGCTACCCTATCACTACATGGTAGAAACCTTTAAACAACATTTCACCTTCATCTAGTTTGCATAGGTTCATTGGAAAAACAACATAGCTATGGATGCCATGGCTACTATCATTTCCCTCCCGCATATACTGAAAAATAGTTAGAAATGTGAATTCTTGGTCAAGCATCTTCTAGTACCAACATATGATTTCCCTTATTTCAACATGGTATGTGTCCTTGTTGGTCCCAACTCTCTCTGGTATCAAGAAACCTATGCCTACCTTTATGAAAATGCAATTCTCCCTCACCTCACCAAAACCCAATAACAAACTTTCATTTGTCGATCTGCCTGTTACACTATCCTTGGAAATACCCTGTTTCAAAGGAACTTTGATAGAACTCTCCTAAGGTGTTTAAAAAAATAGGAGGCTGAACGAGCACTACATGAGGTACATAAAGGTATTTGTGGGGCACACTCAAGTGGCCTCACTTTGGCTAAGAAGCTCTTATGCACTGGATACTACTCACCCACAATGGAACAAGATGCATATCACTATGTCAAGAAATGTGTGTCTTGTCAAAAACATGGCAAAGTTTACTTTAGTGGCGAATATTCACCAATGGCGAATATTTCACGTCGGCGACCTGGAAAATGGTGAATATATTGTACCGACCAAGGGTGGCCATGTTGCCAGGAATTTATAAATATTCGTCAAATGCATGACCCAATCGCCCATTATTTTATGTAATTAATTGTATCTATGTGAATATTTCGCCAATAGAATCCACGTTTTCCACATAGTAAATTCATTTTTTTTGCCTACACTCTCTAAGGTTGTCTTAATAGATGACCATAATTCGCCAATAGCCATATAAAGATTTATTTTCTAGGAGGACCCAATTCCCCTGACATTTTGCGAACATGTATCTCCATTCACCCCAATTTTTGTCAACTCTATTATATTTGCCAATTAATTCGACAACCCATAATCGCCTCAGAAATTACATAAGACATGTTATAGTTAAGCGGAATTCACCAAATATTTGTATACCATATAAAACTGAATGTCAGTGACAAGACATTAATAAATGTCAATACTCGATTAGGATAAGATTCGATACATGTCTACTATCTCCAATTCCATTCCAAGGACTTTCTGGAGAACTACGTTCTCTTCAGAAATTTGGGCTGAAATAAAACTTCAACCATTGATCTACAATCATCAAACAATTTTAAATCATTGATGATTTTAGGTATGTGTAACGTGTCGATGAGGTCACACTTATCAATACATCGTGCAAAGTTCAGACTCGATGTGATGTTTCATTAATTAGATAACAAAAATGGCTATTAATAGATAACTAAAATGGCAATGAATTTATGAAATCGCCAATAAAATATTTATTTTACCATAAATAATGAAATATTAGCCAATAAAAGTAAATAATTTTCAAATGGTAGATAAAAATCACCAATACACTTAAATAATTTTTTCTTTGGAGTATAACTTTTCGCCCATACACTTATATATTTTTTCCTTTAAACAAAAAACATTTGCCTCCTATATTATATATTTTCCCCACACAATAATGAATTATTTGCCAGGATTTTATGGAATTTTCATACCCTAAAAAAAAAATTGCCAATACAAATTAATTTTTTTTTTCCAAATTTCAAAAACATTTTGCCATCATTATGAAATTTTCCCCCAAAAAATAATGTCTGATTCACTAGGATTTTACACTTTTGCTCAGGGGTGGTTTCTTAAAGTTATCCCTAAAACATGGTGACAAGATTCATGCACTGTCTCAGGATCTATGGCCATTCATTACACCCTAGCCTTTCTCATAGTGGGGGCTCGATTTCATAGGAAAAACGCATCCCACCTCATCCAATGGTCACAAATTCATAATCATTACCATAGAATACTTTTCCAAGTGGGTGGAAGTCATACCATTCACCTTTACTACTATCAAACAAATAGAAAATTTTATCCTAAATCACTTAATCTGTTGCTATGGAATCCCTTAGGTTATCATTACAGATAATGACAAACCATTCAAAAATTGGGACATTAAAGAACAATGTCAGAAGTTCGCTATCAAACATAACTTTTCCACTCCATATTACCCACATGGTAAGTCAAGATGAGGCTTCAAACAAAACTCTTATCAAAATTCTCAAAAAGACAATCAATGGAGTTGCCCATGTTTGGCACTTGCAACTCCACCCTTCCCTTTGGGAATACCGCACAAGCATCTACACACCCACAAGAGCCACACCATACTCCCTATTCTTCATTTCTAAATTTGTTCTCCCTCTTGGGATTGTGAACTGCTCACTTCAGGTGTCTCTGCAAAATATCCTCCCTGATGAACAATATAGAGTAGCCAGACTACAAGAGCTTGAATTATTATATGAATGATGTCTCAAGGTCTTGAATTATCTCTGAGTTTATTAGAATCACTTTTGACGTAGCTACAATAAAAAATTTCAAACCTGAGAGTTTGACATTGGTGATCTTGTTCTCATGTAAATTAGAGAAATCTTCAGGACCAAGGAAAGAAAGGCAAGTTTGAGCCTAATTGGCTTAGCCCTTATGTCATCACTACAAAATATGGTTCTGGTGCTTATCCATTGGCTACCCCTGAAGGAGAAACATTGGAGGAGCCTACGAACATCCTACACTTGAAGAAATTATATGCCTGATCTTTAGACTACCATTTTTCAAAAATTAAAAATTAAAAAAAAGTAAAAAAAAATGTTTTCATCCATTAGTGAAAACCTCTCTATGGCATTATGGGAAAGTACCTTGGTGAAAACCTGTTCATAGGCATCAAGGTAAATAAGTCAAATCCGCCCTCTATTTGGATGCTCATCACACCTACTTGCATCATTTCCACCTCGCATCCATAACTCCTTTGTCATTCATCTCTACTATATCTACCACCCCTCTCCTATTAATATAGGAACTCTTCACCCTGGTTGTCTCCCCCACCCATCCTTTAATTGGTCCTCCATCACCTTTCTCCCCCCATTGAGATGAAAAGATGTATTATGAAACCATGAATAAAGATCGACCCATCATACTGAGCTTTTATCCCATCACTCTGAGATTTTATCCCGTTACACTGAGCTTTCCCCCATATCCTAATATTTTCTTGTCAATATGAGCTTCTTCTTGACTTGCACATCAATCAAACAACCATACATGTTGTGCTAATCAAATTATAGCAACAACGCTCTCATCTGCATACTTTTCACTTCCATATGGTCTTTTTGCCACCCCACTTTTCGGTCACATCCACTATCTTTTCCCATTGGGATGCATCCTTCCCATGTTTTTTTTTCCATCCAAATCAATTTCCTACTCTTGGAAAGAGATATTAGTTAGCCATGTGTATTTCATTTTCATGATTTGACTTTTCACTTAGATTTTCTTTTGTGTCCCATAACTATGTTTATTTGGGGTGACCTTGATCATTCTATATCTTGGTATGTCTCGGGTTCATGTATATTGGGGAAGCCCTTTTGTGGTAATGGTGTGTTTGAAGGCTTCTCTTGTATGATCCAACAATCTCGCATTTACACCATCATCGATATTTGTAAACCTGTGTGCATTGAGATAACATATTGTTTGAGATTCTAGTCCTCACCTCATCCTATTTCCTATAATCAGCGGTGTAGAAGATTCGTGGAAATACCAAAACTAGGTTTTCTCTCCACATTACACAACAAAATCCCAACCATTCACTCATTCCATTCAATCATTTACCTTGGAGACTCCAATTTATTTATTCAACCTCCTATTTATTCTTCTATTTTACCTATTCCATTGTACATTATGGTTGACACATCACAAAAATTATACATCTCCATTGCATTTTGTTTGCATCTCCATCATAGGCCTCATTTTATTCGCATATGCATGTCGTCTTCATTATAGGAGTCATTTTTATTGTAAGGTTCATTTTAATGTCATAACCATTTTATTGTAAGGTTTATTTAAAATTTAGTTGCATTTCATCTCATAATCATATTAAGATTCATTTGTATATCATACTCATTTTAAGATTTTGCATATTAAGATTCATTTCCATTCGCATATCACTTTAGATCATAATCATTCTAGTTGCATTCATTTTAATTTTAAAATTTATTTACATTTTAGAATTCATGTCATGGCATTATCATTTCGTTTTAGACTTTATGTTGATTAGCATCTTAGGACTCATTTCCATGAAATACAATAATCATAATTATTGCATTGCATCTCATAATAATTTGCATTATCATTTTAGAATTCATTTTGACTTGGATTACACATTATAATTATTTTTAGGATTCATTTTTCTTCCATATGATTTTTGAAGAGTTCATTATTTTTATATATATCATTACATTTTAGATCATTTCATTTCATTATGCATCATTATCATTATCATAATCATTTCATTTTAGATCCTATTATATTCCAAATAATTTCATAACCATCCAATTCATATCATCATCATCATCATACATATACATCATTTCATATCATAAACATTTTACACATCATAAGTTATTCATCATACATATCTTGTAAATAACCACTGCATCATATAAACATGCATCCATAGCCTACCCTGCACACATAATAGGATAGGAATCATCATAACATATCCATGATCATCTATATCATCATAAACACACATCACATAGGTATCATGTAATCATGCATCTTTCATCCACAATATGCTATGAAACATCTCATACATCGAATCATAACACATGCATCCCATACATAATACAATCCTACATCTTGCATCATGCATCCATAAGCCATCCTACATCATAATCATGTCAACAATGTCATATTAATCACATTCCCATAAGCATACATCATCATAACATCATCATCATATGCATCATAGTCCATAAATGTCCATCAATAAGTACAAAAAAAAATGCATCATCACTAAAATCATGAGTCACCTCATATGTATATCAAAAAATGATGTGTTTAATCATAGTACAATGAAATATCATCCTCCAAAGGTCATCAAAATTCTAGAATCCTGGGCCTACCCAGTTCTCTCTCTATTTGCAACACCTATATCCCTACGTCTTCCTGATGGACCTAGTGGTGGCTATGGTGCTCACATGCCTACTAACTCTCCAGAGGTTTGACTGTGTCTAGTGGGTCTATGTACTCTCTAAAAATAAAGGTGCTCACTAGTTGAGAGTGAAAATATCTTGATACAACCCCTATAGTATTATACCTCTCACAAGGCCCTCTCTATAGCTCGACATGCATCTATGGCCTCTGTGAAAACCTATGACATTTGTGCTAGTATCAGTAGGTGCCAAAAAACATTTGCCTCTTCCCACACTACTCATGCCCTCATACCCTCAATCTTTGTTGCCACCTCCCCCCCTTAGGTTTCCTGTAGCATATCTACTATAGTATCGACCTTCTTGTGGTAGGCATCCCTCTTCACTATAACCACCTCAAGGGCCACCTATAGTGTGTTCCTCTCTACCTAGAGCCCATCAAACCTGGCCCTCTCTCTCTCAACCTCTTCCACTAGGCTCTCTAGGTGAGCCCTCTCTCCCTCTGCCCTACTCCTCTCTTAGGCCACCTCATCACCTAGGCTTATTGCTCGAGCCCTCTCAATATCCCACTCCAAATTCATCTGATCTAGGGTAGCCCATGGAACCATCGACACTTGTGGATTTACCTATAGTAGTGACGGTTTCACTAGTAAAGGTATTGTTGGTGGTGCCACTATAGGAACCTATACCTATCCCCCTGCCTAACCTTGTGCCTGTATAGGTGCTCCTATCACCTATGTCTATTCACCCTACCTCCCCCTCCTCTATACTCTTTGTGGCAATCTCCCTCCCCTTTTCCCTCCTAGGCCTCCTCTGCCCCCCCTCCTGCCTCCATCCCCATCAGATCTATCCCCTTCGATGACCTGGTTTACTAAGGGTACAATCTCATCTACTGCTAGTACTCCTATTATAGCAAGTTGGGTTGGTTAATGGAAATCCAACCATGCTGCATAAGTCCCTATGCAACCTGCATCTATCACATTTGGCCTCAGATCCCAAAGCATCAATGCCATCCTAGTCCAGATTAGTCATGCCTTAAAGGGCCCTATGACATCTCCCTAGGTTGCTATCTCTCATGTAATGTAAGGATGGGTGTACTCCTCACTAACAATATCCCACTGTAAACAAAACCACCACATCACCCTGTGTGGCACGTATTGATATATGACATGAACAATGTGACTGATCAACCAACACCATGTTTGGACAAAAGAAAGATGGTATGCATCACCCCTTCATTACTCACATAACCTGTAAGGGTGCCACATAAAATCTATCATCTCATTGAAGCATTGATGCTAGAGCCACATAGCCCCCATCCTGGTATAATGCAACAAGACTCTGTATCAGTCCACATAAGGATGTCAACACCACCGCTCCTTGATGCCAAGAGGATGACATACGACATACAACTATATGCTCAAACACCCACACATGTAGAAGAGTCACTCTAGTCCCCAAGTTCTTGTACCCTCGATAGACACACATGTAAATATCATGGTACAATTGCCCAAGTATGAAAGACCCCCAAGCATATTGAACCCCATCCTCCATGATGTAGTAAAGACATCTTGACCAACCAATAGAGAATCCATTCCCATTAAGATTGAGCATCATTCACCTATTGATTAGGCCACAAATATATATAACCAGTTTGGAATACGTCAGTGAGGCTCCATAGCCTGCTCTAGTACCATATGTGTTTGATCCATGGGGAGGTCATCAGTCGAGCACATGTGACACAAGTAATACTCTTCGCTCTCTAGTTGGTACTCTGGTATAACACTGGGAATTGACACTCGCAAGATACGCCATACATCCAATTATGTGATAAAATCCTTTCCAATAGGTAAATGAAAGGAATATGTATCATTGTTCCATTGCTCAATCATTTTTTTCATCATCATTGTGTGGGTGTGAATCCTCGGCCACCTGGATACCCAATCTATCCTACAATATGAAAGCATGACCCTCTCAGTTGTAGATAGCTTGCTACGAATCCTCATCATGGGACGCCAACACTCCCTCGACTGCAGTGGACCTAGCTCCTCCTGTACTCATGCAACCACTCATATCAACATTTTGTTATAAGATCCCTCCCATCCCAAGCCTCAAGGCATCACCCGAAGGCCCCTCAATTCTTCTCGTTCATCCCTTTTGCCTTCTCTACCCTTTAGGGTAGAGATGATGTTTCTACTTGCGGAGACGCTAAATCCATGACCTGAGAGCCATTCTGCAAAGCACAGATGTCAATCCTCAGGCCCTCCTTTATCTTTCCCCTACCTTGTTGTCACACATGTTGATCACTAGATCGTTGCTTGTGCAAGAGATATGTCGCCTACGTAGATGGGGATCTTCCATGTAGACGACAATCCTTGGGCATAGGCATTGATCAAGTGTTCAACGTTTGTGCCTCACTCCCCCTTTTTTCCTCATAAGATGCCCACATTTGATGCTACCTACCAAATTGATAAATCTAGGATAGATGTACGTACCAGTGGGCCATACTCGGGTAGTCGCTACAAGAGCTAGACTTTGTCACCGTGTTGCTCATGAAATGAAATCCTCACCATCTTGCTCCTTTTCTCTAGTATCTTTGTTGCTCATTGACTTTTGGTTGTGAAAATGACCCTTATATGGGCCCCGTGTGGCCTATATAAGCCCTTCCTTCGCCCCTTTGTTGCACTTTCTTTGCTTCTTTCTCTCCTTTCTTCTTCTTTTTCTGAGCTTCTTCATCCCTTTCCATTTTTTTCCTCTTTTTTTTTTGAGAATTTTCCTATAATTTTTTTTTAATTTCTCATTAAATTCTTGAAGGGGCATACCTTACCCACGTCTTCATGTTGGGTCATCTTTCTTTGTCTTTTACCCATCGTCAATTATGTCGTTGTGTAAAAGAGGGGCAAAATGTAGATGCCTAAAATTAATTAAATTAATATTTAATTAGTTTATCTTTTCCACATAATTAATTACATTAATTGTGTTAAATCCACCTCCCTCTTAAAATTAATTAAATTCTATATTAATTAATTTTATCACCTTTTCCTTTATAATTATTTTGTCAAAAAATAATTATATTTCCTATTCTTCTAAAATCATTTCACTAATCCCATGATTCCTATAAATCACCCCTCTAATCCCATAATCTATCCTATTTAATCCTAACCTAATCATGATTATCATTTCCTCCAATTTTATATCCCTCCACTCATTCTATGTCTTCATGTCCCATCCTCCTAACTAACCCTTCTCTCATAATCGCTCATTAACCCACCTAATCACTCCTCCTCATCATTTGCACATCTCTAATCACCTTTATTAGGGATGGGTCAAACCTTTTCCATAAATGGTCTTCCCATCTCACCCTCCAACCCTAAATGCCACCCACTTCTGGTCCATTCAAAAAATGTCAAATCCTTGCATATCCCCATGCCCCCTATTCCCAAGGAATTTTTAATTCCTTATTTCTTTATTCTTCCCACACATCCTCTTATTTGGGAATTTTTAGTTCCTCTTTTCCTCTCATAAAATTTTATATTCCTTTCCCCCCTTCCCAAGGTCCTTGAGGAACTCTTCCCATGTACTTGAGAAGTGTGGAGATAAGAAATGCCTTTAAGGCAAATCTCTTGGATCTCTCACTTGTCCTCTCAAGACCTCTCCCACTCACCTTCAATCCTAGATTTACATTTCACTTTGACCTTATCCATCCATTTTGGGCTCCTCCAATCTATAAATTGGAGTCTCTAACCTTCACAATAATATCCACCTTTTGCGAATTGTTATGTTGTCATTTTGAGCAATAAATCCATCCATCATATCCTTATTATGCCTAAATATTGCCTCACATAAGACAATCCATCTATCTCACCATCCAAATCCCAATCAATTATTGTGTAGCTGAGAGAAATCCACATCTATCCCATCACAAGGATCAAATCAAGTGGAGGTCTTTGGTCACACACACTTTCACTTCAATCTCAATCGGAGGAGGAGGAGAAGGAAGGCATAAAAAGGTTGATTGATTTGTTTTAATGTTTTGTTGTGTTTCATATTTTGATTTATGCAATAACCTTTTAAGCTCTTTTCTCCACTTCACCAATTTACAAGCTTGTTTGCAAACCTCATCTTGAAAATTCTTCTCCAAGCACTTCTTATTCAAGTTCAACTACTTCTAATTCTTCTCCAAGCACTCCTACTTCTTCAAGTTCTCCTGATTTTTCTTCTTCTCAAACTGAATCACCATATTCTCTCAAAGATACTTCTTCACCTAAAGAAGTATTATTAGGCTATTATTGGGGTTCTTTAATCTTTACACCTTCTTTACAGGAGAATATAAATTCCCCCCAAGAGAGCATAAGATTGAAAAGAAGAATGACATGGATGAATCTAAAAAGCAACCTACTTCTTCTAAACAACTCAGTAACAACTTTGTGGTTGCTTCTAAATCTAAAACCTCTTCTAATTCTTATACTTCATCTAATTATGACATTTACACATATGAGGCCCAACCTTCCCTTACATAAATGACCACTCTCTATGGTGTTGGTTTTCACTTCTTAGCCAAGAGTGGATATAATGGCAATGGATGTGGTGCACATGAACAAGGGATAAAAGTTCCTATATAGAATCATGTTCATGAAACATATTTTGGACTTGGATACAACCCCTTTAAACCCACCAAAGGCTCTAAGAGACCATCCCTTAATGTGAATGCCATTTTCTCTTCTAGTTCACTTTCATTAATACACCTTGAATACATTGATTTTGATCCTCATCCACCTTCCTTGGATATCTTTTCAACTGATGATTCCTTGGCCAAGTTTTTAGGATTTTATGATAGTCTTCCTCAATATCACCATAATCATGGATTTCCCTATTGTTTAGATGTTGAAGAATACTTTGGGAAGGACACTGAATTAGGTAATGATAACAATGATATGATACATTATTTTCATGTTAGCCAAAAATGTAATCTTCTTGTGAGTGATACCATTGATGTTAAGATGGATCCTTGTAATGAAGAAAAGATCATAAAGATTGGGAAGTGCTTAAGTGATGAAGAATAGAAAATATATTCTCTTATTACATGAATTCCTTGAAATATTTTCTTGGATTTATTCTGATATGCCTAGCATTGATCCTAAAATTTCCACTCATAACATTGTATTGATTCTTGATGCTAAAACCGTGAAGCAGAAGATTAAGAAAATAAATCCCAAAATAGCTTTGCTTGTTAAAGCTGAAATTGAAAAACTTCTAGAAGTTGGGTTTATTCGCTCTATTGATTATTACCCTTGGTTTTCAAACATTTTTTCCATTGCTAAACTTGATAATAAGATTAGAATATACACTGATTTTCGAGATCCCAATAAAACTTCTTTGAAGGATGATTTTTCGCTTCCAAACATTGATATGATAGTAGATTGTATTGTTGGTCATGCTTTTTTATCTTTTATGGATGGTTTCTCTAGATACAATCAAATATTTATTAATCCTCAAATATCAATTCAAAATTGTTTTCCCCACTCATTGGGGTACATTTTGTTGGGTTATGATGCCTTTTGGGTTGAAAAACACTTAAACTACCTATCAATGTGCTATGACTCTTATTTTTCATGATTACATGCATAAAATCTTTGAAGATTACGTTGATGATATCTTAGCTAAGTCTCATCAAGACCATGTTAAGATCCTTTGTCAAAATTTCAAAAGAATCCACAAATAAAATATGCACTTGAACCCGTGAAAGTATGTTTTTGGTGTGGATAGAGGAAAATTATTAGGGTTCATAGTGTCACATTGTGATATAGAGGTAGATACAAAGAAAATAGATTCCATAGTTAGAATTCCACCTCCTCTAAATATCTCTCGATTACGAAGCTTACTTGAAATATTTAATCCATTCGCAGGTTTGCTTCACAACTTGTGGATTAGACTTTTCCTTTTACTCAATTACTTAAGAAAGATACCACCTTTCAAGGGAGTGTTGACTGTCAACAAGCCTTTGAGGATCTCAAAAAATATTTGGCTAGTCCTTCCATCTTGCAACTTTCTATTCCTACTCAACCCTTCCTTCTTTACATTGCCGCTTCTTCTCATGCTCTCATAGCTTTATTGGAACAAGATAATAGCGATGGTAAAGAATGCCTGATTTATTATATAAGCCACACTTTACTCGATTATGAAGTTTGATATACTAAGATAGAAAGACAATGTCTTGCTCTTGTTTTTGTAACTCAGAAGTTGAGACGTTATCTTTTGAATGTGGAGACTCATTTTATCATCAAATTTGATCCTTCAAAACATCTCTTCTCTAAAATTGATCTTTTAGGATGCTTAGCAAAATGGGTTATTATGATAACTAAATTTGACCTCAAATTTGTCTCTCAAAAGGAAATGAAAGGAAAAAATTTAACCGACCATTTGGTGGATGTGTCTTCCCCCCTTACCTTACCTAATCAGGAATATTTTCTTGATGATTTTATCCTTCTTATTAATATTGATAGGACTTAGGAATTATACTTTGATGGATCTAAGTGTCGAACTGGTTTACCTTAGCTAGTGTTATTTTAATGCCTCATTCAGGAAAACTGATCCCTTTATCCTATCATCTCAATTTCCTTTGTACTAAAAATATTGTTGAGTATGAAGCCCTTATTGCTGGTCTAAAAGTGGATTTATCTCTTAATGTTCAATATTTGCGTATCTATGGTGACTCGTAATTGATTATGAGATAAGTTATAGGAACTTATCAAGCTAAACAGGAAAGATTATCACAATATCATGACTTGGCCTTATCATTGTTAGAGAAGTTTACTTCTTACACCATGGAACCTATCCCTCAAAAAGACAATTGACATGCAGATGCAATGGCAAGTGTAGCTTTCCTCATATCCCTTCAAGATTCTATGATAGATTATAATTTCACTATTCACAATCTTTCTTCCTCTACTATTACTAATAATTATAGTGACGTAACTTCTTGTTATGCTTTAGATTCTGTTGAATGGTACTCTCATATCTTGCAATATTTTACTGATGGTACTTTTCCATATTATACAAGTAAGAACACTAGGGCTAGAATTTGCAATCTTTCTATAAGATACATTATCCTTTCTAATGTCCTTTATAGAAGAGGTTATAATGGTCTTCTTCTTCATTGTCTCAATAAATCTGAGATGCTTATTTCTATTTAGTAAGAAGATCCAGGTGCTTGTGGGAGGAATTTTGTTGGTAAATCTTTGGTCCAAAGGTTGCTTCAAATGGGATACTATTGGCAAACTTTGGAAAATGACTCCTTTGCCTTTGTCAAAAAGTGTCATCAGTGTCAGCAACATAACAATTTGATTCACACTCTGCACATGAACTTAACTCACAAGTGGTCGCTTGGCCCTTCTCTTTGTGCGGTTTGGATCTCATTGGAAAAATCACTCCTCCCTCTTCCCAAGGACATAATTTCATTCTTACTGCCATAGATTATTTTGTGAAGTGGGTAGAAGTTATACCTTTTTTATCCTCTACAGCTGATGTAATCTATCGGTTCCTTCTAGATAACATTATTTCTCGCTTTGTTATACCTTCCACTTTGATTTCTGATAATGGTACCTCATTTAAGAACAAATATGTGAAGAAGTTCCTTGAGAGATATCACATTCAACATCGCTTTTATACACCATATTATCCTAAATCAAATGGTCAAGTTGAATCTTATAATAGGATTATTGATAAAAATATTCATAAGACTGTAAATAAGAATGGTAAGGATTGGCATACTCAGTTGACCTATGCTCTTTGGGCCTATCGAACAAGTGCTCACATAGCTACTGATACTACTCCTTACAATCTCATTTTTTGTGTTGACACTATTATGCCTTTGGAGTTAGAGATTATTTCACTGAGAATCTCTCTTAGAGGGATAATAGACGATGATTCCTATCAAGAACAATGACTTCAACAACTTGAAATGCTTGATGAACAATGCAAAAATGCTCTTGAGCATATTCAAGCCTATCATAAGGCTTTACAATGGAGTTATAATGACAAATTTATCAACATTCTTTCTCTATGGATTATTTGGTGCTTTATGAGAATCAACAAAACATGAATGTTTTTTTCGGAAGAAAAAGGAAATTTTATCCCAAACTGGCTTGGACTATGTATCATCACTAATATCTACAAATCAGGTGCCTACAAAACAGTGGATATGGAAGGTACACCTCTTTAGGAACCCATAAATGCTATGCATCTTTGTAGATATTAATCTTAGATATTTCCCTTCTTTTTCTTTTCATCTTCATTGTGTCATATGTTAGCATGTCTTCATTAAAGCATATGATATTAGATAATCATTATTTAATATATATTTCTTTGTTCTTGACAAACATCTTTTAGTTTTGATTGTCTTGAATTCATTATGTAATTTCTTAGGGATTTACATTTTGTTATGATGGCTTATCATGCAATTTTCTTAATGTATTGTGTTAAGTTACATCATGTTGTGTTTAATTAAGACCTTAATTAGATCACATTAGTCATGTAGTTTAATAAATACATTACATCACCATTTGTAGAATTTAATTAAACACTTAGTTATTTAGTTAAATCACAAATATATCAATTTAGTCATGAAAGTATTGGGAAATCAATCACAAAGGAATTAAATTAGATATACATGTACATTCTCCAATTTTTTTTTGTTTTAATCAAAGTAATATATAACACATTGTTGGGGGGAAGCCCCGCAGCTCAATGAAAGTTGCAATACCTGTTGATAGGGAGTTTTCAGGTTTGAGTCTCTTTGCCCATGCTTTGGGGTTGCCGCCTTTGGAGACCGCATGCTCACAGTAGGCATGGCAACTGATGATGCAAGGAGGAGCAGCAGAACAATAAGGAGGGAGGTATCAGGGGTCTTATCCTCTATAATCTCCATCACCACAACAACAACGACAACATCACCACTTACTAGAATTTCAATCATCATTATATTTAATCTCAAGAACATCAACTATATTGACTGTCGAACTAAAAGATTCACTTGTGGACCTCCAAATCATGAACCATTTGAATTGAGGGCACATATGAATGTCCCAAACACTCTACCAAATCCGCAAACCAAGATATTGCAATTCCGAAGAAATGCAAAGAAAAATACAGAACACTAAATAATACAAACAACTGAAAACCAACAACAATACTGAATCTCATAACTCGATCAAATCACCATGCGGACCACTAAAACTTTAGCTGAATCAACTAGAGATACTTATCTCAAAGACCTTTAATCCACGACAACTCATCTACAACATATTTGCCAAACCAACTTATTCAATCTGACTGCAACACTGAAACATATAGAGGAATATGTTGACATCAATGACAACACATCATTCCAACAAACTTCTCAACAATATCCAACATTTCATATCAAAATTTTGACTTTTTATAGGCGTTAGAAAGGTGATTTAGAGCTCTATGATATGGAATAGGTAGTGTTTTTATATTTTATTTTAAAAAATAATTATAATTAATTTTATTTTATTCTTCATTTTTAAAACATCAAAATCTCATGACTTTTTCATATGAATTCCCTCTTTCGTGATTTTTTTGTAACAATCATCTCAAAATACTTGAAATGCTAAATAAGTAATTAATAATAGAAAATTAAGGAATTTTACTGTTTAATAAATTTTGGTATACCATGTTATCTCTCTTTGTTCCTTTCTCTACCTCTCTCTCCTAATATGTAAACCTATCACTCCACCTGTTTGTTTCTTCCTCCCTCTCAATTGTTCATATTTATACATCTCTCTCTAACTCTCATTGAATCCCTCATTCCTTCTCTCAAGCTCTACACTTATATTTCTACCTCTTCATAACTTACTCCTCTTTCTCACTCTCTCTTCCCTAAGATTTAGACTAGTCTCTCTGCATTTCCTTCCCATCTCTAGCAACAAAATTCAGAGGGGACAAGGAGAGGGGGAGAGAGGTGAGAAGGAGAGGGTAATTGGAGGGAAGAGAGAGTATGTGTGTGTGAGAGAGATAGATTTAGAGGTGATTAGGTAGTGGGAGGGGGAGAGAGATAGAGTTAGAGGTGATTAGGTGGTAGGGGAGAGAGAGAGAGAGAGAGGGGGGGGGAGAGAGAAAGAGATCACAAGGGGGTGATTTTGGTGAATAAAGAATGAGAGAGAGAGAGTTTGGAATTATTATGGGGGAGGAGAGGGGGAGAGGGGAAAGTATCAACAAAGAGAGAAGAGAGATGGGAAGAGATGTGAAGAGATAGACAGAGAGATCAATTAGGGGGATGGGAAGATGGGGTGAGGGAAGTATCTATAAAGGCATAGGAGGAGAGAGGTGAGAGAGAGAGGGTAACTGAGGGGATAAAACAATGAGTGAGAGTTGGGTGTAATTTATGGATAAGAAGAGAGGTAGAGAGGTAAGTATCAACAAAAGGAGAGAGGGAGAGATGTGGAGAGAGGTGAAGAGAGTGACAAAGACACCATATGACCCTTAAAGACACCATATAGACATCATATGGTGTCCTAAGGGGTCATGTGATTTTCTACCACATGTGTGGTCCCTTAGGACCCCATATGACCCCTAAAGACATCATATGATCCCTTAGGACACCATATGACCCCTTAGGACTATATGATGTCCATATGGTGTCTTTAGGGGTCATATGGTGTTCTAACATGTGTGGCCCCTTAGCACCCCATATGACTCCTAATGACATGATATGACTCATTAGGACACCATATAACCTATTAAGACATCATATGACCCCTTAGCACACCATGTAACCCCTTAGGACAATATGATGTCCTAATTGGTCATATGGTATCCTAATGAATTATATGGTGTTCTAACACATGTGTGGCCCTTAGGACCCCATATGACCCCTAATGACCCCATATGACCCCTTAGGAAACCATATGACCCCTTTTAACATTTTAGTGCATGACATGACCCCTTATGACACCATATGACCCCTTAGGACAATATGATTTCCTAATGAGCCATATGGTGTCCTAAGGGGTCATATGGTCTTATAACACATATGTGGCCCCTTAGGACCCCATATGAATCCTAACGAAACCATATGACCCTTTAGGACACCACATGACCCCTCACAACTATTGGATTTTTGGTGAGATTGCTGCGAATATGTGCCTTGATGATATCTGAGAGATGCATTGTCATTGATGTCAACATATTTCTCTATTTGTGACAGTGTTGCAGTGAGTTCAATGTGTTGGTTTGTCTAGCATGTTGATGATCAGAGTTTACAAATTAAAGGGTTTGTAGAGGATTGTGTGTGGATGATTCAGTATGATTTTCAAAGGTCTACATAAAGATTTGAGTGATTTATGGTTATTGGTGTTGTGGCTAGTTTTTTTGTTGTTCAATGATGGCAGTGTTTAGTATTTTGATCCGTACTACTCCATATTGTAATATCATGATTTTTCAGATCTAGAGAAATGTTTGTAGCACCTAGGTGTATCTTCAATTTAAGTGGTTCATGGGTTGGAGCTCTGCAAGTTATTTTTCCAAGTTGTCAATCATTGCAGTTAGTGTTCTTGAAGTTCGATATAGTGGTGATGTAATTCTTGTAATTTGAGTTGTGGATGTTGTGATGCTAATTCATGATGCTTGTGGATGTTTTTGGATCATGTGCCTTTTGTGTTGGTGGTCCGTATTGATGATTTTCTCTGGTATGTTGGTATTTGGGGCTGACCAAATGGTTGTAGCATGTTGCGAATGTTTGCTGCATAATTCTTAGAGTTGTTTCAAATTTGCGGCATGTGATATGGATTCGTGCTATGTCTTAGCCAATATTGCTTGGTCCATATTTGATCTTGTAGCGTGTATGGTTATATTTTGTAATTAGGTGTTGTGTGTTGAGCTAACCTAGATCAGGGTTGATGTCATGTATAAATAAATGTAATATCTTTGTAATTATGTATGTCGTGGATGAGTGCATGTGTGAATAATGAATACATCTTTTGGAGGCAAAGAAGAAGTGTGAAGGAGTAAGTTTTTATGTTCTTAACTGGAACTGTAACCAGGCATTAGGAGATGTTATTCTTCAAGTTCATGATCTTTTGGATGTAATCTAAATCTGTTTATAATATAGTGTCTTCCTAAGGGTTGTAGCCCTTGTTTTTTTTGAGTAGTGAGCTCTAGGAAGTGTTCCTAAATGCATGTGCATTCCCCATTGTAATATTTCATATACTTCTAACAGGGTATCATCATATTGTGGGTAGGTTCCCACCATGGTTTTTCCCTTGACCGGGTTTTCCACGTCAAAATTCTTGGTGTAATGTATGTTCATGTTGTGTTGTTGATTTATGCTTTCATTGTTAATTATCAAATCTGAGATTAAAGTAAGTTCCTGCAATTTTTGGTGATAGCTTATTCACCCCCACTCTCAGTTGTCTACCCTATTTTTATAAACGACACCATATGACCCCTTGGGACCATATGATGTCCATATGATGTCCTAAGGGGTCATATGGCATTCTAACACGTGTGACCCCTTAGGACACCATATGATCCCTTAGGACACGATATGACCCCTTAGGACAACATATTGTCCTAAGGGGTCATATCGTGTCCTAAGGGATCATATGGTGTCCTAGGGGGTCATATGGTGTCGTTAGGGGTATATGGCATCCTAAGGGGCCACAAATGTATTAGAACAACATATGACCCCTTAAGACATCATATGGTCCTAAGGGGTCATATGGTGTCGTGAGGGGTCATATGGTGTCGTTAGGGATCATATGGGGTCCTAAGGGGTCACATGTGTTAGAAGACCATATGACCCCTTAGGACACCATATGACCCATTAGCACATCATATTACCTTAAGGGATCATATGGTGTCATAAGGGGTCATTTCGTGTACTAGGATGTTAAAAAATGTCATATGTATGGTGTCATGAGGGGTCATACAGTGTCCTAAGGGGTCATATAGTGCCATTAGGGGTTATGGGGACCTAAGGGGCTACACATGTGTTAGAATACCACATGAACCCTTAGGAAACCATATGATTCATTAGGAAATCATATTGTCCTAAGGGGTCTTATGGTGTCCTAAGGGGTTATATAGTATCGTTAGGGGTCATATGGGGTGCTAAGGGGCCACATATGTGTAAGAACACCATATTACCCCTTAGGACAATATATGGACATCATATCATCCTAAGGGGTCATGTGGTGTTTTGAGGGGTCATATGGTGTCCTAAGGGGTCATATAGTGTCGTTACAGGTCATATATGGTCCTAAGGAGCCACACATGTGTTAGGAAACCATATAAGCCCTTAGGACACCATATGACCCTTTAGGATATCATATTATCCTAAGGGCTCATATGGTATTGTCCTAATGAATCATATGGTGTCATAAGGGGTCATGTTGTGTACTAGGATGTTAAAAGTGGTCATATGGTGTCCTGAGGGGTCATATGGTGTCCTAAGGGGTCATATGCTTTTGTTAGGAGTCATATGAGGTCCTAAGGGGCTACACATGTATTAGAACACCATATGACCTCTTAGGACACTATATAACCTATTAGGACATCATATTGTCCTATGGGGTCATATGGTGTCCTAAGGGGTCATATGGTGTTGTTAGGGGTCATAAGGGGTCCTAAGGGGCCACACATATGTTATAAGACCATTTGACCCCTTAGAACACCATATGGACATCATATGGTCCTAAGGGGTCATATGGTGTTGTTAGTGGTCATATGGGGTCCTAAGGGACCACACATGTGTTAGAAGACCATATGACCCCTTAGGACACCATATGACCCATTAGGACTTCATATTGTCCTAAGGAGTGATATGGTGTCATAAGGGGTCATGTCATGTATTATGATGTTAAAAGGGGTCATATGGTGTCTTCAGGGGTCATATGGTGTCATTAGGGGTCCTAAGGGGCCACACGTGTTAGAACACCATAAGACCCCATAGGACACCATATGACCCATTAGGATATCATATTGTCCTAAAGGGTCATATGGTTTTCTAAGGGGTAATGATGCCATTAGGGTTCATATGTGGTCTTAAGGGGCCACACATGTGTTAGAATACCATATGATCCCTTAGGACACCATATGGACATCATATGGTCCTGAGGTGTCATATGGTGTCGTGAGGGGTCATATGGTGTCCTAAGGGGTCATATGGTGTGATTAGGGGTCATATGAGGTCCTAAGGGGTAACACATGTGTTAGAAGACAATATGACCCTTTAGGACACCATATGACCCCTTAGGACACCATATGACTCATTAGGACATCATATTATCCTAAGGGGTCATATGGTGTCATAAGGGGTCAGGTTGTGTACTAGGATGTTAAAAGGGGTCATATGGTGTCCCAAGGGGTCACATGGTGTTCTAAGGGGTCACATGGTGTCGTTAGGGGTCATATGGGGTCCTAAAGGGCCACACATGTGTTAGAACACTATATGACCCCTTAGCACATCATATGACTCATTAAGATATCATATTATTGTAAGGGGTCATATGGTGTCCTCGGGGGTCATACGGTGTCCTAAGGGGTCATATGGTGTCGTTCGAAGTCATATGGGGTCCTAAGGGGGAACACATGTGTTAGAAAACCATATGACCCCTTAGGACACCATATGGACATCATATGGTCCTAAGGGGTCATATGGTCTCGTGAGGGGTCATATGGTGTCCTAAGTGGTCATATGGTGTCATTAGGGGTCATATGGAGTCCCAAGGGGCCACACATGTGTTAGAAGACCATATGTCTCCTTATGACACCATATGACCCATTAGGACATCATATTGTCCTTAGGGGTCATATGGTGTCATAAGGGATCATGTCATTTACTAGGGTGTTAAAAGGGGTCATATGGTGTCCTGAGGGGTCATGTGGTGTCCTAAAGTGTCATATGGTTTCATTAGGGGTCATATGGGGTCCTAAGGGACCACACATGTCTTAGAACACCATATGACCCATTATGACATTGTATTGTCCTAAGGGGTAATATGGTGTCGTAAGGGGTCAGATAGTGTTGTTAAGGGTCATATGGGCTCCTAAGGGGACATGCATGTGTTAGAGCACCACATGACCCCTTAGGACACCATATGGACATCATATGGTCCTAAGGGGTCTTATGGTGTCGTGAGAGGTCATATGGTGTCCTAAGGGGTCACAGGGTGTCGTTAGGGGTCATATGGGGTCCTGAGCGGCCACACGTGTTGGAAGACCATATGACCCCTTAGGACACCATATGATCCCTTACGACACCATATGACCCATTCGGACATCATATTGTCCTAATGGGTCATATAGTGTAATAAGGGGTCATGTCATGTAGTAGGATGTTAAAAGGAATCATATGACATCCTAAGGAATCATATGGTTTCTTAAGGGGTCATATTGTGTCCTAAGGGTTCACATGGTGTTGTTAGGGGTCATATGGGGTCCTAAGGGGCCACACGTGTTAGAACACCATATGGCCCTTTAGGACACCATATGACTCATTAGGACATCATATTATCCTAAGGGGTCATATGATGTCCTAAGAGGTCATATGGGGCCCTAAGGGGCACACATGTGTTAGAACACCATATGACCCTTAGGACACCATATGAACATCTATTGGTGTAAATAAATATTCATTATGAATATTATTACACTTTGCTTAAGTTAACTTAGGATAATGCATCTCTTCGTAGTTTGGATTTGAGACACTTAGGGAAGTGTGCACATAGGGATATAGCTTGTAGGAGAAATTCCACCTTTTGTGGTCTTATTTTGTTGTTACACTCCACATTCTATGGGTCATCCACCTCTTGTGGAATATTATATTATTTCTCCTACCTACCCCTAGTATTTCTTACCTACCCTTGTTTCTTATTGAGGCACATGTCATGAGTGTGTGCTCATACATCCATATGGCCTTGCCTATATAAGCAGACCCATATTCATTGTATTGGTTAATCCAGTTGATCATTTGCATATTGATGAGAATACAGTTTGTTCTTGTCATTCTTTTATCTCTCTTTTATACTTTTCATTGTGCCCTTGATCTTGGCAAAATCTCACAACATCATATCATCCTAAGGGGTTATATGGTGTCGTGAGGAGTCATATGGTATCCTAAGGGGCCATGTGGTGTCATTAGGAGATATATGGGGTCCTAAGGGGCCACACATGTGTTAGAAGACCATATGACCCCTTAGGACACCATATAGCCTATTAGGATGTCATGTTGTCCTAAGGTATCAGATGGTGTCATAAGGAGTCATTTTGTGTACTATGATGTTAAAAGGGGTCATATGGTGTCTTGAGGGGTCATATGGTGTCCTAAGGGGTCATTGGGTGGCCTAAGGGGTTATATGGTGTAGTTAGGGGTCATATGGGGTCCTAAGGGGCCACACATGTGTTAGAACACTATATGACTCCTTAGGGCGCCATACATACATACATACATACATATATATATTTGTCTCTCTCTATCTCTCTATGTCTCTCTCCTTCTTTCTCTATTTCTCTCTCTCATCCTCTCTCTCTCTCTCTCTCTCTCTCTCTCTCTCTCTCTCTCTCTCTCTCTCTCTCTCTCTCTCTCTCCCTTCCCTCTGTCTCTCTATCTATCTCTCTCTCTCCCTCTCTCCCTCTCTCTCTCTTCCACCAAATAAGCCTCTCTTTCTCTAACCTCTCTTTTCCTCTCCCTTTGTTGATACTTCCCTCTTCCCCCTACCCCCTCTTTCTCTTTGTCTCTCTCTATCTCTCTCTCCACTTCTCTCCCTCTCGCGGTCTTTATCGCTCTTTCTCATATCTCCCCCTCTCCCACTTCCTCCTAAAAAATAAAATTCATAGGAGAAAGATACTCCACACACCTCATCAAGAACTAAGATACAAATATAGGTAACACAAAAATATATAAATTAGAAAGATAATCAAGATCTATTACCAATAGGGAGAGAGATCTCTACATAGATTAAAATAGAGATAGTGATGCAGGAGCACCCGTGTAGTTCTTACCAATTGGTTAGTTAGTAGTGGAATTGCTTGGAGATCATGGAATTTCTTCTTTCTTGAGAGTTTGGAATTGTGGTTTTGGGTTTATTCCCTTGTGTTTGTTGTATTTGTCATATTCGAGTTCCAAGGCATTTGGATTTAATCCCGGTGAGTTATTGATTTCGGTATTGGACCAGTTGATATGTTATTACCGGTTAGTCTGGCAGTGTGTTGAGCGAAGTTGGATCGGGTTGCGATTGATATTTGTGACTTGCAGATCATGGAATTATGTTTCTTGTGTCTTGTTCGATGTTCTCGGAAGACCACGTGATGTTTTGTGCATTGGAAGTTGTTCTTAATGATTTGAGATAACTTGTTATTGTTTACACATTTCTTGAATCGGTTGGTCTTTGGGCCGACTTGATCAAGTTATTATTATTTGCGGATGATATAAATAGAATTTTGTGAATCATTTGAGAGGAAAAAATACAAAAGATAGAAGACAAAGTTTAGAGATTGAACAAAGATGTAGAACCAGTGATATTCTGGTGTGGTGGACTGAAGCCGAAAGGGCTGAGGTCCGAATTAGGGTAGAACCAACAAACTATTTTTAAAGGGCAATTTTATGTGTAGATGATTTGCGGATCTGATATCTATGTTATAAGCATTATTTGTATCCTAGACTACGATCCAACATGTGACCTATGTAATTATTCAATTTGTTATAAGAATTGTTTATACTGTTTATCGGTTATGTATTATGTGATGTTATCGGTTGTTCTTTTTGCTTTATCTAGCATTGTTTTACTGGTTACCGGTATATTTTGCATGGTTTTTGTGTTAGGTTGCAAGGATGGGTTGTCCTTCATTAGATCTCCCTACCTTGACTACATCAAATGGTATCAGATCTAGTTTGTGAACCTGTTGTTGGAGGACCTAGTTATGTACCAGTTGGTTGGAGAGGAAGTTGAAGCAACTTGTGGACTTATTCAGATCATCGAACGTGAGGTAGAGAAAGTTTTGTAGGTAGATCGCCAATCCTAGAACTTGAGCTTGAGGAAGTTAGTGGGTGGAGACTTGAACAGATTGCCAATTGAGGTAGGCTGCAAAGTGGATGGGTAGATCATCAAGGAGAGGCAACCAAAATCTGTAGTCAGATCACCGAACCCCTGAGGCATTTGTAAGTACCTACTGACAAATCACCAAACTAGATCAAGTGATGGGACTCACTTTTCAATTAACCCCAAGAGTCTGATGCAGGAGCACCGATGTAGTTCTTACCAGTTGGGCAGTTAGCAGTGGAATTGCTTGGTGATCATGGCATTTATTCTTGTTTAAGAGTTTAGAATTGTGGTTTTTGGGTTTATTCCCTCATGTTTGTTGTCTTTGTCGTATTTGAGTTTCATGGAATTTGGATTTAATCCTGGTGAGTTATCAATTCTAGTATTGGCCCGGTTGATATGTTCTTACCAATTAGTCTATTAGTGTGTTGAGCAAAGTTGGATCGGGTTGCATTTGATCTCCATGACTTGTGGATCATGGAGTTATGTTTCTTGTGTCTTGTCTGATGTTCCTCAAAGACCACGTGATGTTTTGTGCATTGGAAGTTGTTCTTAATGATTTGAGTCGACTTGTTATTGTTTACACATTTCATGAACCGGTTGGTCTTTGGGCCGACTTGATCAAGTTATTATTATTTGTGGATGATATAAACAAAAGATTGTGAATCATTTGAGAGGACAGAAGACAAAAGATAGAAGCCAGAGTTTAGAGATCGAGTGAAGATGTAGAAACGACGAGATTCTGGTCTAGTGGATTGAAGCCGGAATGGCTGAGGTTTGGATTAGGGTAGAACCAACAGACTGTTTCTGGAGGCCGATTTGAAGTGTAGATGATTTGTGGATTTGATATTTGTGTTGTAAGCATTCTTTGTATCTTGAATTGCCATCCAGCATGTGGCATATGTAATTCTTTAATCTCTTATAAGAATTGTTTATATTGTTTACCAGTTATGTATTTTGTGATGTTACTGGTTGTTCTTTTTGCAGTATCTGGCATTGTTTTATTGGTTACCGGTATATTTTGCATGGTGTTTGTGTTAGGCTGCAAGAATGGTTTGTCCTTCATTGGGTCTCCCAAACTTGTCTGCATCAAATAGAGAGGGAGATATAAATAAAGAGAGAGGACAGGGAAAAAGAGATGTAGGAGAGATAAATGTATACAGAGGGAGAGAGATATTTATAAAGATAAAAATTCAAATATAGCTAACGCAAAAACATATAAATTAGAAAGATAATCAAGATCCATTACCAATAGGGGGAGAGATCTATAGATATATTAAAATAGAGATAGAGAGGGAGATACAAATAAAGAGAGAGGAGAGGGAAACATAGAGGTAGAAGAGATAAATATATACAGAGGGAGAGATAGATATTTATAATGATAAACATTCAAATAAGGAGAGATGTAAGGGTGAAGAGAGATGAAGAGATAAAGAGAGGGAGAGATAGAAGGATAAATAGAGAGAGATAGACATACCTATAAAATAGATAGAGACATAAATAGATATATAGATATTAAGGACTATGAAGAGAGAGGGAGACATATCTAGAGATTGAAAAGGAGAGAGGAAGATAGAGATAAAAATGAAGATAAATGAAGAGGGAGATGAACAGATATAGAGAAAGAGAGAGGTAAAGACAAGACAAATATATAAAGAGAGAAAAATGGATGGAGAGGGGTAAAGAGTGAGATAAAAAAGGAAGAGATAGAGAGATATAAATGAAGAGTAATATTGATAGATAGAGAGAGATTTATATAGTGCAAGAGAGTGATAAAGAGAGAAATAGAGATTATAGATAGGTATAGATAGAGAGGGAGAGAGAGAAAGAGGGAGATATAGAGATATATATATTGGGGATATAGAGAAGGATCGAGGGAGAGAGCCAAAGATATATAGAGAGGGAGTAAGTAAAGAGATGTATATAAAGGGAGAGATACATAGAGAGGGTGATAGAGGAAGAGAGGGAGTAATAGATTATCATGTATAGAGGAAGATATATAAAGATAGAGGGACATATAGAAAGAGAGATTGATAGGGAAAAAAATAGAGTTGTGAAGATGAGGATAGAGATAGATATGGATAGAAAGTGATGGAGAGAGTAGGACAAATGGAGGGAGAGATGGAGTGAATAAGTGAGATTTAGAGATAATGAGATATCAATATACATGAAGATAGATCTATAGGGATATAAAGATAGAGGGGACAAGATAGGGAGAGAAAGGAGGTGATAAATATGAGTAATAAATAGGTATAGACATGATAAGGTAGAGGAGGGAGATAAATAGAGAGAAGAGAGATTATTAGAGAGATATATAAATAAGGAGTGACAAGAATAGAGTGGGAGGGGGGAGATAGGAATCAAAAGAGGGAGATATATGTAGAGATGGATGTAACTTGGGAAATATCTAGATGTGATGAGAAAAGGAGTGGGATATGTAGATAAGGAAGAGATAGATAAAAAATATTTATAGAAGTATAGATAGACAAGTGATAGATAAAGGAGGTGATAGGAAAAAAAGAGACTTTGTATGCAAAATTTGTGAGTATTTAAAGTTTTAAAAATGAGTGATTAACTTCAAATGATTATAATTATTTTTTGGTCTATAAAGTAATAAAATTACCTTATCCATTTGATAGGTCTCTAAATTACCTTTCAAACACCTATAAAAGATTAAAATTTTGATAAGAAAAACAAAAGTTATGCCCATTTTACTAAGGTATGTTTTTTATGTTGAGAAAAATGGATATCTGTTTTAGAAACATATCTCTGATTTGGAAAAACATGACATCACAATAATGATGTCACAAAACGGATATC
Source organism: Cryptomeria japonica (assembly GCF_030272615.1). Classification (NCBI taxonomy): domain Eukaryota; kingdom Viridiplantae; phylum Streptophyta; class Pinopsida; order Cupressales; family Cupressaceae; genus Cryptomeria; species Cryptomeria japonica. The sequence goes on along the minus strand of NC_081408.1, from coordinate 622,024,267 downwards.
CTTTAATATCGAATATCCATTATTAACGAATAATTCATTATTAATGGATATCCGATAAAGGATATTCATTATTAACGGATATCCGATTTGGTCTGGTATTACCAAACCAAATTCAAATTTTGGCCAACCCATACAAAAAGTCAAAGCATAATTTGGTGTGTTTGGAAAAGTTTAAAACACTTTTTTTTCCCCATTTCCACTTTTTGGCCCCTCATGATCCTACACATACCCATATATATATGTATGCATGTATGTATGTATATATGTATGAATGTATGTATGTATGTGTGTGTGTAGACTATGAGTGACTCCTCGACAAGCTCCTTCAGTCTCAATCTATCACTATACCTCTATACATGGATGACTCCATACAAGCCTTTGTAAGCTCGCGTTGTAGCCTCTCCCTCTCCTCTTGACCAAGATCTAGCTCTATCTCTATGCTCACTTAGTCGAATATATCCTCATTTCATTGTTGAACAAATTAGAATGCTGAGAGGGGGGTGAATCAATATTATACTCAAATTCTAAAACTGAAATAGATAGTATGTTGATCTTAACTTAATCTTAATTATCCTTGGAAACATAGAAATGAATTGCATAATGCAGCCACAAAAGAGACACCAAAGATTATTATATGTGGTAAACCCAATAAGGGAAAAACCATGAAGAGGGCCAACTCTCAAGATAATATAACTAGTTATATGTGATTACAAAAACAAACACGCTACCTGGAGAGCTTAATACTTAGATACAATTGGCCTACTACCAGAAAAGCTTACTGCCAAAAGGAATGAATTGTGAAAGTTGAGTCTACACATGCATGAAAGCAATTCTAGTTAAAGCTTTGACAATTAACCAGTTACTTACAATAGATATGGTTAAGAACCTGTGCAAAATGCTTTCACCAACTTACAGCAATATACTAACCATTTGCAGCAAATCTAGTTAAGAACCTTTGCAAAACACTTTCACCAACTCACTAAACCAAACTGCTCACACTGATCCAATACTTCAGCTCTGTCACTTACCACTTCTATTCTTTTCTCATGCTCATTCCACATACATACACACCCTCTCTCACACATACATCTCCTAAGGAAATCTTACACACACACATATGTATGTATGTATGTAGGTATCAATTTGGAAATATATATCAATTCGGTCATTCAATTTTTTACAAAAGAACATAGCGATCACACTACAATCAATAGATCAGAATATCAATAGGGTTGTTCGAACCATAAATGAACACATACATGAAGCACCAAAAACAACACGCTTCCAGAATGCCACAATTATCGGACCACAAAATGCAGCACTTGGATCATAGTTAAGACCAAAAATTATGGGGGCACTAATCATTATTCAAGTTAGCATCACACATGACCATCAAACTACCAATTGAATGTTGCCAAAAATTGAGGAACCAGAAGAAACTAGAGCACAAGAATCTGCTCACCACAACATATCCAAATATACAACTAAAACATGACATCTGAAGAATGACTTCCAAAGAACAAGACCAAATGTCACAACCAACACCAAAACCTCTTACATCCATACGCTCGTGTCCTTATTATTCCAGAGCAACAATCATGATAAAAACTACAGCAACAACAACAACAATAGCAAGGATATGTAATTTGTAACATGCATACCTATCTTCCACTATGTTGTAAGTCAGCATATACAATATCTTACATATCAATCCACATATACAACATCTCATATATTAATCAACAACATCTCACATATAAATCTGAACCAATCCAGATCACCACATTTGACTTCAATTACAACATGGATAAGTAATTCCAGTAATCTCCCCCTTTTTCATTGATGACAAAATAAATATTGTTGGCAATTGATACTCAATTGGTTGGTTTCACTAAGTTGTCATTGATGGCAACATGGTATTTGTTCTGACTTCATGTTTTGGTTCTATGGTGTACTGGCACAAATACTGATAGAGCAGAAGGATTTCTCTGGTCATTGGCAATACAGGCTGACATGGTTTAGTAAAGGTTATTGGTATTGGAGGCCGACATATCTTGGATCCGGCATCGATAGTTGATTTTAATGTTTATGCATTTATGTTATCTGGTCAACATGTAAATTGATATTGTATATATATTTGTAAACTGACATAAGGCATGTAAATTTGTATAGGGTATATAGGTCAGTTTGATAGATCATTTTGTAATATAGAGATATAAGATAGGAGATTATGGATATGTGAATATAATACGATGTGAAATATATTAGAGAGATTATGTATTCATGTAAGGGTTATTCTGGTAAAAGGTTCAAGGTTTCAGACTAGAACAGACAAAGCTTAAACTGAAACTCTATTCTGGCATAGAAGATGCTATCTTAGCAGTTCACACTTCTCCAGATTGTAGTTTGGAATTTATGTACTTAATGAGGCTCCTTTTGTGATTAAGCAGTGTGCTCTAGGCTGTAAGCCTTCCTGCAAGTGCAGGATTCTCATATTTTGTATTATCTCTTCATATGGCCATTGGATTGATATTATGGGTCATAAATCCCACCGTGGTTTTTCCTCTTTGAGGTTTTCCACGTATAAATCTATGTATTATGGTTCTCATTTATGTGATTGGCTTATTGGTTGCTTTATTTCTTTCAATTATGTATGTAACGATATACCGATTGGTGTATGCATTTTTTAATAAGGCTAAAACTTATCATTCTGGTATAACACCGATTCACCCCCCCCCCTCTCAGTGTTATTGGTTTCCAACAATTGGTATCAAAGATTTGTACCTCGGAGGAAGTTTAACAACTTGAGGAAGATCCTGAAACAAAAATCCATAGATATGGATTTGGAGAAGCAACTTGAGATGGAACTTGAAGATTGTGATGTTGAAAGGTTGAAGAACTTAAAGCTATAAGATGAATTGAATTCTGCCAAGGAATTCATTCTTGTCCTACAAGAGAGGCTATCATCTATTCAAGCTAGGAGGAAGGAACTTTTGAAAAGTCGGGATGATGAAGATAAATATGCACTTAAGGAACAATGTCAGAAATTGAGTCAAGAGAACATGGTTATGAAGAATGAAATGCAAGTTATAACTATTAGGATGTCTAAAGAGATTGAGGACAGAAAGAAGAAGGAAGAAAATCTTGTTGTATCCCTAAAGAACAAATTTGAAGAATGTGGTAGGTTGGTTCATGAAAATGATATGTTGAGAACTAATTTGGTACAATCCTAGAGTAATGAACAAGAGCTTGAGAGACAAATGATAATTTTGAGAGAAGACTTAACTATTGCAAGTGAGTACAAAGAAAAATTCAAGATTAACACAACACAGCTAGATGAGTTATTGAAGAGACAAAGGCAAGTTGGAGATTCCAGTGGACTTGGATTTGAGCAAGGACAGAGTTCTGGTACTGGTAATGAAGATCAAAACCATAAGACACTGGTAAGGAAATTTAATGCTTATAAATTCAATGATAGATGTTTTGTTTGCAATAGATTTGGTCACATGGCTAGGCAATGTAGAAACGGAGCAAATCAGAACCCTGATTCTGCTCTCGGTAAATGTTCTAAATGCAATAAGTTTGGTCATAAGAAAAAATATTGTAGAATGAATGTTAAATGCTATGCTTGTGGAAAATTTGGACATATGGCTAATCAGTGCAGGTCAAGCAATTTCATCAGTTTTAGCAAATCAATTCAAAGGAACAATGTTACGTGTTTATGTCAATGGGAGATTAGGGTTTTTATCAAAGGTTAAAAGGTCAAATTGACTTCATTGTTAATCACCTTGCATTCAGAGCAATTTCAGAGTGATTTAGAGTGACTAAGTGTGATCAAAGGCAATACAGAGCAATCAAATTTCTTCTTGAGCAATCTCACTGGCGTTTGGAAGAATTTGTTGGAGGTTTTCACTGAGAGCGATCAAAAGGTATTTATCTTTAAACATGGAAGTGAGATCATCATCTATTCATTTTTTCATTGCAAACCCGACTAGGGTAGAGGTCAAGGACCACCCCAAGCCAATTTTCAAGCGGTATCCACATGTGGCTACTTTGGAAGATTCGGTTGGAGCTTTTTCTCGCGTTCCAGAGGGAGTTGTCTATGTAGAGGATGTTAGGGCATATATTCACTATCACATCGAGGACTTAGGAACTTCAAAAATTAAGGGCATGTATATGAGAGATGATGGGAGAATTGGGAAAGATCAAATCGACATTCAATCATATTGAAGACCTAGGGTTTACTGACATTCTAGATATTTTAGAGTTTGAGGATGAAATAATCAGATACGTTTTGAGAAGAGTACATGGGGAGTTTATATGGATGAACAGACCTTTCAAAATCACCAAGGAAGCCATCTGGGCAATTACTAGTTTGCCATCGGTTGGACAACATCCAGACAAGAAGGTCTCAAATGATTTCGTGAGAAAGATCACCGATGCAACATCTGACAAAAGATCCATGAAAGTGAGCACTATCACCGACATGGACATCAAATTTGGTAGCATGATCATTGGGTATAAGGTAACTTAGTCAAATCGAATGAATTATGTTTCCAGTTCATGCATTTTGGCTGCATACAGAATGATGAGAGAGAATGTAAAATTAGATCTATGAGGTTGGATGCTAGATGAGTTGTTAGTAAACCTAGGGAAGATTAAGGGGGAAAAGAAGGGTACATTTTGCTATGGAAATGTGATAGTTTGCCTGATGTTATATTTCATGAATGATACACCCGGTATTGGTAAGAGGCAATGGGCTTTTGACATCCCTGTAGGAAGACAATTGAAACAGTCAATTGTTGCTTTAGGAAGTCAGAGAGATGATAAGATATGGGGATATTTCAAAGCATTCCAGAAATATATGAGGTCTAGGGCAAGGGTACCTAAGCATATTGTAGAAAAATATTCAATCGACATATGCTTCATGGTAAAGAAGGATGAGACACTCATGAAAGAAGTTAAGCCCCGAAAGATTTGGATTGAATAAATGGGCTATGAGGTGGATGCACATATTCTTGATACCTATGCAAAAATGTTGATTGACATACCAATTGATGAGGCAGAGAAACCCTATGGTACTGCATAGCAAAAAACTCAAGAGGTTGAAACAGAGTTCAACCGGAAGAAAAGAGAGAGAAGCAGGAAGGAAAAGAAAGAAAATTTGTGGAGAAGGTCTCTAAAGACATCAAAGCACTAATTGATGTTGTCCCAGAGAAAGGCAGAAAGAGGAAGGATCCTGCAGTTCATATTGAGCCTGTTACTATAGAATCAGAATCCGAGGATGACACACCATTGGCATTTAAGAGGGTTGTTAGAAAGAAACCAAAGGAAGCAAAGGAAAAAGATAAGAAGCAACTGGTTAGGAAGGTTACAATCAAAATATTGGCATCAAAGCAAGCACCAAAAACTACATCTATAGTTGCATCTGGTATTGCAAAGAGGAAGAAGAAGAGTGGCATCGACTTAGCAATTGAATTTGGTAATGTGACTATCATACCACCTAAAACTTGTGCAAAATTAGTAGATGAAATCACTAAAGATGGCATGTTGAAGAATGTTCAATTATACTATGAACAATTAGAGGATGATGAATAGAGAGACGTAGAGGAAGCAATCTTATTATACTTGGATATTTATAAGAAAGCCTTAATAGAAATAGAAAATCAAATATCGGCTGAATTGTATAATATATTAGATGCTAGAAGATTATCAACTATGCAAGAAGATAAACATATTAATATTCAAGAGCTATTATCTATCTGTGTTACTATTTCTCCTGATGAAATTGAAAAGACACTTGAGGTGGCAGACAAATTTTTTTTCAATAGCAAGCATAGGATAACTAGTCTGATGCTAGGAAGAGTAAATGAAATAATAAAGGAGACTAAAAAAGAATGGGTTAAATTTCTTGGAGAGAACAAGGGATTCTTTACTTCACCGGAAACCAAGACAAACACTGTAGATACCCTAGTTGAAGGAAAAGGAAAGGGGATTATGGGTACTTCTCCCTCAGTTTTGAAAAATATTAAGATAGTGGAAATTGACCCCCCAGTAAATATAGATGTACAGACAAATATTGAAATACCGATTAACACAAGAAGTGATCAAGCTAATATTGTACATGATACTAATATTGAGGATAATTTTCCTCTCGATACACATGTACAAGTTGAGGTTACAGTTCCTACAGAGGAATCAACAGTTACACAGATTGCAGCAAGTGGCGAAGCCACCGGTGCAAGTGAGGAGGTTATAAAGGATAAATCTTCAAAGGAGAAGGTAGGGGAATCTGGTAGGGAACCAGTTGTTGGTCTATCATTGTTTTCAATTGACACTTCATAGGTAGGAAAAAAAACATCATAGAGATGAGTCCCATGGAACTGATGTTGATGGCAGCACAAAAATTGATGAAGGAGGGATCCACAGATAAAGGGATTATAGATCAATCAATCAATGTTTTACATCGATTGGTCCTAGAGTGTAAGAGTGAAAATGACGCGAGCCCATCCAGAAATCTTAAGATAATCACTGAGCATATTTCAAAGGATTTTCAATCCTTATAGCAAATCTCAAACCGATAAGCACTAGAAAGGTTTACTCAGGCTAAGTGAGTTGCATTTGATCAGGTAATTGAATCAGAGAAGAAAAAGATTGATGAGAAGTTGATACTAATAGAAAATTCTTTGAAGCAATGTACAAATATATATAGGGTATGTTGTAACTTGTAATACTGAAATACTTACAACTAATGTGCATAAAAAGAGAAAAGAAATTCAGGAGAAAATTGCAAGTATAGCTAATTCTTTTGACGGGCTGATTTCATTGACTACATCAATTGATGGTCAAATTTTGATTTTGGAGAACCAAATTTCTACTCTTGAGAAGGAAAGAGACAAAATAATAAGAAGAGCTAGAAGTCTGAGAGGCTTGGTGAGTCCCTAGTTAGATTCACTCAGTGTACACAAGAACAAATGCATGGAAGGTAAATGCGAAAGAATCTTTTGCACATTTATTGAGTGAACTTGTATCTATTCTGACACATTCAAAACTGGCTAGGATACTTATCTAGAGTTATTGGAGAAGGCTTATCCAGAAATTTTGATATTTTTCAAGCTCCGGTAAGACATTTTTGGGATATTCATTGTACAGTTCTTATTCTTTGACATTATTTTCAAATTTTTGGATGTCATTGATGTCAAAGGGGGAGTATTATAGATGTGAAAAATAATAAAAGGATTTGTGTGCATTAGGGGGAGTAATGGAGTTTTCGAGATATGGAGTATTTTGCATATTCAACTCAGGGGGAGCAAGGTAGGATGAAACCTTGACCATTTTTCACATGAGTGTTTCCATCAATGCCAAAGGGGGCGATTGTTGCAAATTGACACTCAAATGGTTGGTTTCACTATGTTGTCATTGATGACAACATAGTATTGTGTTCCGGCTTCATGTTTTGGTTCTATGGTGTACTGACAGGCACTTTACAGATACTTCACCAACACCGACAGGGCAAAAGGATTTATTTGGTCACCGGCAATACATGCCAACATGGTTTAGTAAAGGTTATTGGTATTGGAAGCCGACATATCTTGGATCTAGCATCGAAAATTGATTTTAAAGTTTATGCATTTATGTTATCTGGCCGACATGTAAATTGATATTGTATATATCTTTGTAAGCCGACATAAGGCATGCAAATTTGTATAGGGTATATATGTCAATTTGATAGATCATTTTGTAATATAGAGACATAAGATAGGAGATTATGGAATTGTGAATATAATATGATGCAAAATATATCAGAGATCATGTACTCATGTAAGGGTTAATCTGGTTAAGGGTTCAGGGTTTCAGACCAGAACAGACAGAGCTTAAACTGGAACTGTATTCTGGCATAGAAGATGTTATCTTAGTAGTTCACACTTCTCTGGATTGTAGTCTAGAATTCTATGTAGTCAGTGAGGCTCCTTTTGTGATTAAGCAATGTGCTCTAGGCTGTAAGCCTTCTTGCAAGTGGAGGCCCCTCATATTTTGTAAAATCTCTTCATATGGCTAGTGGATTTATATTGTGGGTCACAAATTCCATTGTGGTTTTTCCTCTTTGAGGTTTTCCACGTATAAATCTATGTGTTATGGTTCTCATTTATGTGATTGTCTTCTGAAATATTCTCTTATACTTCTCCTTCAATTCCAAAAAGAGAGTTTTCTAAGAGTTCATCTCCAAATGGATACTCAAGCTCAAACTATCATTTTGTACAATTATGTCAACTGCATCTAATAACAATATGAGAATAGAGATTCTCTGCACAGACTTCTTAGCTTCAAAGAGAATACTAAAAATATGCTCTAACTGAGGTTCAAAAATCTCTTTTACTTTCAAGAATATACGTACCACATCTTTTTTTCTGATAAAATGTAAGATTTGATTGCAAGGAGTTTATCTTTATCCTCTGTGCACCATCAAGATCACTGAAAATATCAAACACCTTACCCGAGGAACACAACTCAGATTCAATAGAGTCAATTTTTTCTTTGAAATATTCCACAACAACAAGCCACTGGAAATGGTATCTATAAACTTTTCTTACTTCTGCCACAAAAACTCTCATATCCTTTATGTCTTTAGATAATATATTTTGAGCATATATAAATTTATTTTCCATGTCATCCTAAATATCTTCTTTAGCAACCGATGCTTTAACAAACTGCTTTAGTCGATCTTTAAGCACTTCACACAAGACATCTAGCAAGATGTCTACAATATTGTCCAAAGAAATATAGTTCTGGACCAGATAATTAACTAGAATTCCCTCAATTTGATCTTTGATCATAGGAGAGATTCTCAAGGCACAATTCACCAACCTTTTTCAATCCAACTTCTTCCTTTAGAAAACTGATAATATAATCAACACTACATGGATCATCCTCTTCATCCTTTCTTTCTTCAACAACATGCTTATCCTTACGATAGATGATTCTGGATCATCCAGAGAAATAACATCATGTGAAACTTTTCTTTTTGACTTCATTGATTATGGAGGAGACATCACACCTTTCCTCTTTCAACTTTTACTATCGAAGGCACTTCCTTCAAGAATATTGGCATAACTAGGAACTTGATTGGAGAACAACTTATTCTTCTGAAACTCTAAGAAATATTCTTTGCATGCCACGTCTTTTTTTTCCAAACAAGATAAATATCTAAAAATTTGTTTCCAAACAACAATGTTCAATTTCCATGAAAAATTCTCTTTCAGAGGTAAAGACTTTGTGAAATAAAGCATGAAACATACAATCAAGGAGCCAAATCTGAAAGGATAACCTTTTTCCTTAGTCATCTTGATGTTTTCCACCAACTCTGCTCTCAATAGCTCACATAAATCAAATTTATTATCTTCTCTCACCATCTGATGTGTAATGTATGTGGGATGCAAAATTCATTCTTCTATTAACAAAGTAATGTATTAGAAACAAGGGAAATCACGAATCCCTATCCAAATCAGAATTTAACAAACAATACAATGAAATAATGCAAGATCAAATAAAATAGGAATTATAAATCAATTCAAATAAAACTCCCTATTCCAAGATTTGCATATTGCTTCCATTGCTCTTCTCCTATTCATGGTATGATGGCTCTCAGATATTGCGCTGGTAACCTGCAAGTGACACAAAGATTCAAAGTTCATGATTGTTGAAAATAAAGATTGGATGCTCAATTTATAGATAATTGGTGCAGGTTGATTGAAAGGTGGAACAAATTGATCAAGAGGTGTGAACTCAGGTGAGCTCAAACGCAAGTTGATAGTTGAACTGTTGATTGTAGGAGTGAAACTCAATAGATTGAATAGATTAATTGAGTCAACTGATTGAGAAAAAGCTGACTGAAGGAAGAAAAAGGATGATTGGTGGAAATAAAGAAAATGACACAGAGAGCTTAATTTAGTAAAAGCTAACTGAAAGATGAAAATAGAAGTTGGAGGGATAAATGATTTAATTAATTAATTGATTGAATTAATTGATTTAGCATGTGCTTGCATTTAGATTTAGATTATTAATTTAATCTTTGCATGAGATATTATTCAAATAATTGAATTTATTAATTCAATTTAGCATTTGAATATATTTAGAACTTGACTTTGATTTTCAATTTGGTTTTTGAAATCATGCACATGTACTTGAATTTGGAAGAAATTAGAAGAATATGAAATTGAACAAAATTAGAATTTGGGGATTTGGAATTGGAAGAATTAATTAGTTAATTAAATAATTTAAAGAAACTATTTAATTATGTAGAAATGGAATTTAATTAAATAATAAAGATTATTTAAATTAAAGGATTAAATCACAATTAATTAAATAATTAATATTTAGAAAAGGGTTGAATGATTAGTTGATTAGAGATAGAAATTGAATAATTAGTAATTTATTTAAATAATAAAGATTATTTAAATTGGGGAATTAATAATAATTAATTAATTAATTAATATTTAATTAACATTAGAAAATGATTAAAATGATTAAATGATGATAGAATAGGAAATAGAATAATTAGTAAGATAATGAGGAAATATGAAATGAGAAGAATTTAGAAGAATAAGTGTAATTGACTTAATTAAATAATAAAGATTATTTAATCAATTAGAGGAATAATTAGTACATGATCAATGAGACATTTTTAGGTGTCTACAATGTATACAACAATAGCCAAAGTATAACCTTCTCTATTTCTGAAATAGATCTTCTAAGATATTCCACAAGCAACATACCTTACTGCAGGGTCAGAAATAGTGTTAATTATGAGCACCCTTTGATCACCTGAGACACCCGCTAGGGTTTCAAATTCTTTGTTTTTGATCAATTTCTTCACATAAATGGGTCCATTATTCACATAAACCAATCACAACAAAAACAACTTATTTCAAAATTGGATATCATTTGTCCAAAATTATATGATCATCCTCAATGCAATTCAAGAGATATTTTATCATGTCTTCATATTTAAACTAAGGAAACTCATTCCGAAGATCTAAACCCTTATGCCCTAAACCTTTTATTTCTTGCATATCTTCATTTGACGAAGATTTTCCAATTTCATAATTTTCTCATGATTATACTCATTGAGGCACGCATTATCAATTATCTAAACAATTGCTATCTTAGAATCCATAGGAAGAGATATAAAAAATACCTTGTATACAAACCAAACTCTGAATCTCCTTTTTTCTGCTTACTCTTCTCTTCAACTTCTTCAACATAGGATGCAAAAATGATTGAAATATTGAAGATTAATCTCATTCAAGATTCGCTGCTAAAAGTGTCTTATCAACATGACGTCAACCAAAAAAATTTACTCTTTTGCATGCGTAATCTACCAGAACATACATCAGCAGCAAGATCAACACTAGTTTGTGTTGCCACAAGCATTCCCTTATCACAGGAGGACAAATAGATTTTTCATTGAATTCCCCCCTGAGCACAAACTACCGGATCAGTTAATAGAGGAAGAAGCACCCACACAATATTCGAGTGTGGAGGACTTAATAGATTCCTTCTTTTTCCATACCATGACATTCTTTTTAAGTTTATTTTTCAGAGCCTTCTCATTCCTACAATTGTTAGCAAAATGTCTATATGTGTTGCAATTATAGCACTTAGCCTTCTTTTGTCCCAAATTCGCTAAATTTCCTCTGAATATGTATTGATTAGCTTTATAACCAAATTTATGACATTTGTGACATTTGTGACAATGAACTTGAAAAAACACATTCACTTGTGATCCATTCATTCCATTCACAAACAATATATATCTTCTATTATTAACTTGATTATTGTAGTTGTTAGCCTTTGTCCAGAATTTCCACATCTTAAGTATTGAGTATTTTGATTTACATTTCTTCTGCAATCTATAGCTTTATGTCCAAAATAATTACAATGAAAACAATATCCATTAAATGATGAGTACCTCTGAGCATTATGTTGTTGAACCGAAGGTCTTAATGAAGCAGATCTGGGAGTCCAAACTTTGTTCGCACCTTCAGTCTTCTTTTCCATGTCCATCTTTTCTTTTCCTTTACCTTTGTCTTTTAAACAATCACTGGTGAATCCTTATCCTTGTGTGCTTTTTGCATTGACAATAGTTGATCCAATAATGCACCACTTTCACTAACTTTGGCTTTTGATCTTAGTTTAAACAATTCTTGTTCTAACTTCCCATTTTATTTAGACTTCAAATTAACTACATTCTTCATACTTTCTTCCACTTTCTTGCTTTCTTTTATATATAATTTTAGGTTCACAATAGTCTCATTTTCTTGCTTCAATTCATTGCTAACTTCTCTATGTCTTTCTTTGAACTTTTGGATTTGATCTCTCATCTTCTTCACACATTCATTTGTTACCTTCACATTCTCTTTCAATTCTTCATTCTCAAATTCCACACTTTCAAGATCTTCAAGGGTTGTCTTCAATTCTTCATCCAATTGATATTCTCTATCCATTTCCACAGGAGCCATCTATTCAAATCAAGATCTTCCTCAAGCGGTTAGGCTAGCAACAAGGAACCAAACGTTGATACCAATTGATAAACATATTGGAATAATGAGAGAGGGGAGTGAATTAGTATTCTACTCAAATTCTAAAATTGAAATAGATAATATGTTGATATTAAATTAATCTTAATTATCCTTGAAAAAATAGAGATGAATTGCATAACACAACCACAAAAGAGACACCAAATATTTTTATGTGGAAAACCCAATAAGGGAAAAACCACGAAGAGGGTCAACTCTAAAGATAATATAACTTGTTATATGTGATTACAAAAATAGACTCATTGTCGGAGGGCTCATTGCCCGGAGGGCTCACTGCCTGGAGAGCTTACTACTCATATATAATGGGCTTAGTGTCGGAAAAGGTTTACTACCAGAAGGAGTGAACTATGAAAGTTGGATCTACACATGCATGAAATCAGTTCCAATCAAAGCTCTGATAATCAACCAATTGCTTGTAGCAGATCCAATGAAGAACTACTGCAAAACCCTTTCACCAACTTACTTAAATATACTAATTGTTTGTAGCAAATCTAATTAAGAACCTTTGCAAAATGCTTGTTTCACCAACTCACTACACCCAAATACTCACACTGATCCAATACTTCAAGTTTGTCGCTTACCACTTCTATTATTCTCTCATGCTCATTCCACTTGCATACTTCCACATACATACACACTCTCTCTCACACACACATCTCCTAAGAAAATATTATATATGTATATATGTATCAATTTGGAAATATAAATCAAGTTAGCCTTTGAGATTTTTACAAAAGAACATTAGCGATCACACTATAATCATCGAAGTAGAATATCAATAGGGTCATCTAGACCAGAAATGAACAAATCCACAAAGCACCAAATAAAACACATTGCCATAATGCCACAATTACCAGAGCACAAATTGGAACACCCAGATCATAGCTAATACCAAAAATTATTCGTCACACTAATCACTGTCCAATTTAGCATCACATGTGAAAATAAAACAACCAATTGAATGTTGCCAGAAATTGAGGAACCAAAAGAAACCAGAGCACAAGAATCTTCTCACCACAACATATCCGAACATACAACTTGCAAAGCACAAGACAAAATGTCACAAGCAACACCAAAACCTCTTATATCCATACACTCATGTCCTTATGATTATAGAGAAATAATGATAACAAAAGTTGAGACAACAACACCAACAACAATAGAGACAACAAGGATCTGCAATTTATAACATACATACCTATCTTCCACTATGCTTCAACTCAACATATACAACATCTTACATATTGATCTACATATACACCATCTCATATTAATCAACATCAACTCACATATCAATCATCATGTACAACATCTCACATATCAATTGAGACCAATTTGGATAACCAAATTTTACATCAATGACAAAATGGATAAGTAATTCCAATAATATCTCAATAGTTGTCTGACACTCTATTGTGGTCTTTGCATGATCTATGAGGACTTTGGAATTCATGATGTAGTGATGATATCATTAAGTGTGTGATGGATAATATTGTGTCATCCTTGCATACTAACTGTAGAGAGTAAGAGAATGTTATACATACATCATCATACAAATAAATTTTAAAACTTGATTTGCCAAATAAATTCTTACCTAGATCTCCCTCCTACCAAGTAGGATTGGATATGATGGGAGCCTGTGATATGGTAGTCTATGGTATGTCTCCACTACCCGATTTGTGCTCATATCACCTCTATATCTCAAGATGTGGCTCTGATGATGAGGACATGTGTAGCCTCAAGATTGACCTCTCTAAGGTTGTCTCCTCTGATCTCTCACTGCATCCTCTCCTTTTTCCTCTACTACTGGAGGATCTATGACTCCAGTATCACCTCCTAGATGATCAGGTATATCCCCTTGCTCCTAATCACCTTCCTCCTCCTCATCTTCCTCATCCTCCTCCTCATCTTGATTATCCTATCCATCCTCACCGCTAAGCTCCTCTAAAGCCTCCTATCCTCTGTCCTCACTATGTGAGTCGAATGATCTCATCCATGGGTCAAGATTATCTCTAGGGTAGTCTAATGGAAAGATGGCTACGGGGAAGCTCCTCTCCCACTATGTGACATAGCTCCACTGAACCCCAACTTCATCCTTTAATGGGGGCACGAATATATCTGCCTCATCATCATCAAAACCTGTAAGTGTTATCTCATCTGCAGTAGGTCTAGGCACTGCTCCTAGTCTCACAGCACATTCAAAGTGTCGTATGTAGATCGATACTAATGAAGGCACACCCTTCTATAGAACAAACTTTCTCCTCACCCAATCAAAGTATAATGGCATGAAAATATAGATATGGCGACCTTATAAAATAAGTTCCCACTACATGTGTCAAAGCTATCTCTCCTGACCTAGATAGGTTGACATCCACCTATATGGTCTCCATATGATGTCATGCAATCACAATCGATATATCACAACTCTCTGTTGGCTTGATGATTATTGTAATGAATGACTTCATATATTGTCATTGATAGAACATTTGCACACATATATGATCACATTATCTACCGGTGTTACTTGAAAGTTATTTGTATTATATTGCTACTAGTATTAGAATTTTTTCTTATGATGGTATCGAAGCCATACATGTCATCAACCAGTATATACACGAATGTCCTGACACCAACCTGAAGATCCAGTAAAGATTATCAAAGAAGCAATGGAGGACAATTGGTTATATGTTGACAGAGGTTAACTCCAACCGGTATCGATGTTCCAACCAGTATTCGTTGATTGTGTGATGAGTTGTCACCAGTCGTGATGAGTTATCCTAACTAACAAATTTTTTTGGTATTTTGTGATGAGTTATGTTTGATTGTCTAGATCCACTGCACCTAGGAAATTTTGATATAATACCTAAGGCCAACATGAAATATAAATGTATATATAATGACATTATGATGAACTATTTTAAATATATGATGAGATATGATATGAGATGATTTGATGTGAAGATAGAAGAGTTAAGTCAGAGAGTATGTTGGTAATGCAGTTTTGAGTGTGCAGAAGAGGATCTATTCAAGCAAGTTGTGCTACTTCTAGATCACACCACCTGTTGTTTTCTTGTCGCTACAAGAGTCGAATCCCCTAACCGGGTAAGCTCTAACAAGATTCATTGTACAAATCCTCTAACCAGATGATCCATTAGTTTGGATTTAGAAATCCTCTACCGAGGTTACTCCTAACAGGGTACTACCTTTAACAGGGTATAGCTTTTAACAAATCTTTGGGATCTTTAACAGGATTCGCTCCTAGCAGAGAATGTTTGTAGACCTTAACCGGTCAGTTACCTATTACTGTAGATAGTTAACTTGTAAGTCCCATCTCACCATGGTTTTTCCCATTTAGGTTTTCCACGTATAAACATTTGTGTTATGGTGGATGTTTTACTTATTGTGGATGCACTATATCATTTTGTATTTCATGCATAGTGTTTCACAAACTTTTTAAGTATATCTATCGGTCAGTGTTTAAACTAGTATTGTTTCTAGTGTCACTGATTCACCCCCCCCCTCTCAGTGCTTTATAAGTCCATCACATCCAATTTATACAGTGTGCCAAATCTGACACCTCTAGTAATAATTGTATAACCATTGATCATTTTGTATCCTGCGTCATTAAAAACTACTAACACACCTGAATCTATTAGTTTTATCATAGATAACAAATTTTATGTCAATCCAAGTATATGTAATACGCCATTAATACTTTTTATTCTACCATCAAGAAACTTGATTTTAACTTTACCATGACCAACAATATTTAAATGAGAACATCACTCAAGAATACCTTACCTCCATCAAATTCTTCATTTTCAAAAAAAAATCTCTATTAGAAGTCATATCAAAAGATGCACCTAAGTCAATTAACCATGCATCATTACTTACATAAAAGGCCAAAATTGTAATAAACATATCACTATCTTCCTTCTCGGACTTAATCAAAATCAAATTTATTATTTTTCTTCTTTTCTTCATTGCACTCCTCACATAAGTGTTTAGGCTTACCACAATTCCAACAATAACTTTGGACTTTCTAAGAGATTTGGATTTCCCATAGGACTTGGATTTATTACGCTTCTCATTATTCTTTCCTTTTTCCTTAGGGCTTCCATGAATACTTGGGGCCTCCTTAGAATTGATGAATACCTTCCTCATCTCTTCAAAATTCAAACAACCCACTACCTACTTAGTCTTCAAAATAATAGAAGCATTGTTGATAGCCATCACAAGAGGTTCCCACAAATTAGGCAAAGAACAAAGAAAGATCTAACATATATCCTCATCCATCTTGATACCAACAAATTCCAATCGAGACACCAACATATTAAATGCTTCCAAGTGGTCTATAATTTGTCCACCCTCTTCCATTCTCAAAGTACGATTTCTTCCTCAAGAAAAAAAATTGTTCACTAAAAATTTTCTTATCTCACCAAGTTTCTTCCACAACTTTTCTACAAAGGACTCTTCGTCGATGTTGATTTAAATATAGTTTATCAAGAGTAATTTGATTGCACCCTTGTCTTTAAGGTCCATAACATCATATAAGAAACCACTGTAAGATCTATAGGGCTGAAGGGATTCTCATCAATAGCATCCTACAAATTTCTATCTATTAATAGATCCTCCATCTTTAGCTTTCACCTCTCAAGATTATTTATAAAACAATTCTCCATTTTTATTCTCCTTCATGAACTTGTCATCTGAAAATTCCTACAACAAGATCACAAAGTATCTTCTACACAAGATTCTCATCAAATTCAGATTAGTTTAAAAAACCATACAACCCACAATTGCAACCCAAGGTGATCAATTTTTTATACCACTTGAAATTAAGTTATGGTAGCAAAATAAATTCTTACAATAGTTACATAAACTTAACAAAAAATTTAGATCTTTACAATAGCTGCATAAACTTAACAAAAATAAACATAAATAACATGCATGCCACAACATAGTGATTTGCTTTGAGAAAACTCTTTCAAACGAAAAACACACTCTAAAAGATGCCCAATGTGTTATTCTGAAATCAACAAAAAACTACCATATACTCTTCTTACAAGATTATCACCATCTAGAGATCCATAGGTAACTCAATAACTATAATACTTTTACCGAAAAACTCCATCTCGTGCGCCTAATAGATAAGAGATGCAATACATAAAACCATTGAATGGTATTATAAAAACATGATTTTAAACCACCCAAAAATTGGTGCTCATCTTATCTACAATCCAAAATGCCCTATTATTTGTCCAAAACACTCACAAACATGTGTAAATCTCTTTTAAATCTAGTTTGTGTCCAACACATTTTTATGTTTCTTATTGTAGGAGACCCAACTTCTAGAGGTCATATCTTGTAGGAGACCCAATGTTTTAAGTGTTAGAAATCTTGTGAAGTTTTCTATCAAGCTATAACTCGTTACATTAGTTATGGCCACTTCCGGGTCCATTCAAAGCCTCTAAGGCCTTCAAAATTTACTCTGAAACTTTAAAAAATGAAAAACTTTATCTTCAAATCTAGATATGATATTGCAATGAAAAATCACTAACATGCTTATTTTGCTAATTGGTAATGTTGGGAGAAAATTTGGACCAATTGGTACTCAACAATTTAGACACCATTTTTCTAACACTTTCATGATGTGATAAAATATTAACATTACCTCTTTCAATGATATTAAAATAATAGTAATTTATCCTATATATGAGTTAATAGATGTCTTTACTAATCAAGTTGGGTAATATATATAAAGTAATCACAAAAGCACATTATGTACTTGTGTCTTAGTTATGGCGAAAGGTTAAAGTTTATATGGTGTGTTTATTACAAAATGTAACATACCTCTCATTAAATTTTTATATTGATTGTTCCACATTGGGAAATGTATTTGATAATCCAACCTATTATATGGTCTATGTTTAAGATGAGGTTGGTTAATTTTTTTTACTTCATGAATTAATATTGTTATATAAAATAAAATAAGTCTACAATGTAGTGCAGTACCCTCCTCGATCAGCCTCTTTTGTATGTTTTGAGTTACTTCAGTGACTATTCTATGGAACATTATTGTCTATTGATTCGAATGTCATGCAATTTTATTTCATGTTTTATCTGGTTTCATGGTGTTTGCTTTTATGTAGTATTTCAGTGCTTATGAGTAATGCTATTATTTTATGGATCATTATCATGGACTGACACTTTTACCTTACATTGTGATGCGTTATTTATATGTTGCGTGTTTGCAAGTGTATTGGGATGCGAGAGGATGATTTTCATTCACTCACTCCGATGAGATAGGGAACGTCATGATTCTCCTTCATCAGTGTTTTTACTGTGTCTGTATATATATTGGTCTATATGCACATGTGGTTCTTTGGTATAGGACATTGTAGGTACAGGGTATTGACTCCACCTGGTTTCACAGGTCTGAGCATGCCTGATATATTCGATGGGAGTGGAGGAGATAGTTGGTGTACCCTAGCTTGACCATAGTTACACTCGTATGAGTGTTGTCAGTCGGTTGTGTTTCTCTGTCTAGCTATTATGCGTATCATGGTGCCTTGGTTTGGTCATTTGAGAGTCATCATTTGATCTATCTTTGTTTTGTGTGTTAATGTTTATTTAAATGGTTATTTAATTTAAATGGATGATGCTATCTTGTGTTGGCGTAATCATTTTGATGAATACTAAGAGGGGGGGGGGGGGGTGAATTAGTATGCCAAAATTTACTATACTTAAACACTTTACTAGACTACCAGTAAACCAGTAAAACAGTTTAGCAAACAAACCGGTTAGCACACATGCAAACCAAATAGCAAATAATGCATTCACCCACAGAAGCGCAAACAACATAACACAAGAGATTTGATGTGGAAACCCAAATTGGATAAACCACGGTGAGATGGAACTCACAAGTAACTATCTACAGAATAGGAACCAGACCGGTTAAGGTCATATAATGTTCTTTACCAGAACAGATCCTGTTAGGAATCTCAATCTTTGTTAGGAGATAAGTCTGATTAAAGACTACCTTGCTAGAGGATTTTAGATCCACAGATGTTAACCACCTTGTTAGAGGATTTACAAAAGGCTTTTGGGCCTACCTGGTTAAGGGCTTCAAACTTGTTGAGGATGTGAGTAATCAACAAGTGAGTTCTCTAGCAAATAGCACAGATTACTTGGTTAGATCCTTGATAGCTCGTTCCTAATGCATTCCAACATTACTTCAGTCTTCCACACATTCACACTATGCCTCTTCTCGTAGACCTAAAATTCTCTTCTGTATTTGCCCTTACAAAAACTCATCAACCACCTTAAACCCTCGCAACAACCTAAAACCCTAGACATGATGTCCTTATAAAGGAATCTGATTTCATGTCGGTCCAATAGGATTACAATACAATTTCCTAGGTTCAATGCATCTAGACATATTCTATAACACGACCACAAAAAGCACCATTAAAGTGTCGACACTGCCAAACAATCGGTGGATGGTAACTCATCACAAAATGTCAGTTGGTAACTCATCATAGAGTATTACCGGTTCATATAAAATACCGGTTAAAGCAAAATACCAATTGCCAGTTTCAAAAAATGAAGACTGGGAAATATGAGTTGTGATGCTTCATTCCTTCGTACCGCTTGAGATCCTTGAACCACTTGGTGTCTTCATACCACTTCAGATCGGTAAACACTTTCTGCAAAACATCAATAGTCTAAAGACTATAATACATCATACCAATTGGAACAAATATCGGTTGAGCTTTAACTTATACATACAAAAAGTGATCTCAAATCAAGTGTGTGTCCATCAATGACAATCACAGCATCAATCATCAAAAATGCCAACAATCTCCCCCTTTGGCATTGATGGCAATACTTAGGAAACTTTTGAGATCTAAGTGTTTTACAACAAAAATATGCCATAATCAAAATTACTCCCCCTAAGCACATACACTATCCCTTTTGCAGAAAATACAATGTATACTACTCCTTAACAGAAATAACAAGAAAAGTATACATCAAAACATTCAAAATTTATACTTCTCCCCCTTTGCCAACAATGACAAAAAAAATATTATAGACTAACCCCTGTTTCATTAGTATTAAAAGAATAAGTGTTTATGACGGTAAAGAGTAAAACTTGTCAAAAATTGATTTGAAGTCCTGCAAAAGTTGCTTCATGGATAAGGACCATGAGTCAAGTAGGGATGTAGCCACGTCTTTCTCTGTCAGCATCTAGGAGACCTGTTCTTCCATGGCATCTAGCGTGCTCATCTCTTGAGTGACCGTTAGGGCATCAAGATTTAGGTAGCACTTCTGGAGAATTTGCAATCTTGGCAGTAGGACCAGTTGAAGTTCCTGCATATTTCGTGTCCGATTGCTTATCTTTGTCTCTAGTCTTGCAGACTGCAGTTGAAGCTGATGAACAGTTTGACCATATGTGGAAAAGAAATCATATGGCATCTTGAAGGTGCTAAAAAATGACCACATATCAGATTGCAGTTTGTTCTTCTGAATGAGCACATCATCACAGAATAAATGAGGTTGGCAAATCTTGCTGAGTAGAAGATTGCCCTCATTCATTGCATCTCTAATGGCCTTTTGTGCCTTCTGGAGATCAGACTGGAGCTCTATTAGCTATTTCACTAGGGTAGTGTCCAGAGCCTTTTGATGTGCCTTCTTCGCATTTGCTTCTACGACTTCTTCCAGGCTTTGCACCTGGTCTTCTACAACTGAGCATAGGAGCTTCAATTGTGCAAGTGAGGAATCAGTACTGGGAAGGTTCATACTGGGTATCAAACTGGTAAGTGTTTCCACCACAGTTTGGACAACATCTTCCTCCTTTTTCCTCCTTAGAGCATCCAATCTCTCTTGAGCGAGTTTAATGCTCTTCAACAACTCTGATTCATTTGCAGACTGGAGATCAATAGGATTGGTAATCGTAGCCGGTTTGGCCTGACTACCAATTGCCATTGGAGTCTCCACCTGTGTGCTCTTTTCCACTGCTTCCTTGTCCTTGGCTTTTTGATGGTCTTCTTGAGCCTTCCTCTGCTCCTCTTCTTCTTTCTTTCTTTTCTCTTCTTCTTGTTTCTTCTCTTCATCTTGTCTCTTCTTCTCTTATTCATCCTTCTTCTTCTCCTCTTCCTTCTTCCTCTTTTCCTCTTCCTGTTTCTTCTCTTCCTCTTTCCGCTTCTCCTCTTATTTCTTTTCCTCTTCCTTCTTCTTCCTCTCTTCCTCTTGTTTCTTGTTTTCCTCTTCTCTTCTCTTCTTCTCCTCTTCTTTTCTTTTATCCTCTTCCTGTTTCTTCTCTTCCTCTTTTCGATTCTCCTCTTCTTTCTTTTCCTCTTCCTTCTTCTTCCTCTCTTCCTCTTGTTTCTTGTTTTCCTCTTCTTTTCTCTTCTTCTCCTCTTCTTTTCTTTTATCCTCTTCCTCTTTCTTCTTTTTCTCCTCTTTTCTCTTATCCTCTTCCTCTTTCTCCTTTTTCTCCTCTTTTCTCTTATCCGCTTCCTCTTTCCTCTTTTCCTCTTCTTTTCTCTTATCCTCTTCATCTGCTTGTTTCTTCTTTTCAGCTTCCTGTTGCTTCTTTTCTTCTTCTACCTTCTTTTCCTATCCTGTTCCTTCTGATGGTGCATCCTGAGTAAAATTTTCACCATCTAAGGCGTCTACATCAATGCGATCCATTTGTTCTCTGATCGGTTCTTCTTCATTGTCATACACCTCATCCAGTTTTCCAGTTTCTGGTTCTCGCTCAGCTTTTCTATTGGTTTTAGCCACCTGATGCATCTTAAGAGCTTCTTGAGTATGAGTATGTGTATCCTTGATCACTTCTTGACCCTTTCCTTCCAGTAACAGGAGTCTTCTTTTTCTCATGAAGAAGAGGCCTTTGTATTTATTCATAACTTCAAAAAGTTCTGAATTTGATACATCAGGAAAATGTTGAGCAAATATTTTCCCCCTCATTTCCTGTTCCTTTTCTATGGCAATGCACCATTTATTGTCTAAATAATTATACGAAGAATCCGGTGTCTCAGATCTAATTTCTGAAGGCGACCGGTCATTAACACATAAATACTTAATGATTTCTTGTTCAACTGCTTCTGTATGTGGGAAAAAGTGGGTTGTTAGAATTAAAATGTGAAAAATATGTAAAATACCAATCCACACACACACACAGGACTTCTTGATGCAAGCTATGGAGTAACGTAGTGTTACTCAGCTTCCCAAGGAGGGTCCCATGGTTCTCTATCTCACAATGTCCCTCAAACCAATGTTTTGCTCTCAGATTACTGAGCAAAATGGCTTAGGGATGGCAAATATGAGAACGAGAGAGATTTTAACTGATCTTAGTATGAGATGTGTTATAAGCTAGATGAGATGCTTGAAATGCAATAAACTAAATGATAAGATGACGAGGTTAGTATGAATACTATCCTAGCATACTATATTTAATCTATGATTGAGCTAAAATGATAAATAAACTACTTTAGCATGCATGTTCATGATTAATTTTGATCTAAAAGAGGCTAAATGAAGAGCATATATAAAATGAGAGCTTGACACAATTTGAGCATAAGTGTGATGCTTCAAATTTGAAAGATGATTGTTTTGAATGGAGGAATGAGAGCTCTATTTATAGCACAAACAGGGCAATGGATGGCCAAGATTGAATGGCTTAATCAAGGGCCAAGTTTGAAAGTTGGGGATCCATGTGCACAATTGGCACCAATGAAATGATGACAAATGTCCACACCAGATTGGGTTGAAAGAAGAGGTTGGAGGCATTAAAGGCCTGAGGAGACCTCATGGTTATCTAAATGCTAAGGGTCAAGTCTAAGTTAGGTTTACCCACTGAATTAGGATCTAATCCAAGGATAAACCTTTGTGCAAATGATTAAGAGATAATCATGGTCAAAGCATTAATGACCTGATGAGACCCTTGGGTTGGATAGAGGTTGAGTCAAAACAAATGTTTTAACCATGTGGGAGGGTTTGAAATAACCATTAATGGTTATTGGAGACTTTGGGGATTAAGTGGTTGAAGGTTGGAAGCCTTCAATGGTTTTCAAAGACTTTAGGGTTTTAGTGGTTGAAGGTTGAAAACCTTCAATGGTTATCCAAGACTTTGGGCCATTTGAGAAGTGACCTCCCTTTGCTTAGGGATGTGACAAAGTTTAGAGGAGGGTTAGGTTAATTAGAATCGATTAGAAGATTCTAGAAGGGATTAGGAAGGGGTTTGGGATTTTGCAAGTGGATGGGGGATAATAGGATTTAATTGAATTATTTGATTTTCATTCAATTTGGTTGTAATTGAATAAATTTGATTTATTCAATTTAGGATAACTATTTAATTAAATTTGAATTTAATTAAAAGTGGCTAGGGGGATTTAATTGAATAAAATGATTTATTCATTAAATGGTATGGTGAATTTAATCAAGTGATTTACTTAATTAAATAGAAGAATGTGGATAATTTAATTAAATTGGATTTAATTAAATAGAAAAATGAACATAAAATATTCATTTAGGAATGTGGTCATTTTTATACGTCTACAGCTTCCTTTTCATCATCATTGAAATCATCAAAACAATCAATTAAATCATTCAACACTTTTCTCCTAATATTCTTTATAGTTCTTTGACAATGTGTCAAAGGTGTGTAAGAAGAAATGTCAATATTTATCAATGCAGATGATGCCGGTTTATTCTTTGTCTTTTTCTTTGTTTGCCTAGTCTTCTTCTTAGGTGGTTCTTCTGACACAATTTCTTCTGAGTTAGGTGTATTTCTTTTTGTCTTTCGCTTCCTCTCAAAGACTTTTGCAGGTGCCACTTCTAGTTTCTTCTTAACTGGTGACCGCTTGGTCACTTTGGGACTAGCTGCAGTAACCAGTGTCGATGTTGAAGGCACTGCCTTTCCTTTCTTTTTAGAGGGTTCTACAACTAGTGCAACCCTTTCCAAATAGGTGATGGTTCTCTTTGCCTTAGGATCAAGGGGTGAGGTGATTAGGGTAGAAGCATACTCATCCAGCATATCATTCATTACCTCATAGCCCATAGGCTCTACTTCTTCTTGCCTAGGCTCAACGGCCTCCATTATGCATTCATCCACTTTGATGGTGAAGCAGATGTCTTCGCCATACTTTTTGACTAAATCACCGGATATTCTTATCCTTTGGCTCATCTTCCGTTTGAACTCATCAAAGTATTTTTTCAATGCTTCCGGATAGCCAGTTCCAACCACTTGTAGGCTCTCTTTGATTTATTTTGTTACCAGTTGGTCGGCAGACCACTAAATATCACCTACTCTTGGAAAGTATCCTTGAAAGTAAAAGAACAACCCAACCAGTAGTTATTTGAACTTGAATCTCAGTGCATTGTCCTGTTTGATTAACTTAAGATTCAACATAAGTTGTCTTTGCATACAGGTGCATAGATCAAACGATGCATCCTCCTTGATCATCCTGTAAATGGCATTTACCGCTGCAGCAGAGACAAAATTAATTTTGCTAGCAAATAACATCCAGTAACCTATCACCATGCAGGCATACTTGACCAGATCGTCCTTGATTGAGTTGATGGTCATGCCACGTGAGTCGCTCACTGAACCGGTGAGCTTGGACATTTCAATCTTGCTGACCTTCCTTAGGGCTGGCACTTCCCCTGTATTGCAGAAACCGATGACAACATGAATTGCTTCCGGTGTGATATCATGCATTCACTCTAGCTACATCTTGTCACCATGTACCTTGCTTAGAATAATGCAAATGTGATCATCCAAAAATTCTTCAAGAAAGTAAACTGCATTTTGGAGTTTCTTCTTTTCCTGAATGCTGAATTCCGGTTTAATATTCTTATCCTTTCCGCAGAATAAGCTCAGCTAAGAATGGATCACAAGAGACCCTAGCTCTTCGATTTTGTAGTCTATGTAATCAAAAATCCAATCTTCTACTATAACACCAACCGGTACTTGAGACAAGGCATTATATTTCGAATTTTGTTGTATGAAGTCCATAGAATCAAAAGTTGCACTAGAACTATCATGAGATGTGGAAGCCATGATAAATGAATAATTATGAGAAATACCTTCACAAATTGAAATTTAGGGCTTCGCAATTTGAACTTCGCTTGACACTCCTTCGGTTGCAGAAATACCACTTTGCGTTCTTCACTCCTTCAACAAATGATAGCTTTAGATTCTTCTCCAGATTTTTGATAAACTCTTTGAATCGCGGTGTAAATCACTTTCCTTCACTCTGCACTTGAAAAACTTCTTTGCTCGAAAAATGATAAGTGAGAAATTATTTCAAGATTCCTTTTAAACAGGTTCTCCACCTACCATAATAAATGCTCCAATATTAGGGCGTAAACCCTAATTTGCCTTTTACCATTTCCAATCTTCTGCTGACTAACAGGTATCTCATACCAGTTAAGGTCTTTTACTGGTGTAAACTGGGGGTTCGAAGTATTTCGCTGTTTGCTCCCCCTAAGCTTTTCTGATGCTTAGTTTATCGGTTTCGTGATTTCCACACTAGGTCTAGAAACTGGTTCTTCTTGCAACACCGCTAGTTTCTTTTTCTAGGTTTTGTTCATATCCGCTTGAATAGTTTCAATATCAATCTTTCCTTCCGGAGTGACCAGTATGTCATCCGATATGTTCTTTCTTGTTCTGCAGAATCTAGCAATGTGACCCGATTTGTTGCAATGATAGCAAACCATTCTAGGTGCTCTCCAAGGTCCATTATTCATGTTACCATTCTTTCTCCTGCATGATGCAGTAGTGTGACCATGACAATGACAGATCAAACAGTTTTCTCTCCATCCAGTTGCTGCTTGATAGCCACCGCTTCCTAACTAATGATTAAAGGCATTAAACCGGTTGTGATTCCGGTTCATAAAAGGTTTCGAACCAACTCCTTGAGTCCTCTAAGGATATCTTCCAATGTTGTTCATAACAGACCTGCATTCAAATGCTCTATGCCCAAACTTGTTGCATGCATAACAATTACCATTGAACTTATTGGATCTAGGTACATTCTTTATAAAGTAAGGAAAATTATTGAACGCTTTGCTCCTACACAAATTGGCAATATGTCCTTCTTTAAGACAGTTAAAGCAAACAGGTTTAAACTTTTGCTTACCTTTATCCTTTCATGTTGGTTGTCTCTTCGATGCTCCAACATTTGCACCAGAGGTCTCACCTTCCTCATGATGGGAATAACCAAGTCCATCAGTATTCTTGACAGGTTTGGCAGATTCAAGCTTTTGCTCTAGCTTAACAGTACTCTTGTTGAACTTAGCAAGTATTTCCTTTGAATCAGAGAGTTCTTTGGAAATAGCAGCATTTGTTTCCATCAAGTTTGCATTCTCGGAGATGGTCATGTTCAGTTCTCCTTTCATGTCTTCCTTTTCCACTTTGCTCGCATGGAGTTGAGCAGCTAGGGCACTAATCTCTTGCTTCAGCTTGGAGATTTCATGATTTTTGTCTTTTACCAGATCTTCAGCTTTCCTTCGGTTCTCAAGCTCTTGGCACATTTGAATAGTCAATCCTTCCAACTCTTTTCTTAGGTTGGAATTAGATTCATTCAGCTTTTCTACTTCTTGAATTAGGGCTTCCATGTTTGCTTCATCAGAAGAACTATTTTCAAATAGCTCCATCAGTTTTTCAGCATGTTCTCTCCTTTTTTCCTGAGAGGCCTTATATTTGACCATAAGATCATCATAGGCTTTCTCAAACTGAGTGAGCTGATGAGTAAGTTCCCTAATAATGTATTCCCCCATATCTCTTTCCAAGTGGTTAGACTTATAGAAAGGTTGGCTCTGATACCAATTAATGAATACTAAGAGGGGAGGGTGAATTAGTATGCCAAAAATTACTATACTTAAACACTTTACTAGACTACCAGTAAACTGGTAAAACAATTTAGCAAACAAATCGGTTAGCACACATGCAAACCAAATAGCAAATAATGCATTCACCCACAGAAGCACAAACACCATAACATAAGAGATTTTGACGTGGAAACTCAAATGGGAAAAACCATGGTGAGATGGAACTCACAAGTAACTATCTACAGAATAGGAACCAGACCGGTTAAGGTCATACAATGTTCTTTACCAGAACAGATCCTATTAGGAATCTCAATCTCTGTTAGGAGATAAGTCCGATTAAAGACTACCTTGCTAGAGGATTTTAGATCCACAGATGTGAACCACCTTGTTAGAAGATTTACAAAAGGCTTTTGGGCCTACCCAGTTAAGGGCTTCAAACTTGTTGAGGATGTGAGTAATCAACAAGTGAGTTATCTAGCAAATAGCACAGATTGCTTGGTTAGATCCTTGATAACTCGTTCCTAATGCATTCTAGCATTACGTCAGTCTTCCACACATTCACACTCTACCTCTTCTCGCAGACCTAAACTTCTCTTATGTATTTGCCCTTACAAAAACTCATCAACCACCTTAAACCCTCGCAACAACCTAAAACCCTAGACATGATGTCCTTATAAAGGAATCTGATTTCATGTCGATCCAATAGGATTACAATACAAATTCCTAGGTTCAATGCATCTAGACATATTCTGTAACATGACACAAAAAGCATCGTTAAAGTGTCGGCACCACTAAACAATCGGTGGATGGTAACTCATCACAAAATGTTGGTTGGTAACTCATCACAAAGTATTACTGATTCATACAAAATACCGGTTAAAGCAAAATATTGGTTGCTGGTTTGACAAAATGAAGACTGGGAAATATGAGTTGTGTCGCTTCGTTCCTTTGTACCGCTTGAGATCCTCGAACCACTTGGGGTATTCATACCGCTTCATATCGGTAAACACTTTCTGCAAAACACTGATAGTCTAAAGACTATAATACATCATACCGGTTGGAACAAATACCAGTTGAGCTTTAACTTATACATACAAAAAGTGATCTCAAATCAAGTGTGTGTCCATCAATGACAATCACAGCATCAATCATCAAAAATGCCAACACATTTAATTAATATGCTCTGAGATTATTGATTTATTTAAACTAATGATTGCTAGATTAAATGGTTAAATGGCTTAATTTATTGTGTAAAGTTGCATTGTTATTTTTGTGAAATAAATAAATTTCCTAGCCATTTAAAAAGGTTGAATGCTTATGTTGAAGGAAGTATTATGGAAAAAGAAAATAAATAAAAGCTTTCCCTTTTATCTTTCCATTTGGCCTTTTAATTTAATCATTGAAAAGAATTATTATTTTTGGGAAAGAAATAAATCTGATTGTCGTTTAGTTTTTAAAACATT
Organism: Cryptomeria japonica; assembly: GCF_030272615.1. NCBI lineage: Eukaryota > Viridiplantae > Streptophyta > Pinopsida > Cupressales > Cupressaceae > Cryptomeria > Cryptomeria japonica. The sequence goes on along the minus strand of NC_081408.1, from coordinate 621,995,367 downwards.
TAAATTTGATTGGATGAAAACTTTAACTTAGAAGCTTAGGTTAAAAGATATTTTTGGGGATCCATTCTGGGCATTCATGGCAGGAAAAGAAGAGGAATTTTGGAGAGAAGGAAATAATTCTGGAAATCTTCCTGGAAGAGCTGGAGATTCGACCTGGGTCGTAAGACTGGTGCTCCTTCATTCCCCTGCTTGCCTTTGCTTCAAGCTGGATAATCTATTCTAATGTTTTGATTTGATTTTGTATATTTCAGTTTCTTTCCTGTGTGATTGGAAAATGCAATCTGCCTGTAGATGCTTTTTGGAATGTTGAAATGGAAGAAAGATTGTCTGGTATAGTTGATTTCGTGATGCTATTAGCATATGGTTGCATTCAAGAAAGGAATTGTTCATTTCTTTTTTGTTGTGTGTTATGTGTTCATAGCAAACAACTTCTTGATTTACCTCTTCTTTTGAAAGAAAGAATTTTCGATTGGGTTTGTTGGGTGCATCCTTGTTTCTATACTATCAAGAATTGGCTAGTTATTCTTTCCAGTGTGTTTATTTCACCATCTACCTTGCTGGTAAACTTTTCCTTGAAATTTTGGAAATTGGCACTGTATGTGTGTGCCCGTGAAATAATTATGGAAATGGAATGTTCTTTGTGGTTATTGATTTTGTGACCTTTTGGTTTTAGAATGCTTGGAGGCATGTTTCTTGTGCCTCTCTTGTGGACTTTACCACTCCCGTGATGGGCTTTCTTCATCACATGGGTCGGTAGTGTCTGCTACCCGTAGGTAGCAGAACTACCGGTTGGCAGCACCGCTACGCAATAGCAGTGCTACCAGTTGGTAGGACTGCAACCGTTTGGTAGCAACACTACTGATCGGTAGGAATGCTACTGGTTGGTAGTGGCTGCTACCAGTGGTAGCAGCACTACCAGTCGGCAGCACCACTACAGATTGGTAGCAGTGCTACCGGTCGGCGGTGGTGGCACTACCGGTCGGTAGCACCACTACCGGTTGGTAGCGGCAGCCACCAGTTGGTAGGTTTGTTACCAGTGGTAGCAGCACTACCGGTAGGTAGTGTCTATTGCCCCAATAGCAACACAACCGCGGGTTGGTTTGACCCCCACTTAACTTTGAGCCCTCACCGGTCTCCAAACCGATTAGTACTAGGAACTTAAATTTTATAAATAGATTGTTTAAAGTGGTTTTGCGTGATTTTAATGTGATTTTTCTTATGTGGTTAACAAATTTATCAATGGGAATCAAGGCATGAATTAGAAATTCAAATTCGTAAGTTTTGGATATATTCTGAAAATGATTTAAATGCCTATTTGGAATTCATGTTTTATTCGATGGAATGTATAATGTGGATTTTATTTCTGATGGATATCGATTTGGAAATTAAATAACGTGTCTGCTGGAAAGAGTGTTTTATTTATGATTCAATCAATGATGTTGCAAGTGCTTATGATGTTGATATTCTCAAAGATTGTTTGAGTGTGGACTTGATGTATTTAGCTGTCCTTGCAAGTGTATATTGTGATATTTTGGTCTGTGGTTCAGTCATCTTGTGGTGGTGTAATTGGTACCTTTGACCAAGAGATATATGTTGGCTTCATTGTCGTAACCATGTAGTGTCTTTGCCTTATGGTTAGCCAAGAGTCAGTATGTCCTTGTTTGACCACTTGTTTCTAATAGTGGTGTTATGGTTGTCTGCTTCTCCATAGGGTCCATGGGGAGTGACCATGTTTGTTTAGTGTCTTTTGAGAGAGTGGCTTTTGCTTGGGGGTTGCACCCAAAGTGGTAGGCATTACGACCCAGCAAAAGTCAGATAATAACTGGTAATCTAATGAATTGATTAGGTGTGTAGTATCATAACATTAATAAAGATAATTGTACCTTGTGCATATGTGAGTGCTAGTACAGGGCTCATAATGTTGCGAGAAGGCCTGGAATGGCAAACCAACTACCTTGTCTTCACGAAAGGTTGGTAGGGTCCGCATGAGACTTATTTGGAACCGGAGGTTCGAGAGAGGTTACCAGGACAGTGAGTCGGGACCTATGGAGGCTGTCTCATGGTATCCATCTTAAGCTATGCAATGACACTCTCTCATTTGGTTCACTTGTGTGTGTGATGTTGAGTCACGTGGATTCTTGTGGAGTCTTATTGCGTTGTCATGTAGTCATATTGTTTTGTCGACCATGTCATTCTTATGCTTGTTTGAGGGTCCTCAGGTATCTCCTAGCATGGTGGGGTGATTCCATTTGGGAATTACATGGTCGGGTGGTGGCACCACTTCCCATCGGATGTTAGGATTTGTACCTTCATGTGAGGATTGGCTTCGCAGGTGTTCCTGTGGTTTGTGACTCATGCTTCATCTTATGTTCAGAGATTATTGTTATTTAGAGACCCTTGGGGTCATTGTAATTTTGATCTTATGTGACCTTGTAATTGGATGAGATCTATCCTTATATGTTTATTAAGAAGCTATGTATTGGAAGAGCAATGTCATCCTATGTATGGGATGTTTTTATCTGTTTCCTTGATGATGTTAGTAAATGCTTATTGAAGTAGAAATTATATTGTATCCTTTCAATCTTTCTATGATGAATCTTTATTTGCTTTGGCTTCTTGTGATCATTTACTTAATGATGCATATGTGGATTTATGTTTTTGTGGAATTTATTCTTGAAGATAATTCTTTAATGGTAACCCTTAAGGAATTCTGGTGTAAGTTTTTCACTTGTGTTTTCGTGCATGTTGTGTAAATGCACTTATGATGTTTATATTTAAAAAAAAAAAAATTGTTTCACCCTTGTTGTCAATTTTCCTTCGGGGTTCCTGGTGGGGCATTACATTTGGTATCAGAGCCCATGTTTCAACATTGGGTACTCTAGGTTTGTAGTGAGCCCATTTGCCTTGACCTTTCTATGTAGGTCTTGTGGTGTGACTTCCTTGTGTCTTTCTTTGCCATTGATCTGAACCTTTTTCTCTTATGCAGTGTTAGGTCATGGCTAGGAAAGCCAAGGGAGGTGGCCAAATTGGTGGACGCACCAGAGGCAGAGGAGGAGGAAGGGGTCAAGGTTCCGATCGCCATAGTCCTTCACCTCCACCCACTCATGCGAGTGTGGATAGAGATCATTCGGTTCATCAGGAGGAACCACATTCAATAGAGCAGGTTCCCGAAAGGGACGAGCTATGTCAGATGTTTCAAGAGGTACTAGCTAAACTAGGCCCCAGACCCGAGGTGGATCAACCCATCCATGTCCGGGTAGAGGAATCGCTTCAGTGGATTCTAGAGAGAGAGAGAGAGAGATCTCCTAGAAGGAGAGAGGTCCCAGTGGACCCGAATCCAGCTATCCTAGGGCACATGAGGGACTTGATGAGGTCCAATCCTCCCTTCTTTGATGGAAAAGGTATGGGTCTCGAGGCTGAGACCTGGCTTATCGGTTTTGACTGATGTTTTGCTATGTATCCTTACAGTAGCAACACCAAGGCAAGATGCACAATCATGTGTCTCGACAGCTTCGCTTCTATCTGGTGGAGATTAGATGAGGAGAGGATCAGTGTGAGCATTAATACCGCATCTTGGGAGATATTTTTAGAGAGGTTCAGGGCACGATTCCTCTCACCCCGGTGGAGGCAGTCGGGAGCAGATGAGTTCTATGCTCTGTGCTAGTTTGGGTTGTCAATGGATTAGTTTGAGCACAAGTTCTATGAGCTCAAATAGTATGTCAGGATTGGTAATGATGAGGCTATGCTTGTGCAGCACTTCTTGAGGGGCCGTAATGACCGCATCAGTGGAGGAGTGAGATTTTTTTAGCCTACTTCAGTAGAGGTAGCCATGGTGAAAGCCAGGTTTGTAGAGAAGAACCTTAACCGTTCTCATGGCGTCCAGTCTAGAGTTCAAATTGGGAGTGATCCTTTCAGGGGGTCTAGAGGTAGAGGGAATCAGTCCCAGACTACAGCACCTTTTAGGGGTCCTTAGGCATCCGCCAAGGGTGGACCGTTGTAGGAGGAGCAACCGCCGAGACTGAAGCAGTCTCAGGCCCAGAAGGGTGGCATCTCTTAGTCCCAGAAGAGTAGGAGATGGAGAAGGGGTAGGAAGACCTTTCCAGGATAGTCTTCTTAGGGAGCATCCTAGGCCCCTAGTGGGGAGAGCTTTCAATAGTCTAGTGGACCATCTGGAAGTAGAGGACTTGGTAGTGGAGCTTGCTTCACTTGTGGTCAGTTTGGCCACAAGGCCACTCAGTGTCCTTAGATTTCACATTATTTAGTTAGTCAGAGGCCAGCCAAATCAGAGCCAACAATGGGGGATGCAGGTAGATCCCATAGAATAGCAGTTGTGGATGATTGCCAAGCTGAGCATCAGAGTACTGTGATTGAGACCATAGGTGTGTTGTGTGGTACCCCTATCTCTATACTTTTTGATTTCGATGCTTCAGATTCTTTTATTTCTTCATCCATTATGGAGTGGTGTGGGCTCATGTCTGCTAAGAAGGTAGATAGGTGGCAAGTAGAGTTGGCTACCAGTGTGCAAGTGTTTGTAGATGCCTTCATCCCTAGTTGTGAGTTGGACCTATGACCCTTTGTCACTTCAGTTGACCTTCGAGTCATTCCTTTGGGGTCCTATGGAGTTGTGTTGGGGATGGATTGGTTATCATCTCACAACACTCATGTAGACTATCATCTGAAGACAGTAGAGTGTGTAGATGACCATGGTAGGAGAGTGGGGATCGTTGGAGTTCAGCGATCGATATCCTTACGTATGATTTCTGCTATGCAACTTAGGCGGTGCATGCATCAAGGGTGTCATCTTTTTGCAATTTCTCTTGAGGATGTGGATGAGGGAGATAGTTGAGAAATTGCTCTTGATGGTCACCCTATTCCTCGAGAGTATGCAGATGTGTTTCCTTTGGATATTCCTGGTATACCTCTGAAATGAGACATATATTTTCGCATTCACTTGGCTCCTGGTGTGGAACCTATTTCGAGAGAACCATATCGGATGACTACTCAGGACTCGAGTGAGTTGAAGTTGCAATTTGAGAAGTTGTTGGCCAAGGGATTCATTCATCCTAGTGTTTCTCCTTGGGGTGTGTCGGCTATCTTCAGAAAGAAGAAGGATGGTTATCTTCGATTATGCATTGATTATCGACAGTTGAATAAGGTAACCATCCAGAACCGATATACATTGCCTCGAATTGATGATCTCTTTTGTCAGGTGAAGGGAGCCAAGGTGTTCCCTAAAATAGACCTAAAGTCTGGGTATCATTTGTTGCCCATTCATGGTGCAGACATTCATAAGACAGTGTTTCCTACTCGTTATGGTCACTATGAGTTCACAGTGGTGCCATTTGGGTTGACGAATGTGCCTTCGGTGTTCATGAGTCTTATGAACGGGGGTTTTCGCACCTACCTTGACCACTTTGTTCTTGTGTTCTTGGATGACATATTGATTTATTCTAGATCCATGGAACAGCATGAGGGTCACTTGCGTCAGGTATTGTAGTGCTTGAGGGAGAATCAACTTTTTGTGAATTTGGTGAAGTGTGATTTCTTCCAGTCAAAGGTGAGCTATCTTGGTCATATAGTTTCGGGAGAAGGTGTATCCATGGATCCTTCTAAGATACAAGCCATTGTTGATTGGCCATCGTCGACCAATGTTTCTGAAGTTCTAATTTTCATGGGTTTGACTGGATATTACCACCGCTTTGTTCAAAGCTTTTCTCGAATAGGCCATCTGATTACTTCTCTTCAGAGGAAAGGGAAGAAGTTTGTTTGGTCAGAAAAGTGCAAATTGACTTTTTGTACCTTGAAGGAACTCTGTGTTAGTGCTTCGATTTTGGTAGTTCCTGACCCGTCCAGAGATTTCATGGTATGCATAGATGCCTCTTTAGAAGGTATAGGTATGGTGCTTATGTAGGATGGATGTGTGGTTTCCTATGAGTCTCGCAAACTCAAGGATCATGAGTTTAACTATCCAATTCATGACTTGGAGTTGGCAGTTGTAGTGTATGTGTTGGTTCGTTGGAGACATTTCCTGTTGCGGCATCAGTTAGAGCTGCATAGTGATCACCGTAGTTTGTAGTATATTTTCACGCAGCCAAACTTGAATGCTCGATAGGGAAGATGGATGGAATTCCTCTGCGAGTATGATTCAGAGGTTCATTATATTCATTGGAAAGAGAATTTAGTGGCAGATGCTTTGAGCCATAGGCGGCATGCGGTTGCTGCATTGTCCCTTGGTGTGGACTTGAGTGAGAGAATTCTTGGAGTTCTTCCTCAGGACACCTGGTCTCAGGATGTTAGAGCCGTGGTGGAGTCTGGAAGACCATTGGACAGTAGATATTCTGGATATACTCTTGAGTCAAATGGTCTTCTTAGACATCTTGGATGGATCTATGTACCTCTTTTGGAGGGTCTTCGCATTTTGATCATGACTGAGGCCCATCGTGCACCTTATTCGGCACACCCTGGTGTCAAGAAGATGCATGTAGATCTTAGACAGATATATCATTGGGCTAGTATGAAATGTGATGTTGTTGATTTCGTGTCCAAGTGCTTGGAATGTCAGCGAGTGAAGGCGGAGCATCAGCACCCTACAGGGCTTTTATAGCCAAATTTGATACCGAATTGGAAATGAGATATCATTTTCATGGATTTCATAGTAGGGTTGCATGTTTCTTCGTGGCATCATTATGCCATCATGGTCATTGTTCATAGATTGACCAAAGTTTCTCATTTTGTCCCTATTCGATCTTCTTATACTACAGCAGTGGTGGCTTGAGTCTTCTTGGAAGATGTGGTGAGGTTGCATGGGATCCCAAGGCGAATCATTTATGATAGAGACCCTATCTTTACATCGGCCTTGTGGACCTCTCTTCAGCATTCTTTAGGGACCCAGTTGAACTTCAATTCAGCTTATCACCTAGAGACCGATGGTCAGACTAAGTGTGTGAATCAAGTCTTGGAGGACATGCTTCAGATGTATGTTATGCATCACCAGTCGCGTTGGGAGGAATATCTTTGCCTTGTGGAGTTTGCCTATCATGACGGATATCATAGCTCTATAGGCATATCGCCCTTCCAAGCATTGTATGGTCATCCTTGTCGTACTCCTTTGAGTTGGGATCAGTTGGAGGATAGGTTGTGTTTAGGACCGGATTTGCTTCGTGAGATAGAGCAGCAGGTTGAGCAGATTTGTGGGCATTTGGTTGCTGCCTGGGATAGGCAGAAGAAGTATGCCAATGCTCATCGAGTCAATCACCAATTTTCTATTGGCGACTGTGTGTCCTTGAGAGTGCATCCGTGGAAGAGTTCAATCCGTTATGGAAAGGGTTCTAAGTTGGCACCTCGTTTAGTAGGCCCTTTTGAGATCCTTGCAAGGATAGGACATGTTGCCTACCGTCTTGCCTTGTCGCCGAGTCTATCCCACATCCATGATGTCCTTCATGTTTCTGTTCTTCATCCTTATCATTGTGATGTGACCCATGTTCTTGATTGGAACGCTTTGCAGGTCGAGGACGAGCAGCTTTTAATGGAGCCCGTGCGTATCTTTCAGCATCGGAATTTGACCCTCAGCGGTCATACCATCGAGTAGGTAAGGGTCCTATGGGACCCCGGTGATGAGTCCTTTGCAACTTGGGAAGATCCAACGAAGATGAGAGAGCTTTATTCTTATCTTTTTTAGGCTTCCAGGAGTAAGCCTAGGCTTGGGGGCAGAGGATGTAGTACCCTCCTCGATTAGCCTCTTTTGTATGTTTTGAGTTACTTCAGTGACTGCTCTGTGGAACATTATTGTATATTGATTCGGATGCCATGCGATGTTATTTCATGTTTTATCTGGTTTCATTGTGCCATGTCTATATATATATTGGTCTATATGCACGTGTGGTTCTTTGGTGCAGGACATTGCAAGTACTAGTACCAGGTAGGTACAGGGTATTGACTCCACCTAGTTTCACAGGTTTGAGCATGCCTTATATATCCGATGGGAGTGGAGGAGATAGTTGTTGTACCCTATCTTGACCACAATTACACTCATATGAGTGTTGCCAGTCGGTTGTGTTTCCTCATCTGGCTATTATGTGTATCATGGTGCCTGGGTTTGGTCATTTGAGAGTCGTCATTTGATATGTCTTTGTTTTGCGTGTTTCCATTTATTTAAATGGTTATTTAATTTAAATGGATGATGTTATCTTGTGTTGGTGTAATCATTCAATTAATATGCTCTGAGATTATTGATTTATTTAAATTAATGATTGCTAGATTAAATGGTTAAATGGCTTAATTTATTGTCTAAAGTTGCATTGTTATTTTTGTGAAATTAATAAATTGCCTAGCCATTTAAAAAGGTTGAATGCTTATGTTGAAGGAAGTATTTATGGAAAAAGGAAATAAATAAAAGCTTTCCCTTTTATCTTTCTATTTGGCCTTTTAATTTAATCATTGGCAAGAATTATTATTTTTGGGAAAGAAATAAATCTGATTGCCTTTTAGTTTTTAAAATATTTAAATTTGATTGGATGAAAACTTTAACCTAGAAGCTTAGGTTAAAAGATATTTTTGGGGATCCATTCTGGGTATTCATAGCAGGAGAAGTAGAGGAATTTTGGAGAGAAGGAAATAATTCTGGAAATCTTCCTGGAAGAGCTAGAGATTCGACCTAGGTCGTAAGACTAGTGCTCCTTCATTCCCTTGCTTGCCTTTGCTTCAGGTTGGATAATCTATTCTGATATCTTGATTTGATTTTGTATATTTCAGTTTCCTTCCTGTGTGATTGGAAAATGCAATCTACATGTAGATTCCTTTTGGAATGTTGAAATGGAAGAAAGATTGCCTAGTATAGTTGATTTTGTGATGCTATTAGCATATGGTTGCATTCAGGAAAGGAATTGTTCATTTCTTTTTTGTTGTGTGTTATTTGTTCATATCAAACAACTTCTTGATTTACCTCTTCTTTTGAAAGAAAGAATTTTAGATTGGGTTTGCTGGGTGCATCCTTGTTTCTATACTATCAAGAATTGGCTAGTTATTCTTTCCAGTGTGCTTATTTCACCATCTACCTTGCTAGTAAACTTTTCCTTGAAAGTTTAGAAATTGGCACTGTATGTGTGTGCCCGTGAAATAATTATGGAAATAGAATGTTCTTTGTGGTTATTGATTTTGTGACCTTTTGGTTTTAGAATGCTTGGAGGCATGTTTCTTGTGCCTCTCTTGTGGACTTTACTGCTCTTGTGATGGACTTGCTTCATCACGTGGGTCAGTAGTGTCTGCTACCTGCAAGTAGCAGAACTACCGATTGGCAGCACCGCTACGCAGTAGAAATGCTACCGGTCGGTAGGACTGCCACCATTTGGCACCAGCACTACCGATCGGTAGGACTGCTACCGGTTGGTAGCGGCTGCTAACAATGGTAGTAGCACTATCAGTCGGCAGCACCGCTACCAGTTGGTAGTAGTGCTACCGGTTGGTGGTGGCAGCACTACTGGTCGGCAGCACCGCTACCAGTTGGTAGCAGTGCTACCGATTGGTAGTTGTAGCCGTCGGTCGGTAGGGTTGTTACCAGTGGTAGGAGCACTACCGGTAGGTAGTGTTTGTTTCCCTGGCAGCAGCACAACCGCGGGTTGGTTTGACCCCCGCTTAGCTTTGAGCCCTCACCGGTCTCCAAATTGGTTAGTGCTAGGAACTTAAATTTTATAAATGGATTGTTTAAAGTGGTTTTGCATGATGAAATGTGATTTTCATGTGATTTTTATTATGTGGTTAATAAATTTATCAATAGGAATCAAGGCATGAATTAGAAATTCAAATTAGTAAGTTTTGGATATATTCTGAAAATGATTTAAATGCCTATTCAGAATTCATGTTTTATTCAGTGGAATGTATAATGTGGATTTTATTTCTGATGGATATCGATTTGGAAATTAAATAACGTGTCTACTGGAAAGAGTGTTTTATTTATGATTCAATCAATGATGTTGCAAATGCTTATGATAATGATATTCTCAAAGATTGTTTGAGTGCGGACTTGATGTATTTAGCTGTCCTTGCAAGTGTATATTGTGATATTTTTGTTTGTGGTTCAGTCATCTTGAGGTGGTGTAATTGGTACCTTTGACCAAGAGATATATATTGGCTTCATTGTCTTAACCATGTAGTGTCTTTGCCTTATGGTTAGCCAAGAGTCAATATGTCCTTGTTTGACCACTTGTTTCTGATAGTGGTGTTATGGTTGTCTACTTCTCCATAGGGTCCTTGGGGAGTGACCATGTTTGTTTAGTGTCCTTTGAGAGAGTGGCTTTCACATGGGAGTTGCACCCAAAGTGGTAGGCATTACGACCCAGTGAAAGTCAGATAATAATTGGTAATCTAATGAATTGATTAGGTTGGTAGTATCATAACATTAATAAAGATAATTGTACCTCATGCATAGGTGAGTGCTAGTATAAGGCTCATAATGTTGCGAGAAGTCCTAGAATGGCAAACCAACCACCTTGTTTTCACGAAAGGTTGGTAGGGTCCGCATGAGACTTAGTTGGAACCGGACGTTCAAGAGAGGTTACCAAGACAGTGAGTCAGGACCTATGGAGGTTGTACCATTGTATCCATCTTAAGATATGCAATGACACTCTCTCATTTGGTTCACTTGTGTGTTTGTGATGTTGAGTCACCTGGATTCTTGTGGAGTCTTATTGTTTTGTCATCTAGTCATATTGTTTTTTCAACCATGTCATGCTTATGCTTGTTTGAGGGTCCTCAGGTATCTCCTAGCACGGTGGGGTGATTCCGTTTGGGAATTAAATGGTCGGGAGGTAGTGCCACTTCCCATCGGATGTTCGGATTTGTACCTTCATGCGAGGATTGGCTTCGCAGGTGTTCCTGTGGTTCATGACTCATGCTTCATCTCATGTTCAGAGATTATTGTTATTTGGAGACCCTTGGGGTCATTGTAATTTTGATCTTATGTAATCTTGTAATTGGATAAGATCTGTCCTTATATGTTTATTAAGAAGCTATGTATTGGAAGAGCAATGTCATCCTATGTATGGAATGTTTTTATTTGTTTCCTTGATGATGTTAGTAAATTCTTATTGAAGTGGAAATTATATTGTATCCTTTCAATCTTTCTATGATGAATCTTTATTTGCTTTGGCTTCTTGTGATCATTGAGTTAATGATGCATATGTGGATTTATGTTTTTGTGGAATTTATTCTTGAAGATAATTCTTTGTTGGTAACCCTTGAGGAATTCTGGTGTAAGTCTTTCAATTGTGTTTTCGTGCATGTTGTGTAAATTTACTTATGTTGTTTATATTTTTTATTTTATTTTTAAAAATTGTTTCAACCTTGTTGTGGGTTTTCCTTTGGGGTTCCTAGTGGGGAATTACATTTGGTATTAGAGCCCATGTGTCAACACTGGGTACTCTGGGTTTGTAGTGAGCCCATTTGCCTTGACCTTACTGTGTAGGTCTTGTGGTGTGACTTCCTTGTGTCTTCTTTTGCCGTAGATCTTAACCTTTTTCTCTTGTGCATTGTTAGGTCATGGCTAGGAAAGCCAAGGGAGGTAGCCATGTTGGTGGCCAGACTAGAGGCAGAGGAGGAGGAAGGGGTCAAGGTTCTGATTGCCATAGTCCTTCACCTCCACCCACTCATGCGAATGTGGATAGAGATCAGTCGGTTCATCGGGAGGAACCACATTCAATAGAGCAGGTTCTCGAAAGGGAGGAGTTGTGTCTTATGTTTCAGGAGGTGCTAGCTAAACTAGGCCCCAGACCCGAGGTGGATCAACCCATCCATGTTCGAGTAGAGGAATCGCTTCAGTAGATTCCAAAGAGAGAGAGAGAGAGAGAGAGAGAGAGATCTCCTAGAAGGAAAGAGGTCCTAGTGGAGCCAGATCCGGCTATCCTAGGGTACATGAGGGACTGGATGAGGTCCAATCCTCCCTTCTTTGATGGTAAAGGTATGGGTCTCGAAGCTAAGACCTAGCTTATCAGTTTCGATCGATGTTTTGCTATGTATCCTTTAAATAGCAACACCAAGGCGAGATGTGCAATCATGAGTCTCAACAGCTTCACCTCTATCTGGTGGAGAATAGAGGAGGAGAAGATCGGTGTGAGCATTAACACCGCATCTTGGGAGATATTTTTAGAGAGGTTTAGGGCATGATTCCTCTCGCCCCGGTGGAGGCAGTCGGGAGCATATGAGTTCTACGCTCTGCACTAGTTTTGGTTGACAATGGATCAGTTTGAGCACAAGTTCTATGAGCTCAAATAGTATGTTGGGATCGGCAATGATGAGGCTATCCTTGTGCAACACTTGTTGAGGGGTCTTAATGACCGCATCAGTGGAGGAGTGAGATTTTTTGAGCCTACTTCAGTAGAGGTAGTCATGGTGAAAGCCAGGTTGGTAGAGAAGAACCTTAGCCATGCTCATGGCCGCCAGTCTGGAGTTCAGATTGGGAGTGATCCTTTCAGTGGGTTTAGAGGTAGAGGGAATCAGTCCCAGACTACAACACCTTTTAGGGGTCCTCAGGCACCTGCCAAGGGTAGACTGTAGCAGCAGTAGCAGCCACTGCGAATGAAGCAGTCTCAGGGCCAGCAGGGTGGCATCTCTCAGTCCTGAAAGAGTAGGAGATGGCCGAGGGGTAGGAAGACCATTCTAGGATAGTCTTCTTAGGTAGCATCCCAGGCCCCTAGTGGGGTGATCTTTCAATAGTCTAGTGGACCATCTGGAAGTAGAGGACCTAGCAGTGGAGCTTGCTTCACTTGTGGTCAGTTTGGCCACAAGGCCGCTCACTGTCCTCGGCGTTCACATTATTCGGTTAGTCAGAGGCCATCCGCATCAGAGCCAATAGTGGGGGATGTAGGTAGATCCCATAGAGTATTTGCAGTTGTGGACGACTGCTAGGATGAGCATCAGAGTACTGTGATTGAGACCACAGGTGTGTTGTGTGGTACCCCTATCTCTGTACTTTTTGATTTTGGTGCTTCAGATTATTTTATTTCTTCATCCATTGTGGAGCGGTGTGGGCTCGTGTCTGCTAAGCAGATAGATAGATGGCAAGTAGAGTTGGCTACCGATGTGCGAGTGTTTGTAGATGCCTTCATCCCCAGTTGTGAGTTGGACCTAGGACCCTTTGTCACTTCAGTTGACCTTCGAGGCATTCCTTTGGGGTCCTATGGAGTTGTGTTGGGGATGGATTGGTTATCATCTCACAGCGCTCGTGTAGAATGTCATCTGAAGACAGTAGAGTGTGTAGATGACCATGATAAGAGAGTGGGGATCGTTGGAGTTCAGCGATCAATATCCTTACGTATGATTTCCACTATGCAACTTAGGCAGTGCATGCATCAAGGGTGTCAACTTTTTGCAATTTCTCTTGAGGATGTGGATGAGGGAGAGAGTTGAGAAATTGCTCTTGATGGTCACCCTATTCTTCGAGAGTATGCAGATGTCTTTCCTTTAGATATTCCCGGTATGCCTCTGAAACGAGACATAGACTTCCGCATTGATTTGGCTCCTGGTGCAGAACCTATTTCGAGAGCATCATATCAGATGACTACTCAGGAGTTGAGTGAGTTGAAGTTGCAAGTTGAGGAGTTTTTGTCCAAGGGATTCATTCATCCTAGTGTTTCTCCTTGGGGTGCATCAGTTATTTTCATCAAGAAGAAGGATGGTTCTCTTCGATTATGCATTGATTATCGACATTTGAATAAGGTAACCATCTGGAACCGATATCCATTTCCTCAGATTGATGATCTCTTTGACCAGGTGAAGGGAGCCAAGGTGTTCTCTAAAATAGACCTTAAGTCTGGGTATCATCAGTTGTGCACTCATGGTGCAAACATTCATAAGACGGTGTTTTGTACTCGTTATGGTCACTATGAGTTCATAGCGGTGCCATTTGGGTTGACGAATGCACCTTTGGTGTTCATGAGTCTTATGAACGAGTTTTTTTGCACCTACCTTGACCACTTTGTTCTTGTTTTCTTGGATGACATATTGATTTATTCTAGATCCATGGAATTGCGTGAGGGTCACTTGCGTCAAGTATTGCAGTGCTTGAGGGAGAATCAGCTTTTTGCGAATTTGGCGATGTGTGATTTCTTCCAATCAGAGGTGAGCTATCTTGGTCATATAGTTTTGGGAGAAGGTGTATCCGTGGATCCTTCTAAGATACAAGCCATTGTTGAGTGGCCAGTGCCGACCAATGTTTCTGAAGTTCGAAGTTTCATGGGTTTGGCTGGATATTACCATCACTTTGTTCAGAGCTTTTCTCGGATAGGCCATCTGATTACTTCTCTTCAGAGGAAAGGGAAGAAGTTTGTTTGGTCAGAGCAGTGTGAATTGTCTTTTTGTACCTTGAAGGAACTCCTTGTTAGTGCTCTAATTTTGGTAGTTCCTGACCCATCTAGAGGTTTCATGGTATGCATAGATGCCTATTTAGAAGGTATAGGTGCGGTGCTTATGCAAGATGGACGTGTGGTTGCCTATGAGTCTCACAAACTCAAGGATCATGAGTTTAACTATCCAGTTCATGACTTGGAGTTGGCAGCTATAGTGCATGCATTGGTTCGTTGGAGACATTTCCTATTGGGGCGTTGATTAGAGCTGCATAGTGATCACCACAATTTGCAGTATATTTTCACGCAGTCTAACTTGAATGCTCAAAAGAAAAGATTGATGGAATTCCTCTGTGACTATTATTTTGAGGTTCGTTATATTTAGGGGAAACAGAACATAGTGGCAGATGCTTTGAGCTGTAGGTGGCATGAGGTTGCAGCATTGTCCCTTGGTGTGGACTTGAGTGAGAGAATTCTTGGAGTTCTTCCTCAAGACACCTGGTATCAGGATGTTAGAGCCGTGGTGGAGTCTGGAAGACCATTGGAGGGTAGATATTTTGGATATACTCTTGAGTCAAATGGTCTTCTTAGACATCTTGGATGGATCTATGTACCCCCTTTGGAGGGTCTTCACGTTTTGATCATGACTGAGGCCCATCGTGCACCTTATTCGACACACCCTGGTGTCAAGAAGATGCATGCAAATCTTAGATAGATATATCATTGGGCTGGTATGAAATGTAACATTGCTGATTTTGTGTCCAAGTGCTTGGAATGTCAACGGGTGAAGGCAGAGCATCAGCACCCTGTAGGGCTTTTACAGCCAAATTTGATACCAGATTGGAAACGAGATATCATTTTCATGGATTTCATAGTAGGGTTGCCTTTTTCTTCGTTCCGTCATGATGCCATCATGGTCATTATTGATAGATTGACAAAAGTTTCTCATTTTGTCCCTATTCGATCTTCTTATACTGTAGCAGTGGTGGCATGAGTCTTCTTGGAAGATGTGGTGAGGTTGCATGGGATCCCAAGGCGGCTCAATTCTGATAGAGACCCTATCTTTACATCGGCCTTGTGGACCTCACTTCAGCATGCTTTGGGGACCCAGTTGAACTTCATTTCAGCTTATCACCCAGAGACCGATGGTTAGACTGAGCGTGTGAATCAGGTCTTGGAGGACATGCTTCACATGTATGTTATGGATCAGCAGTCGCGTTGGGAGGAATATCTTTGCCTTGTGGAGTTTGCCTATAATAACGGATATCACAGCTCTATAGGCATGTCGCCCTTCCAGGCATTGTATGGTCATCCTTGTCGTACTCCTTTGAGTTGGGATCAATTCGAGGATAGGGTGTGTTTAGGACCGGATTTGCTTCGTGAGATAGAGTAGCAAGTTGAGCAGATTCGTGGGCATTTGGTTGCTGCCCGGGATAGGAAGAAGAAGTATGCCAATGCTCATCAAGTCGACCACTAGTTTTTTGTTGGCAACCATGTGTTCTTGAGAGTGCATCCGGGGAAGAGTTTGATCCATTATGGAAAGGGTTCTAAGTTGGCGCCTCATTTAGTAGGCCCTTTTGAGATCCTTGCAAGGATAGGACCTGTTGCCTACCATCTTGCCTTGTTGCTGAGTCTATCACGCATCCATGATGTCTTTCATGTTTCTGTTCTTCATCCTTATCATTGTGATGTGACCTATGTTCTTGATTGGAATGCTTTGCAAGTCGAGGACGAGCAGCTTTCAATGGAGCCCCTAATCTCGACAACGTCACCAAGGTCCTAACCAAAGGCAATTAAATCAATCTTGAGCACATAATTAATTCGTTAATCATCAAATCTCACATGGCAAATTAATCAACCAATATTAATTAAATATTTATTTAATTAATTAAATCATTCCAAGAAAATCATTTTAAACAATTATCTTATTTATTTTATTAAATAGCCTAGCATATTTAATTAAATAAATCAATTTGCCATCAAATCAAGAAAGAGGGATTAATTTTAATTAAATAAATCAATTGAGCACAAATCTTCAATTAAATATTCAAATTGAATGAAATAGAGAATAAATTAGTTTTTCTGATTTAATCTTATTTTTATTTCAATTTCCTTTAAAACTGGGAAAAGCATCCAATCACATCAATTTACTTGGATTGTGCTTCCTCTTGGAAAATCTTGACTGCTCATCATCATTTGATCTTAGCCATTGGTTTCTTTCTAAATTTTCTATAAATTCAGGCTCATCTCTCATTCAAGAGAGGCTGGAGAATATATTGTTATTATGTTGTTTTAGCTCTAGACTCATTGATATATTGCATGTTAATTGTTTCATATTGATTAAATCATTTAGCTTAATATTGCAAAAATATTGTTAGATTAATATTGCATCCATCTAGCATTCATCATGTTCATATAGATAAAATCCTTCGCCTTGATGTTGTCTAGTCACTGGTATTGCTTATAATCTGAGAGCAATCTTGTACTTGCATGTTTTAGAAGGCAATGGATCGATTTGTTATGGTTTATTATTCATTGATTATATCTGATTAACCATGCATGTAATGACTTGATTGAAGTGTTGTGTCTTGCAGATACAGATTCTTAGTCCACTTTTCACACACACATTTTTGGCACCCACCGGGGGGCAGA